>NW_025533547.1:12500-312500 GCF_020615455.1 Coregonus clupeaformis
GCCTTGACTAGAATACAATATATATGAAGTGGGTAAAACAGTATGAAAACATGATTAAAGTGACTAGTGTTCCATTATTAAAGTGACCAGTGATTCCATGTCTATGTACATAGGGCAGATGCCTCTAAGGTGCAGGGTTGAGTAACTGGGTTGAGCAAAAACCCAGAAGTCTGTAGCTCATCACAACATTTTAAAGAGGGGTTAGAAGCACTACCCAGTAACCCCCCTCCTCCTGGGGACAGCTACCCAGTAAACCCCTCCTCCTGGGGACAGCTACCCAGTAACATCTCTCCTCCTGGGGACAGCTACCCAGTAACCCCCCTCCTCCTGGGGACAGCTACCCAGTAACATCCCTCCTCCTGGGGACAGCTACCCAGTAACCCCCCTCCTCCTGGGGACAGCTACCCAGTAACATCCCTCCTCCTGGGGACAGCTACCCAGTAAACCCCTCCTCCTGGGGACAGCTACCCAGTAACATCCCTCCTCCTGGGGACAGCTACCCAGTAACCCCCCTCCTCCTGGGGACAGCTACCCAGTAACATCCCCCTCCTCCTGGGGGCAGCTACC
Organism: Coregonus clupeaformis; assembly: GCF_020615455.1. NCBI lineage: Eukaryota > Metazoa > Chordata > Actinopteri > Salmoniformes > Salmonidae > Coregonus > Coregonus clupeaformis. The sequence goes on from NW_025533547.1 coordinate 13,068, forward strand.
CAGTAACACCCCTCCTCCTGGGGACAGCTACCCAGTAACACCCCCTCCTCCTGGGGACAGCTACCCAGTAACACCCCCTCCTCCTGGGGACAGCTACCCAGTAACATCTCTCCTCCTGGGGACAGCTACCCAGTAACCCCCTCCTCCTGGGGACAGCTACCCAGTAACCCCCCTCCTCCTGGGGACAGCTACCCAGTAACATCCCCCCTCCTCCTGGGGGCAGCTACCCAGTAACACCCCTCCTCCTGGGGACAGCTACCCAGTAACACCCCCCTCCTCCTGGGGACAGCTACCCAGTAACACCCCCTCCTCCTGGGGACAGCTACCCAGTAACATCTCTCCTCCTGGGGACAGCTACCCAGTAACCCCCCTCCTCCTGGGGACAGCTACCCAGTAACACCCCTCCTCCTGGGGACAGCTACCCAGTAACACCCCTCCTCCTGGGGACAGCTACCCAGTAACACCCCTCCTCCTGGGGACAGCTACCCAGTAACACCCCTCCTCCTGGGGACAGCTACCCAGTAACCCCCTCCTCCTGGGGACAGCTACCCAGTAACCCCCCTCCTCCTGGGGACAGCTACCCAGTAACATCCCTCCTCCTGGGGACAGCTACCCAGTAATCCCCCTCCTCCTGGGGACAGCTACCCAGTAACATCCCTCCTCCTGGGGACAGCTACCCAGTAACCCCCCTCCTCCTGGGGACAGCTACCCAGTAAACCCCTCCTCCTGGGGACAGCTACCCAGTAACACCCCCATCCTCCTGGGGACAGCTACCCAGTAACATCATTCCTCCTGGGGACAGCTACCCAGTAACATCCCTCCTCCTGGGGGCAGCTACCCAGTAACATCCCTCCTCCTGGGGACAGCTACCCAGTAACACCCCTCCTCCTGGGGACAGCTACCCAGTAACATCCCTCCTCCTGGGGACAGCTACCCAGTAACATCCCTCCTCCTGGGGACAGCTACCCAGTAACATCCCTCCTCCTGGGGACAGCTACCCAGTAACCCCCCTCCTCCTGGGGACAGCTACCCAGTAACATCCCTCCTCCTGGGGACAGCTACCCAGTAACATCCCTCCTCCTGGGGACAGCTACCCAGTAACATCATTCCTCCTGGGGACAGCTACCCAGTAACCCCCCTCCTCCTGGGGACAGCTACCCAGTAACATCCCTCCTCCTGGGGACAGCTACCCAGTAACATCCCTCCTCCTGGGGACAGCTACCCAGTAACATCCCTCCTCCTGGGGACAGCTACCCAGTAACCCCCCTCCTCCTGGGGACAGCTACCCAGTAACATCATTCCTCCTGGGGACAGCTACCCAGTAACATCCCTCCTCCTGGGGACAGCTACCCAGTAACCCCCCTCCTCCTGGGGACAGCTACCCAGTAACATCCCTCCTCCTGGGGACAGCTACCCAGTAACACCCCTCCTCCTGGGGACAGCTACCCAGTAACACCCCCTCCTCCTGGGGACAGCTACCCAGTAACACCCCTCCTCCTGGGGACAGCTACCCAGTAACACCCCCTCCTCCTGGGGACAGCTACCCAGTAACACCCCTCCTCCTGGGGACAGCTACCCAGTAACCCCCCTCCTCCTGGGGACAGCTACCCAGTAACATCATTCCTCCTGGGGACAGCTACCCAGTAACATCCCTCCTCCTGGGGACAGCTACCCAGTAACCCCCCTCCTCCTGGGGACAGCTACCCAGTAACCCCCCTCCTCCTGGGGACAGCTACCCAGTAACCCCCCTCCTCCTGGGGACAGCTACCCAGTAACCCCCCTCCTCCTGGGGGCAGCTACCCAGTAACACCCCTCCTCCTGGGGGCAGCTGTGCTCCGTGTTCCCTGACAGAGACACAACAACCCCGGGTCAAAGAGAGACTGATGACTACAATCCCTGACCCTCCTCCAGCTTCATCCCAAATTAACTCCAGCTACACAGACAGACAGACCGTCGGGCAGGCAGACAGACAGACCGTCTGGCAGGCAGACAGACAGACAGACAGACAGACAGACAGACAGACAGACAGACAGACCGTCGTGCAGGCAGACAGACAGACAGACAGACAGACAGACAGACAGACAGACAGACCGTCGGGCAGGCAGACAGACAGACAGACAGACAGACCGTCGGGCAGGCAGACAGACAGACAGACAGACAGACCGTCGGGCAGGCAGACGTTGCACTCTAGACTTGTTTGTTGAAATCCCCAGCGACGATATTGTTTTACACATCCCCTCCCACCAATTGGCCTAAAAGCCTGGCACAGCAACGCTAGCAGAGGTTAGGGTTAGGGTTAGGGTTAGGGTTAGGCTAACCCTAACCCTAACCCTAAAAGCCTGGCACAGCAACGCTAGCAGAGGTTAGGGTTAGGGTTAGGGTTAGGCTAACCCTAACCCTAACCCTAAAAGCCTGGCACAGCAACACTAGCAGAGGTTAGGGTTAGGGTTAGGCTAACCCTAACCCTAACCCTAAAAGCCTGGCACAGCAACGCTAGCAGAGGTTACTGACTTAGCTGTGTGGTATTAATTTGTCCTGAGGATGTTGCAGTAAGATTAATATTCAGAAATGCATGTTATAACTAATTAGACAGGTTAAGGTTAGGGCACAGCATTGGGCTAGAAGATAGTGTGGTTGCATAGGTTTTTTATCAATTGAGTATATCACATTACAGTGCATTGTTGAAGACACGAGACGTATGTGGTAGGGTCTACAGACAATCACGGACTACAAAAAGAAAACCAGCCACGTCGCCGACACCGACGTCTCGCTTCCAGACAAGCTAAACACCTTCTTCACCCGCTTTGAGGATAACACAGTGCCACTGACGAGGCCCACTACCAAGGACTGTGGGCTCTCCTTCTCCATGGCCGACGTGATTAAGACATTTAAACAAGAGGCCCACCATTGTTCCTGTACCCAAGAAAGCAAAGGTAACTGAACTAAATGATTATCGCCCTGTAGCACTCACCTCTGTCATCATGAAGTGCGTTGAGAGACTATTCAAGGATCATATCACCTCTACCTTACCTGTCACCCTAGACTCACTTCAATTTGCTTACCGCCCCAATAGATCCACAGACGATGCAATTGCCATCATACTGCACACTGCCCTATCCCATCAGGACAAGAGGAATACCTATGTAAGAATGCTGTTCATTGACTATAGCTCAGCATTCAACACCATAGTACCCTCCAAGCTCATCATTAAGCTCGAGGCCCTGGGTCTAAACCCCGCCCTGTGCAACTGGGTCCTGGACTTCCTGACGGGCCGCCCCCAGGTGGTGAAGGTAGGAAACAACATCTCCACTTCACTGATTCTCAACACTGGGGCCCCACAAGGGTGCGTGCTCAGCCCCCTCCTGTACTCCCTGTTCACCCATGACTGCGTGGCCAAGTACGCCTCCAACTCAATCATCAAGTTTGCAGACGACACAACAGTAGTAGGCTTGATTACCAACAATGACGAGACCGCCTACAGGGAGGAGGTGTGGGCTCTGGGAGTGTGGTGCCAGGAAAATAACCTCTCACTCAACATCAACAAAACAAAGGAGATGATCGTGGACTTCAGGAAACAGCAGAGGGTGCACCCCCCTATCCACATCGACGGGACCGCAGTGGAGAAGGTGGAAAGCTTCAAGTTCCTTGGCGTACACATCACTGACAAACTGAAATGGTCCACCCACGCAGACAGTGTGGTGAAGAAGGCGCAACAGAGCCTCTTCAACCTCAGGAGGCTGAAGAAATGTGGCTTATCACCAAAAACCCTCACAAACTTTTACAGATGCACAATTGAGAGCATCCTATCGGGCTTTATCACCGCCTGGTATGGCAACTGCACCGCCCACAACCGCAGGGCTCTCCAGAGGGTGGTGCGGTCTGCCGAACGCATTACCAGGGGCAAACTACCCGCCCTCCAAGACACATACACCACCCGATGTCACAGGAAGGCCAAAAAGATCATCAAGGACATCAACCACCCGAGCCACTGCCTGTTCACCCCGCTATCATCCAGTAGGCGAGGTCAGTACAGGTGCATCAAAGCTGGGACCGAGAGAATGAAAAACTGCTTCTATCTCAAGGCCATCAGACTGTTAAATAGCCATCACTAGCACATTAGAGGCTGCTGCTGCCTATTGAAATCACTGGCCACTGTAAGAAATGGAACACTAGTCACTTTAATAATGTTTACATATCTTGCACTACTCATCTCATATGTATATACTGCATTCTATTCTATAATATTCTACTGTATCTTAGTCCATGCCGCTCTGTCATTGCTTGTCCAATATATATATATATATATATATATATATATATATATATATATTCTTAAATCCCATTCCTTACTTTTTTGTGTGTATTGGGTATATGTTGTGAAATTGTTAGATATTACTGTACTGTCGGAGCTAGAAGCACAAGCATTTCGCTACACCCGCTATAACATCTGCTAAACACGTGTATGTGACAAATAAAATGTGATTTGATTTGATTGATCCAAAGAAATGCAATGAATTTCAGAGGCCTTGGTTGACGAGGTTCAAACAGCTGAACTGCAGACTGAGTCAGAGTCTGGTCTGATATCCCTGTCTGACGGGATGAATGAGTTCAGATAGATGATACCAGACAACATCCGGCACCCCCAAACCTATATTAACACATACAGTGCCTTCGGAAAGTACGCAGACCCCTTGACTTTTTCCACGTTTTGTTACGTTACAGCCTTATTCTAAAATTGATTTTTTTTGTATCCTCAAAAATCATCACACATTACCCCATAATGACAAGCAAAAACAGTTTTTTTGACATTTTTGCAAATGTATAAAATAAAAAATTAATTTTTTACATAAGTGTTCAGACCCTTTGCAATGAGACTCGAAATTGAGCTCATGTGCATCCTGTTTCCATTGATCATCCTTGAGATGTTTTTACAACTTGATTGGAGTCCACCTGTGGTAAATTCAATTGATTGGACATGATTTGGAAAGGCACACACCTGTCTATATAGTTGACAGTGCATGTCAGAGCAAAAACCAAGCCATGAGGTCGAAGGAATTGTCCGTAGAGCTCCGAGACAGGATTGTGTCGAGGCACAGATCTGGGGAAGGGTACCAAAAAATGTCTGCAGCATTGAAGGTCCCCAAGAACACAGTGTCCTCCATCATTCTCAAATGGAAGAAGTTTGGAACCACCAAGACTCTTCCTAGAGCTGGCCGCCCGGCCAAACTGAGCAATCGGGGGAGAAGGGCCTTGGTCAGGGAGGTGACCAAGAACCTGATGGTCACTCTGACAGAGCTCTAGAGTTCCTCTGTGGAGATGGGAGAACCTTCCAGAAGGACAACCATCTCTGCAGAACTCCACCAATCAGGCCTTTATGGTAGAGTGACCAGACGGAAGCCACTCCTCAGTAAAAGGTACATGACAGCCCGCTCGGAGTTTGCCAAAAGGCACCTAAAGACTCTCAGACCATGAGAAACAAGATTCTCTGGTCTGATGAAACCAAGATTGAACTCTTTGGCCTGAATGACAAGCGTCACGTCTGGAGGAAACCTGGCACCATCCCTACGGTGAAGCATGGTCTTGGCAGCATCATGCTGTGGGGATGTTTTTCAGTGACAGGGACAGAGAGACTAGTCAGGATCGAGGGAAAGATGAACAGCGCAAAGTATCCTTGATGAAAACCTGCTTCAGAGTGCTCAGGACCTCAGACTGGGGTGAAGGTTCACCTTCCAAAAGGACAACGACCCTAAGCACACAGCCAAGATAACGCAGAAGTGGCTTCGGGACAAGTCTCTGAATGTACTTGAGGGGCCCAGCCAGAACCCGGACTTGAACCCGATCGAACATCTTTGGAGAGACCTGAAGATAGCTGTGCAGCAACGCTCCCCATCCAACCTGACAGAGCTTGAGGGGATCTGCAGAGAAGAATGGGAGAAACTCCCCAAATACAGGTGTGCCAAGCTTGTAGCGTCATACCCAAGAAGACTCGAGGTTGTAATCGCTGCCAAAGGTGCTTCAACAAAGTACTGAGTAAATGGTCTGAATACTTATGTAAATATGATATTTCATTTATTTTTTATTTTTTTAATAAATGAGCAAAAACCTGTTTTTGTTATGGGGTATTGTGTATTGCTACTGAGGATGGGGAAAAAACAATGTAATAAATATTAGAATAAGGCTGTAAGCTTACAAAATGTGGAAAAAGGGTTAGGGTTAGTGTCTGAATACTTTCCGAATGCACTGTATATACAGAGAGTCTGACCAAACATTTAGAAGCAACCCAATTGAACACTAGTTCATGGACAGTTTCATTGTGTTAGTTGTGCATTTTGGAATTGCTATTGAACTATACACTGCAGTGCAGAGCTGTGGGAAGATGTTTTGAGTAGGGGGTGCTGATAGAGCATTGCCATATAATAAAGCAGGCTAACAGTACAATCTAATTCCTAATGTGATGAGTAGCCTAAGCATAGGCAGTGGTCACTGCAGCCTAAGTTAATTTAACTGTTTGCAAAACCAAATAGACCGTTGTGAACAGAGCACATATTTATTTGTACTGCATAATTGTCACAAGTGACACTGACTCTTACTAAACTAGAGACTGCCATTCTCTTTATATGAACTATCAGCATGCCTTATCTGATAGCATGCCTATTAATGAAATCATTTTAATCATGTGTGCTGTGTGTTTACAACGATTGCCTTTTACTTAATTTCTTACATTCTCATGTGTGAAATCGAATTGACTCGCATGGACTTTTTTGCTTGCTTGTATGGTGTTCTGTGATTCCACAGATTGGACTAAAGTGACATTGGGACAGCTGTTACCAGTTCCCTATCACCTCCTCCTTTCCCAAACTAATTGCTAAACACTCCCCAGAACTAGAGTTAAAAGGAACTGGAACTTACCTTCAGCACGCCATTCAGACAGGGCACCTCTGGACTGACGGACGGCCACCTCCTCTCCGCTGCTCGCTGCTCCTCTCCGCTGCTCGCTGCTCCTCTCCGCTGCTCGCTGCTCCTCTCAGCTGCTCGATGCTCCTCTCTGCTGTTCGTCTGCTGCAGGACACAGACACACATTACAACACTACTAAAGGAATGCACTTATTTCTAACGCGTGAGTGACTCCAATTGTTGGCCAGTACATGCTCTAATTGTATGTTGTGTCCCCACGCCTGACACAGCCACTACAGACACGGGGGACACGCCTGACACAGCCACTACAGACACGGGGGACACGCCTGACACAGCCACTACAGACACGGGGGACACGCCTGACACAGCCACTACAGACACGGGGGACACGCCTGACACAGCTACTACAGACACGGGGGACACGCCTGACACAGCCACTACAGACACGGGGGACACGCCTGACACAGCCACTACAGACACGGGGGACACGCCTGACACAGCCACTACAGACACGGGGGACACGCCTGACACAGCCACTACAGACACGGGGGACACGCCTGACACAGCCACTACAGACACGGGGACACGCCTGACACAGCCACTACAGACACGGGGGACACGCCTGACACAGCCACTACAGACACGGGGACACGCCTGACACAGCCACTACAGACACGGGGGACACGCCTGACACAGCCACTACAGACACGGGGGACACGCCTGACACAGCCACTACAGACACGGGGGACACGCCTGACACAGCTACTACAGACACGGGGGACACGCCTGACACAGCCACTACAGACACGGGGGACACGCCTGACACAGCCACTACAGACACGGGGGACACGCCTGACACAGCTACTACAGACACGGGGGACACGCCTGACACAGCCACTACAGACACGGGGGACACGCCTGACACAGCTACTACAGACACGGGGGACACGCCTGACACAGCCACTACAGACACGGGGGACACGCCTGACACAGCCACTACAGACACGGGGGACACGCCTGACACAGCTACTACAGACACGGGGACACGCCTGACACAGCTACCACAGACACGGGGGACACGCCTGACACAGCTACTACAGACACGGGGGACACGCCTGACACAGCTACTACAGACACGGGGGACACGCCTGACACAGCTACTACAGACACGGGGGACACGCCTGACACAGCTACTACAGACACGGGGGGACACGCCTGACACAGCTACTACAGACACGGGGGACACGCCTGACACAGCCACTACAGACACGGGGACACGCCTGACACAGCCACTACAGACACGGGGGACACGCCTGACACAGCCACTACAGACACGGGGGACACGCCTGACACAGCTACTACAGACACGGGGGACACGCCTGACACAGCTACTACAGACACGGGGGACACGCCTGACACAGCCACTACAGACACGGGGGACACGCCTGACACAGCCACTACAGACACGGGGGACACGCCTGACACAGCTACTACAGACACGGGGACACGCCTGACACAGCCACTACAGACACGGGGGACACGCCTGACACAGCCACTACAGACACGGGGACACGCCTGACACAGCCACTACAGACACGGGGACACGCCTGACACAGCTACTACAGACACGGGGGACACGCCTGACACAGCCACTACAGACACGGGGACACGCCTGACACAGCCACTACAGACACGGGGGACACGCCTGACACAGCCACTACAGACACGGGGGACACGCCTGACACAGCCACTACAGACACGGGGGACACGCCTGACACAGCCACTACAGACACGGGGGACACGCCTGACACAGCCACTACAGACACGGGGGACACGCCTGACACAGCCACTACAGACACGGGGGACACGCCTGACACAGCCACTACAGACACGGGGGACACGCCTGACACAGCCACTACAGACACGGGGGACACGCCTGACACAGCTACTACAGACACGGGGGACACGCCTGACACAGCTGCGTGAGGCTACACCCAACACTACAACCCAGCAGGCCTGGCGTAGAGACAAAGACAGCTGCGTGAGGCTACACCCAACACTACAACCCAGCAGGCCTGGCGTAGAGACAAAGACAGCTGCGTGAGGCTACACCCAACACTACAACCCAGCAGGCCTGGCGTAGAGACAAAGACAGCTGCGTGAGGCTACACCCAACACTACAACCCAGCAGGCCTGGCGTAGAGACAAAGACAGCTGCGTGAGGCTACACCCAACACTACAACCCAGCAGGCCTGGCGTAGAGACAAAGACAGCTGCGTGAGGCTACACCCAACACTACAACCCAGCAGGCCTGGCGTAGAGACAAAGACAGCTGCGTGAGGCTACACCCAACACTACAACCCAGCAGGCCTGGCGTAGAGACAAAGACAGCTGTGTGAGGCTACACCCAACACTACAACCCAGCAGGCCTTGCGTAGAGACAAAGACAGCCCAACAAGCAACCACTGACAACTGAAACATTGATGACCGGACCAGCCATCGACTAACGACCCCTGCTCGAGAGGAAGAGCCGAACCCTGTTCGAGTAGAGTCGAACGAATGAACCCTGCTCGGGTAGAGCCGAACGAATGAACTAACCCTGCTCGGGAAGAGACGAACAAAGTAACACTGGCCATCGCTCTGTGAATGAATCAACTGCTGTGTTAGTTTGCCCCGGTGCTCATAGTTAGCCTATAGCCATAAATCATAGACCTTTTTATATGTTTCTAATCGGGCTGTAGTGATACTGGTTATTGTCATCGTTGTAAAAGCTGAATTTATAATAAAGAACCTTTGATTGTACTTTGGCCTGCCTCTGGTTGTGTGCTATGGGATCTTAGAACTCTGCGTTTTACAGAATTACAACAGGGGGTGTGACAGAGAAAACAAGAGGGGTGTTGTAACTAAATGACTAAACACAAGATTGTGCCTATTAAAACTGAGCACAAATGGACAGCTATGCCATCCATCGTGGAGAAAAGCGCTCACTTGCATCCAGCGCCAACGGGTTGAAAGCGCCACTCGCCGGGCCGCGCCCAGCACTGCTAGTACACCTACATGGTTGACTTAGGCTGGAGCAGGCCTGCGAGCCGAGGGCCAGAGAATGTTGTGTTCCTTATTTTACATTGTTCCCTTTTCTCCAAGTTTACAAACAATGATAAAGTCTAGTAATAGAAGGTGAAGACTGATCCAGATCACCACAGAGAGAGACCTGACTCCTGATCATTTGATATCCACCACAAGGGGAAGAGAAGAGGGGGAGAGAGAGACCTGACTCCTGATATCCAAAATGGCGGACGGAAGACAGGGTGGTGCGGCAGGTGCCGCTTCTCATTCGAATGCTGTAATTTTATCTAAACCACACAGTAAATTCCATAGTGTTAAATATGCAGTGTCAAAGTACATTGACTCTTACAGAGTTATTACTACAACAGTTGGAGTAAGATACCGCCCAGTGTTGGTGAAAAAGTACGTTGTTAAAAGACGCAGTGTCAGACGTACTCTGGAAAGCTCCGCCCACCTACGACTCGTCTCAAACGGACCACACATTTTCACGGCGCCATTTTCTTCATGTGGAATGACTGCGGTAAGTTTCTCCTAAGCGACTATACACACATTATTTGTCATTTTAACAGAAGCAGCATTTAAGAATTACTTTATATCGTTGCTAACAGTGCACTCTAGTTGGTTTTAGGTCTTAAAATGTCGAATTTTAAAAAGGCTAACGTTAACATGTTGTGACTGACTTCTGTCCAGTCCATGTGCCAGCAGTATTAAGCTAACGTTAATTAACATTAACTGACGAACATAACGTTCAAACTAGACAATGTCAGCCCGATTTATTGTAAGTTATGTTAATACAACGTGGAGGGGGGATTGTGTACTTCTTGTTAACGTTCAGATATTACAGGAACATAGCAAAGACTAAGGGGAGTTGGCTAAACTAGCTACAGTTAGCTACGTTAGCTTGACTGGCTAACTATGTGCGGGTGGCATGGATTTATTATGTTAACGGCGGGTAGACATTAACCTTGGACACTGCTTAAGCGGTGTGCCTTTATTTTTTCCTGGATATTATACAAAATGACTTTCGGGTTTCAAAGCAGCAGCAGTACTGTTAAAATACTTAAGCACTATCTTAGCACACACTTATGGTGTAACGTTTAGCTAACATTATTCAATTCAATGTTATTTATATTGTCAAATCATAACAAGAGTTATCTCAAGACACTTTACAGACAGAGTAGGTCTAGACCACACTCTATAATATACCAAGACCCAACAATTGCAGTAATTGTGCGGGCAAGGCGGTAACATTAATGTTACAAGGATGAAAATCAGACGTTATCCTTTTTAATGTGTTTGACAGTAACTTCAATTTAACTGGCCATTTCTGCAAAAGTGCTGATCATTTCTCAGCACTTTGGTGGCTTGAAACAATATTTTTTCTTATATTTGAGGAAATACTGCTAAAATAAGACCATCAACTTTTTAACTGTGAGAAATTGTACTGATACTATTTGCAGGGAGCATGCTGCTTAAAGCTAAACTTGGAGATGTCCAAAAATTTGTCAGAATAACTGAGCCAAATCTGAAAGACTTTTTGATTGCAGGTAAGAATTTGACAATGTTAGTAATAACTGTCTGAATTTAGCTGTTTAAAATTGATATACTGGAATATTCCTAAAATGATGGGACATGTTAAGTTCTCAGGTTTTTGGAACTGGTCCATTTTTGTACGTCTAAATTTCTTCTGTTTTGCCCTTGGTAACTACACTTTAATTGTGGATGCATTGCTTAAGGTATAGTTATGATGCTACAAAAAAAAACATTTTAATCACTTAATAGTGTTTGTTTAAAACCTATTTTATAGGGTAAGGTAGGTGTACACAGTGAAATTATTATATAAATAATGATTTACTTTTGTTTACACAAGCTTTTATCCCTGTTTTTTCTAGCATTTGCAAAGTTTGGTGTCCCAGCTGTAACAGAAGGTGTGAAAATTGTTGACAGTTCAGGGACTGAATTGGATGATGATGTTTTTGAGGATATTATAAAGGATCCCTCAACTGGGGTGCTAACCATCAAATATGACTCAGGTTTGTTTCAGTTAATTAGACTAATTAATGAATACGTTATTTCTTTGTTTTATGAAGTTCATGGTGTCTATTATTGCAGAAAGCTTCCATCCACAAGTGAGCTTGAAGAACTCTTGCTGGCAGCTGATCCTCCTGAGGATGGCACTGAATTGGATGTTGACTTTGGTAAGATGCTTGTAAGCCTACCTTTTGTGTTGTATTGCAATATCAACATTATGTGTAAACATTTAAATATCAACATAATACTAAGAAGCTGGATCTGTGAAAGATTTACGAGTACGTTCTGTAGCAGTATATTGAACAAAACTTTTGAGATTTGACTCAGCCCTGTGGATGTTTTAGTTAGAGAACTTCTTGTGATGTAGAACTGCTGTCTGTCTGGGGGTCTTTTGTAAAGAAAACAACGTAACTGAAGTGTGTTAACATTGAACTTGTGTTGTTACAGGTTGGGACAGTGATCTGTCATCGGTTTTACTGCTTATACACCTGATTCCACCCTCCGCTCAGGGTCGGAAGAGACCAGGAAAGGTTTCCGCATCCCAAGCAGAGAAACATCTTGTGGTATTCAAGAAGGTTTGTATTTTTTCTAATTTGTGGTATGAACACCTAATATTAGGCTACAAGTATTCATTCAATATTCATATTCAATAAGAGTAGTGTATTGGCTCTTTCTGCATATTCTACAACTACTTGGCCATTAACTACAGTTTTCCCTCATTTGTCTTCGCAGACCGGAACAAACATTCAAGAGCATCTCGATGCCATCACTACTAGCGCTCAGCCCTATCTCCTAGCTGTTGGAGTTAAGAAGAATGCAATCCACCAGTTCTTCATCATTATCGACAAGAATGCCATACCTTGCAGGTCAACCTCTTCTCTTGTTGCTTTTGACGAACTATTTAAGTTACATTTTGTGTTTGGCACATCCTACAACACCATGCTCCACAACATGTACACTTTCATCCAAACTACAGTGTACAGCATCGATGCTGGCAAGGTCAAAGAGAGCCCTCGTGTTGCTGAAATCAGGGCGAGGTTACTTCATTAGTGCTTGAAGTTTCTCCTCGAACATGAAGTGTTTTGTTTGTCAGGCTGAGTTATCGAGTTCAAATATGCTTGTTAGGCATTTACGATTAGTTCACGGTTACTTGCCTGGAAAAAATCTCCGGCTTAAATGTGCTCAGACTGGATGTGGCTGTGCGTTTGGTACGTTTTCTGGTTTTAGGAAACATTTAAACACAAAACACACTGAGTATATTGACCAACAGGTTGACCCTGATGTTTATTTAAGCAGCATTGGAGAGGCAGTGACCACTAATGTAGAGGAGACAGCTACAACGTCACGGACAGTTAATGAACACGAGGTAGCCACATCTACTCTGTTGAAAAAGTCCAACAGGAGCACTCTAGATATGTGTGCCTCTGCTGTTACACAACTAAAAGCAGCTGGATTAAGTCAATCTACTGTAAATAGTTTTGTTTCCTCCATGGAAGAAGTGTTTTTTGAGATTCAAAGTCAAGCTACAGATGCAGCTTTGCAGTGCTTATCTCCACAGGAAACTGAAAATAAGAACAGAATAGAACAATCTTTGCAAAAGTTGGAAAACCCTTTCACACCCTTAAATTCAGAAGCTAAACGAAATAAACACTTCAAAGAGAAATGGGAATCGTAGAACCTGTTGAAAAGGTGCTTGGCACAAGATTTGACAGCAGAAGAAACAAAACAACTGGGACATACGATCAGGTCGTTGTAACTGACAAGTTTGCATATATTCCTATTTTAGAAACACTAAAGGCCATTTTTCAAAACCCAGAACTTGCAGACATGTTCAAGCCCAGGCACATGCCCAAGGAAGGTGTGTATGCAGACTTGAGAGATGCCGCCTATTTTAAAAAAAGTCCCTTATTCTCTATAGAAAAAGATGCCATACAGATCCAGCTATTTTATGACGACTTTGAAACAGCAAACCCCTTGGGGTCTAAAAAGGGTATACACAAATTAGGTGCTATATACTTTACATTAAGGAATTTTCCCCCAATCTTTAATTCATCATTGATAAATATTCATTTGGGTGCTCTTTTCCATGCGCAGGACATCAAGCGTTATGGTTTTAATTTGATACTTGAGCCACTTGTCAGTGATCTTAAAGTACTCGAGACAGAGGGACTTAAAGTTCCCAGATTGAAAGATGTGATTCACGGTACCATAGTTCAGGTCACTGGTGATAATCTTGGGTTGCATGGTTTATTTGGCTTTGTGGAGTCATTTGGGGCAAGGTATTGTTGTCGTTTCTGTCTCCTTGAGAAAGATTGTTTTCAAACTGTGTTCTGTGAAGATGATCCAAAAGTTGTACTACGAACTATCGAGATGCACAAACTGCACTGTCAAACTTTACAAACAGATCCTACACTACCTCATATCTATGGTGTCAAACGCATTTGTCTGCTGAATTCACTACAGTATTTTAATACAGCCAACAATTTTTCTGTAGATATAATGCACGATATTTTAGAAGGAGTTGCTCAGTTTGAAGTCAAACTTGTCCTGCAGTACATTAAGGAAAACTTCCTAAATGCTGAACAACTGGCTGGTAGAATACATGCTTTTGACTATGGATACAATCAGCAGCGAAACCGTCCACCTAGAGTAAAGTTGTTTGATGGAAGTAATGATTTGGGGTTGAATGCTATACAGTCTTGGTGCTTATTACGTAATATGCCTTTGCTATTTGGTGATTTAATACAGTCAGATGACCAGCACTGGCATCTTCTACTTTTGCTTCTACACATTGTTAACATTGTATTTTCCCCAGTCCTTACAGAAGGCATGACCATTTACCTCAAACATTTAATCATTGATCATCATCAGCTCTTCAAGCAGTTGTTTCCTGCAATCAATCTCTTACCAAAGCATCACTTCATGATTCATTACCCTCGTAATATAAAAAACATCGGCCCAGTTCTGCACATGTGGTGCATGCGTTATGAAGCTAAACATAATTTTTTTAAGAAGCAATTAAAAAGCTTTAAAATGTAACAAAAACATTAGCCAAAAAGCACCAAAGTTGTATGGCAATGTATCGAGAGTCCTTTAGCAAGGAAAGATTAACTTTAGGTTCGGGGAAGATGGTAACACTTAGTGAGCTCAAAGAAGGTCCCGAGATTGCTTTAAAATGTGGGTCTGTATTGTCTACCAGTGTGTTTTCTGCCAAGTGGATCAAACATCATGGTACAGAGTACCGCCGTGACTTCATTATCTGTACTGAGGTAGCATTTGAGATGCCTGTATTTTGTAAAATCAAAATTATTGCTGTGAAAGATGACTGTGTATTGCTCTGTGGAAAACTGATGGAAACAGTGTGTTTTGATTACCATTACTATGCCTTTAAGGTCAGGATGCATCCAGACAGGGTTCAAAAGGTGATCAACATTACTGAACTGTGTTACTTTAAACCTTTTGATGTTCAAATGAAGTATGGAACGACAGATTCCTCCTTGTATGTTGTTCCCTATTGCCATTTTATGGAAACCTAAGGTCAATGTTTTAAAAAGGGATTTGTATTCTTAATATATTTTAGCCTGACATAGTTGAGCTGTTAATAAAAATTTGAAATGCATTATTTTGTGGTAAGTTGTGATTTTTACTCACTTAATGGAGTATTTGGTGTAATTTGATACTAAAAAAGTGTAAAATGAATAATGCTGAGATTTATTTCCGTGACACTATACGGTGTTAGAATTTGACTCTATTTGAGCTTGTTTTTCACTGCAAGATAGTCAATTATCAACACAATAGTGTGTAACATCAACACTTATCAGAGTTATTTTAACCTTGAGTGTCAACTCCATGCAGTGTTAAACTGGACTGGAATCAAACTCAATCAGAGTTGATTTGTTATTTTAGAAGAGTAAATGATTAACTCTTCCAAGGGTAATATTTACACTCTCCAGTGTTATTTAACCTTTAGTGTAAAATTAAAATAACACTATTCAGTGTAAGCGAGTGTTAAATTTTTACTCTATTTAGAGTTAATTTAACTCTAAAATGTTAACACTATGAAAAGAGTCAAATTAACACTATTTCAGGGTGGGACCATATACACTCAGAAATAGTGTTAAATTTAACTCTTTAAGTGTTACTTTAACACTTCAAAATTTACTGTGCATCAGGTGTACGCCGACCCCAGCTAAGTAACTCATGCAAAGAGTTAAAGCGCAATTATGTGTTTTATCTCCAGTACTCTGCCATGATTGTCAGTTATGTAGCTGCTCTACTGATAATCTCAGTGCGTCCTTGCTGGGATGACACAATCAGTCTACTACCGGAGAATATTAACACCAAACACAAACACATTGGTTCACCGTTCCACGGGAGCGGACAGTACACAGCATACCATAATGTTCTGAATAATGGCCAAGTCTACCTCGCTCCTTATTCTACTGAACCGCTTAGGCGCAACAAACACAAGTCCAACATTTATCGGAAACTGTTAAACTACCTGTTCACTACCCTCCTGCTCTCCGGGGATGTGCAACTCAATCCTGGGCCCAACATCACCGAGCCAGCGATACGCACCGGAGTGGAGGGTGGTGGATGGCCTCGTCCACTGATCGTCGCGGCTGTGGAGGTGGGTGAGTGCTATGGTCCTGTGGTTTCTCTCGACTCACCCGGCTCCAGGATGGATTTTGACTCTTCAAACATACCAAAGTCGCTATATGCGATCCCTGACTCTGCTTCTGGTATGCAAGCTGTTTTAATTAGTTTCCCGCATCCAGTGCAGGCGGGAGGGATTGTTAATTGCGCTACCGAACTGCCCCTAATCAAAACGAAACAAAACGGCCTAAACCCAGCCGTCAGAAAACACAGAAAATTTAACTTTTTTCAATGTGTCAATCACTCTCGAGTCATCTGGGACCCACGAGCTAAGCCCAAGGGACTACTAGGGGGGCACTTGAACATTCGTAGTGTCATTCCAAAAAGTGATCAAATTCAACATCTACTCACAGACTCCAACCTTGACTTTCTCTGCCTCTCAGAGACATGGCTCCATAGAAATTCTCCATCTGCTGCTTTGATTGTGCCTGGCTACAATGTTTTCAGGAGAGACAGGACTGAAGGAAGAGGAGGGGGTGTGATGATTTATATTAAAGAACATATCCGATGTAAACAAATTGAGTGGTCAGGTGATAATGAACTAGAATGTATTGGCCTGAACATTACACTGTCTCCCCAAATGTCTTTTACCCTCATTGGAATGTATAGGCCACCTTCCACCAAAAGTGTGTTTTTTGATCAGTTTAATAACATGCTTAGGGAATGTGATTTTGGGAAAGAGGTCATCTTAATGGGAGATTTTAACATTAATTATGAAGACAAGTGTTGTAGGAAAACCCTCAAACGGATCACTAATACCTTTGACCTTACACAGCTAGTTAAAGGGCCAACCAGGGTGACTTGTTGCTCTAAAACACAGATTGATTTGGTGTTCAGTAATAAACCAGAGAGAGTGACTAAATCATTCAATATGGTTACTGGGCTATCTGATCATAATCTGACACTTATAGCCAGAAAGCTGTCTAAGAGCAGGTTTAACCTCTCTACTGTTAGAAAGCCTGATCAACTAAGAATACCTAAGAGTGAATTAAGCTATTTTGAAAATGCAATTAAGGGAATTAACTGGAATGATCTCTTGTCCTATGCAGACGTGGAAGCTGATAGTCAAGTTTTTCTATCCACAATCCAGACTACATTAAATGGTTTCCTAAAGAAAATCAAATCCAAACCTGGCCAAAAGAACACTCTTCCTTGGCTAAATGGAGAAATCTGGAAATTGATGAAAGAACAAGATTATTATCTAAAAATAGCCCTAAGATCCAAATTAGAGCATGACAGACGTAGGTTTACCATGTTGAGAAATAAGGTGATGAAAGAAATCAGACAGGCCAAGGCAAACTTTTTATTAACATAATTGGTGAAGCAAAGGGGAAATTCTAAACTGATCTGGGAGAATCTAAAAAAGTTAACAGGGAAAGACCATAGTAACACTGCAAAAAGACTAGAAATCATGGTGAATAACAATCTAACACAGGATGCAGTCGAAATAGCAATAGCCTTCAATTCCTACTTTATTGACTCTGTCAGGGTACTGACACAGAACCCCTCCACTGGTTTCTTGGGCTCAGTGCTAGTAAATGATGCTCAACCTGTCTTCATCATAAGGGAGGTTTCTGAGACAAAGGTAGACAAGGTGATTAGCTCACTAAAGAACTCTAAAGCCAAAGATGTGTTTGGGATGGACTCTACCTTTCTTAAAAACTACAAAGAGTCACTCATTGGCCCCATTACTAAGGTCACCAACACATCTATTGGTCTCGGGGTGTTTCCAAGGGTATGGAAGTCGGCAATAATAACGGCCATCTTTAAATCAGGCGACCCTGCTGATGTGAGTAACTACAGGCCCATTAGTATACTACCTGTGGTGTCAAAGGTTGTTGAAAAGTGTGTAGCAGAACAACTGATTGCCCACCTCAACAACAGCCCCTTCACATTACATTGCATGCAGTTTGGCTTCAGAGCGAAACACTCCACAGAAATGGCCAACTGCTTTTTTCTGGAAAATGTGAAGTCCAAGATGGACAAAGGGGGCGTTGTTGGGGCTGTGTGTCTGGACCTAAGGAAGGCTTTTGATACTGTTAACCATGAGATTCTCATCACAAAATTGTCCAAGTTCAACTTTTTCCCCCGATGCCTTGAGATGGATGAAATCATATCTTGAAGGCAGAACTCAGGTGTCAGAGTGAGCAATGAGCTGTCGCCCACTCTTAGCTATGATGTGGGTGTGCCCCAAGGGTCAATACTGGGGCCCCTCCTGTTCAGCCTGTACATTAATGATCTGCCTTCTGTCTGTACTGGGTCTGAAGTTCAAATGTATGCAGATGATACAGTGATATATGTGCATGCAAAGAGCAAACAACAAGCTGCACAAGAACTCACTACTGTAATGGTCCAGGTTACAAAGTGGCTCAGTGACTCGTGTTTGCATCTCAATGTGAAAAAAACTGTTTGCATGTTCTTCACAAAGAGGGCAACAGATGCTACTGAGCCAGAAGTCTATGTGTCAGGGGAGAAGCTCCAGGGGGTATCTGATTTTAAGTACCTTGGCATCATACTTGATTCCAACCTCTCTTTTAAAAAGCATGTGAAAAAGGTAATTCAAATAACCAAATTCAACCTAGCTAATTTCCGATTTATACGAAATTGTTTGACTACAGAGGTAGCAAAACTGTACTTCAAATCTATGATACTCCCCCACTTAACATACTGTTTGGCTAGTTGGGCCCAAGCTTGCTGTACAACAGTAAGACCTATTCAGTCTGTCTACAAACAGGCTCTCAAAGTGCTTGATAGGAAGCCCAATAGCCATCATCACTGTCACATCCTTAGAAAGCATGAGCTCCTGAGTTGGGAAAATCTTGTGCAATACACCGATGCATGTCTTGTATTCAAGATCCTAAATGGCTTGGCTCCCCCTCCACTCAGTATTTTTGTTAAACAGAAAACCCAAACATATGGCAGCAGATCCACAAGGTCTGCCATGAGAGGTGACTGTGTAGTTCCCCTAAGGAAAAGCACCTTTAGTAAATCCGCTTTTTCTGTGAGAGCTTCCCATGTCTGGAATACACTGCCATCAGACACACATAACTGCACCACATATCACACTTTCACAAAATGCTTGAAGACATGGCTAAAGGTCAATCAGATTTGTGAACATGGTCCCTAGCTGTGTGTTGCCGCTTTCCATGTCTGTTGTCTGTAACTTGTGAGGTGTGGAAACACTTTGTTGCTTTTATGAATTTTGTCTTGCTGCTTTTTGTTCTATGTTGCTCTGTCTGTATGCTATGTCTTGTTCTATGTTGTTATTGTCTATATTGTAATTGTTTTTAATAACCTGCCCAGGGACTGCGGTTGAAAATTAGCCGGCTGGCTAAAACCGGCACTTTTACTGAAACGTTGATTAATGTGCACTGTCCCTGTAAAAAATAAACTCAAACTCAATCCACCACAAGGGGAAGAGAAGAGGGGGGGAGAGAGAGACCTGACTCCTGATCACTTGATATCCACCACAAGGGGTAAGAGAGAGACCTGACTCCTGATCACTTGATATCCACCACAAGGGGAAGAGAAGAGGGGGAGAGAGAAACCTGACTCCTGATCACTTGATATCCACCACAAGGGGAAGAGAAGAGGGGGAGAGAGAAACCTGACTCCTGATCACCTGATATCCACCACAAGGGGTAAGAGAGAGACCTGACTCCTGATCACTTGATATCCACCACAAGGGGAAGAGAAGAGGGGGAGAGAGAAACCTGACTCCTGATCACCTGATATCCACCACAAGGGGAAAGAGAGAGACCTGACTCCTGATCACTTGATATCCACCACAAGGGGAAAGAGAGAGACCTGACTCCTGAACACTTGATATCCACCACAAGGGGAAAGAGAGAGACCTGACTCCTGATCACTTGATATCCACCACAAGGGGAAGAGAAGAGGGGGAGAGATAAACCTGACTCCTGATCACTTGATATCCACCACAAGGGGAAAGAGAGAGACCTGACTCCTGATCACTTGATATCCACCACAAGGGGAAGAGAAGAGGGGGAGAGATAAACCTGACTCCTGAACACTTGATATCCACCACAAGGGGAAAGAGAGAGACCTGACTCCTGAACACTTGATATCCACCACAAGACCCGACTCAACTCAAACTAAACTGTCTATCGTTCAGCGATGTGTCTGACTCCAAACCCCCACAACCGAATAGATCAGAGCATATCATGAGACCACCGCTTACAAAACAGAGGTCTCCATGCAGAATGGGCCAATATATAAATATCACATGGTTGTTTTCCAAATCCCATTATTTATATCAATAAAGCAACAAAAAAATAATGTTATAGTTTTTTTACTGCAACACAAATGCACTCCTCAACAGAGGTGCTGCAGTGCCCCTACTTCCCACAGCTATACTGCAGCACCCCTACTTCCCACAGCTATACTGCAGCACCCCTACTTCCCACAGCTATACTGCAGCACCCCTACTTCCCACAGCTATACTGCAGCACCCCTACTTCCCACAGCTATACTGCAGCACCCCTACTTCCCACAGCTATGCTGCAGCACCCTACTTCCCACAGCTATACTGCAGCACCCCTACTTCCCACAGCTATACTGCAGCAACCCTACTTCCCACAGCTATACTGCAGCACCCCTACTTCCCACAGCTATACTGCAGCACCCCTACTTCCCACAGCTATGCTGCAGCACCCCTACTTCCCACAGCTATACTGCAGCACCCCTACTTCCCACAGCTATACTGCAGCACCCCTACTTCCCACAGCTATACTGCAGCACCCCTACTTTCCACAGCTATACTGCAGCACCCCTACTTCCCACAGCTATACTGCAGCACCCCTACTTCCCACAGCTATGCTGCAGCACCCCTACTTCCCACAGCTATGCTGCAGAACCCCTACTTCCCACAGCTATGCTGCAGCACCCCTACTTCCCACAGCTATGATGCAGCACCCCTACTTCCCACAGCTATGCTGCAGCACCCCTACTTCCCACAGCTATGCTGCAGCACCCCTACTTCCCACAGCTATGCTGCAGCAACCCTACTTCCCACAGCTATGCTGCAGCACCCCTACTTCCCACAGCTATGATGCAGCACCCCTACTTCCCACAGCTATGCTGCAGCACCCTACTTCCCACAGCTATGCTGCAGCACCCCTACTTCCCACAGCTATACTGCAGCACCCCTACTTCCCACAGCTATACTGCAGCACCCCTACTTCCCACAGCTATGCTGCAGCACCCCTACTTCCCACAGCTATGCTGCAGCACCCCTACTTCCCACAGCTATACTGCAGCACCCCTACTTCCCACAGCTATACTGCAGCACCCCTACTTCCCACAGCTATACTGCAGCACCCCTACTTCCCACAGCTATACTGCAGCACCCCTACTTCCCACAGCTATGCTGCAGCACCCCTACTTCCCACAGCTATGCTGCAGCACCCCTACTTCCCACAGCTATACTGCAGCACCCCTACTTCCCACAGCTATACTGCAGCACCCCCTACTTTCCACAGCTATACTGCAGCACCCCTACTTTCCACAGCTATACTGCAGCACCCCTACTTCCCACAGCTATGCTGCAGCACCCTACTTCCCACAGCTATACTGCAGCACCCCTACTTCCCACAGCTATGCTGCAGCACCCCTACTTCCCACAGCTATGCTGCAGCACCCCTACTTCCCACAGCTATGCTGCAGCACCCCTACTTCCCACAGCTATGATGCAGCACCCCTACTTCCCACAGCTATACTGCAGCACCCCTACTTCCCACAGCTATGCTGCAGCACCCCTACTTCCCACAGCTATGCTGCAGCAACCCTACTTCCCACAGCTATACTGCAGCACCCCTACTTCCCACAGCTATACTGCAGCACCCCTACTTCCCACAGCTATACTGCAGCACCCCTACTTCCCACAGCTATACTGCAGCACCCCTACTTCCCACAGCTATGCTGCAGTTCCCTCTCCCAGTAATTGACATTTACATTTCAGTCATTTAGAAGACACTGTTATCCTGAGCGATTTACAGTATTGAGTCCATACATTATCTCATATTGATCCCCCTTGGGAATTGAACCAGCAACGCTGACATTGCAAGTGCCATGCTCTACCAACTGAGCTACACAGTGGTTAGGGTTGGGTTTTTAGAACTAAGATGACCAGCTTTTATCTGGTCAAGTTGTCTTTGTGGCACCACCATTACTCCAGGATGACGCCATACAGACAGCATCTCTTTCCTCTCCATTGTCACAGCCGGGCTTTGCAGTGGTTGCAATTATGCAGTGGACATTAGCTATAACACAGGAAGAGCTTAGGCTGTCACCTTTCTAGCCCCGTCAGCTGGGTATCAACTAAACACTAATTCAGCTGAATGTGAATGGAGCAGGGTGGGTCTGGGCTCTGGAGCCGGGTCTGGCTAACCCTAACACGGTCCAAGCTGAAGTGGAGGTGACAGCAGATGAACGTACAGCCGTATGACGTAGCACTACAAGAATATGGAGTTCTATCATTCATAAAGAACTGTCTGCTGTATCATTCATAAAGAACTGTCTGCTGTATCATTCATAAAGAACTGTCTGCTGTATAATTCATTACGAACTGTCTGCTGCATCATTCATAAAGAACTGTCTGCTGTATCTTAAAGAACTGTCTGCTGTATCATTCATAACGAACTGTCTGCTGCATCATTCATAAAGAACTGTCTGCTGTATCATTCATAAAGAACTGTCTAATTTATCATTCATAAATAACTGTCTGCTGTATCATTTATGTAGAACTGTCTGCTGTATCATTCATAAATAACTGTCTGCTGTATCATTCATAAAGAACAGTCAGAGGTCACCAAGTGCAACATAGCTTCAGCTTGTAAATCAGCTAGAAAGATGTGTCGGCATCGAGTAATTGTCTCTGGCCCCCTCCCAGTTAGGGGAAGTGACGAGCTCTACAGCAGAGTCTCAGCACTTAATCGCTGGTTGAAAACTGTTTTCTGCCCCTCCCAAAAGATAACATTTGTGGATAATTGGCCCTCTTTCTGGGACTCACCCACAAACAGGACCAAGCCTGACCTGCTGAGGAGTGACGGACTCCATCCTAGCTGGAGGGGTGCTCTCCTCTTATCTACCAACATAGATAGGGCTCTAACTCCTCTAGCCCCACAGTGAAATAGGGTGCAGGCCAGGCAGCAGGCTGTTAGCCAACCTGCCAGCTTAGTGGAGTCTGCCAATAGCACAGTCAGTGTAGTCAGCTCAGCCATACCCATTGAGACTGTGTCTGTGCCTCGACCTAGGTTGGGCAAAACTAAACATGGCGGTGTTCACCCTAGCAATCTTATTAGGATAAAGACCTCCTCCATTCCTGCCATTATTGAAAGAGATCGTGATACCTCACATCTCAAAATAGGGTTACTTAATGTTAGATCCCTCACTTCAAAGGCAGTCATAGTCAATGAACTAATCACTGATCATAATCTCGATGTGATTGGCCTGACTGAAACATGGCTTAAGCCTGACGAATTTGCTGTGTTAAATGAGGCCTCACCTCCTGGTTACACTAGTGACCATATTCCCCGTGCATCCCGCAAAGGCGGAGGTGTTGCTAACATTTACGATAGCAAATTTCAATTTACAAAAAAAAAAATGGCGTTTTCATCTTTTGAGCTTCTAGTCATGAAATCTATGCAGCCTACTCAATCACTTTTTATAGCTACTGTTTACAGGCCTCCTGGGCCATATACAGCGTTCCTCTCTGAGTTTCCTGAATTCCTATCAGACCTTGTAGTCATAGCAGATCATATTCTAATTTTTGGTGATTTTAATATTCACATGGAGAAGTCCACAGACCCACTCCAAAAGTCTTTCGGAGCCATTATCGACTCAGTGGGTTTTGTCCAACATGTCTCTGGACCTACTCACTGCCACAGTCATACTCTGGACCTAGTTTTGTCCCATGGAATAAATGTTGTAGATCTTAATGTTTTTCCACAAAATCCTGGACTATCGGACCACCATTTTATTACATTTGCAATCGCAACAAATAATCTGCTCAGACCCCAACCAAGGAGCATCAAAAGTCGTGCTATAAATTCTCAAACAACACAAAAATTCATTGATGCCCTTCCAGACTCCTTCTGCCTACCCAAGGACGTCAGAGGACAAAAATCAGTTAACCACTTAACTGAGGAACTCAATTTAACCTTGCGCAATACCCTAGATGCAGTTGCACCCCTAAAAACGAAAAACATTTGTCATAAGAAACTAGCTCCCTGGTATACAGAAAATACCCGAGCTTTGAAGCAAGCTTCCAGGAAATTGGAACGGAAATGGCGCCACACCAAACTGGAAGTCTTCCGACTAGCTTGGAAAGACAGTACCGTGCAGTACCGAAGAGCCCTCACTGCTGCTCGATCATCCTACTTTTCCAACTTAATTGAGGAAAATAAGAACAATCCAAAATTTCTTTTTGATACTGTTGCAAAGCTAACTAAAAAGCAGCATTCCCCAAGAGAGGATGGCTTTCACTTCAGCAGTGATAAATTCATGAACTTCTTTGAGGAAAAGATCATGACCATTAGAAAGCAAATTACGGACTCCTCTTTGAATCTGCGTATTCCTCCAGGGCTTAGCTGTCCTGGATCTGCACAGACTCTGCGAGGGCCTGGGATCGGGAGAGACACTTAAGTGTTTTAGTACTATATCTCTTGACACAATGATGAAAATAATCATGGCCTCTAAACCTTCAAGCTGCATACTGGATCCTATTCCTACTAAACTGCTGAAGGAGCTGCTTCCTGTGCTTGGCCCTCCTATGTTGAACATAATAAACAGCTCTCTATCCACCGGATGTGTACCAAACTCACTAAAAGTGGCAGTGATAAAGCCTCTCTTGAAAAAGCCAAACCTTGACCCGGAAAATATAAAAAACTATCGGCCTATATCGAATCTTCCATTCCTCTCAAAAATTTTAGAAAAAGCTGTTGCGCAGCAACTCACTGCCTTTCTGAAGACAAACAATGTATACGAAATGCTTCAGTCTGGTTTTAGACCCCATCATAGCACTGAGACTGCACTTGTGAAGGTGGTAAATGACCTTTTAATGGCGTCAGACCGAGGCTCTGCATCTGTCCTCGTGCTACTAGACCTTAGTGCTGCCTTTGACACCATCGATCACCACATTCTTTTGGAGAGACTGGAAACCCAAATTGGTCTACACGGACAAGTTCTGGCCTGGTTTAGATCCTACCTGTCGGAAAGATATCAGTTTATCTCTGTGAATGGTCTGTCCTCCGACAAATCAACTGTACATTTCGGTGTTCCTCAAGGTTCCGTTTTAGGACCACTATTGTTTTCACTATATATTTTACCTCTTGGGGATGTTATTCGAAAACATAATGTTAACTTTCACTGCTATGCGGATGACACACAGCTGTACATTCCAATGAAACATGGTGAAGCCCCAAAATTGCCCTCGCTAGAAGCCTGTGTTTCAGACATAAGGAAGTGGATGGCTGAAAACTTTTTACTTTTAAACTCGGACAAAACAGAGATGCTTGTTCTAGGTCCCAAGAAACAAAGAGATCTTCTGTTAAATCTGACAATTCATCTAGATGGTTGTAAAGTCGTCTCAAATAAAACTGTGAAGGACCTCGGTGTTACTCTTGACCCTGATCTCTCTTTTGACGAACATATCAAGACTGTTTCAAGGACAGCTTTTTTCCATCTACGTAACATTGCAAAAATCAGAAATTTTCTGTCCAAAAATGATGCAGAAAAATTAATCCATGCATTTGTTACTTCTAGGTTAGACTACTGCAATGCTCTATTTTCCGGCTACCGGATAAAGCACTAAATAAACTTCAGTTAGTGCTAAATACGGCTGCTAGAATCCTGACTAGAACCAAGAAATTTGATCATATTACTCCAGTGCTAGCTTCCCTACACTGGCTTCCTGTTAAGGCAAGGGCTGATTTCAAGGTTTTACTGTTAACCTATAAAGCGTTACATGGGCTTGCTCCTACCTATCTTTCCGAGTTGGTCCTGCCGTACATACCAATACGTACGCTACGGTCACAAGACGCAGGCCTCCTAATTGTCCCTAGAATTTCTAAGCAAACAGCGGGAGGCAGGGCTTTCTCCTATAGATCTCCATTTTTATGGAACAGTCTGCCTACCCATGTGAGAGACGCAGACTCGGTCTCAACCTTTAAGTCTTTACTGAAGACTTATCTCTTCAGTAGGTCATATGATTGAGTGTAGTCTGGCCCAGGAGTGTGAAGGTGAACGGAAAGGCTGGAGCAACGAACAGCCCTTGCTGTCTCTGCCGGGCCGGTTCCCCTCTCCACTGGGGTTCTCTGCCTCTAACCCTGTTGCAGGGGCTGAGTCACTGGCTTGCTGGTGCTCTTTCATGCCGTCCCTGGGAGGGGTGCGTCACTTGAGTGGGTTGAGTTACTGACGTGATCTTCCTGTCTGGGTTGGCGCCCCCCCTTGGTTTGTGCTGTGGTGGAGACCTCTGTGGGCTATACTCGGCCTTGTCTCAGGATTGTAAGTTGGTGGTTGGGGATATCCCTCTAGTGGTGCGGGGGCTGTGCTTTGGCGGAGTGGGTGGGGTTATATCCTTCCTGTTTGGCCCTGTCCGGGGTTTCTTCGGATGGGGCCACAGTGTCTCCGGACCGCTCCTGTCTCAGCCTCCAGTATTTATGCTGCAGTAGTTTATGTGTCGGGGGGCTGGGGTTAGTTGGTTATACCTGGAGTACTTCTCCTGTCTTATCCAGTGTCCTGTGTGAATTTAAGTATGCTCTCTCTAATTCTCTCGTTCTCTCTTTCTCTCTGAGAACCTGAGCCCTAGGACCATACGTCAGGACTACCGGGCATGATGACACCTTGCTGTCCCCAGTCCGCCTGGCCTTGCTGCTATTCCAGTTTCAACTGTTCTGCCTGCGGCTACGAAACCCCTACCTGTCCCAGACCTGCTGTTTTCAACTCTTTAATGATCGGCTATGAAAAGCCAACTGAGAGACCTGAGCCCTAGGACCATACGTCGGGACTACCGGCCGTGGTGACTCCTTGCTGTCCCCAGTCCGCCTGGCCTTGCTGCTATTCCAGTTTCAACTGTTCTGCCTGCGGTTATGGAACCCCTACCTGTCCCAGACCTGCTGTTTTCAACTCTTTATGATCGGCTATGAAAAGCCAACTGAGATTTATTCCTGATTATTATTTGACCATGCTTGTCACTTATGAACATTTTTGAACATCTTGGCATGGTTCTGTTATAATCTCCACCCGGCACAGCCAGAAGAGGACTGGCCACCCCTCATAGCCTGGTTCCTCTCTAGGTTTCTTCCTAGGCTTTCGCCTTTCTAGGGAGTTTTTCCTAGCCACCGTGCTTCTACACCTGCATTACTAGCTGTTTGGGGTTTTAGGCTGGGTTTCTGTACAGCACTTCGAGATATTAGCTGATGTAAGAAGGGCTATATAAAATAAAATTGATTGATTGAACTGTCTGCTGTATCATTCATAAAGAACTGTCTGCTGTATCTTAAAGAACTGTCTGCTGTATAATTCATAACGAACTGTCTGCTGCATCATTCATAAAGAACTGTCTAATTTATCATTCATAAAGAACTGTCTACAGTATTATTCATAAAGAACTGTCTGCTGTATCTTAAAGAACTGTCTAATTTATCATTCATAAAGAACTGTCTGCTGTATCATTCATAAAGAACTGTCTAATTTATCATTCATAAATAACTGTCTGCTGTATCATTCATAAAGAACTGTCTAATTTATCATTCATAAATAACTGTCTGCTGTATCATTTATGTAGAACTGTCTGCTGTATCATTCATAAAGAACTGTCTGCTGTATCATAAAGAACAGTCTGCTGTATAATTCATAAAGAACTGTCTGCTGTATCATTCATAAAGAACTGTCTGCTGTATCATTCATAAAGAACTGTCTGCTGTATCATAAAGAACTGTCTGCTGTATAATTCATGAAGAACTGTCTGCTGTATAATTCATAAAGAACTGTCTGCTGTATCATTCATAAAGAACTGTCTGCTGTACCTTAAATAACTGTCTGCTGTATAATTAATAACGAACTGTCTGCTGTATCATTCATAAAGAACTGTCTGCTGTATCATTCATAAAGAACTGTCTGCTGTATCATTCATAAAGAACTGACTGCTCCATCATTCATAAAGAACTGTCTAATTTATCAATCATAAAGAACTGTCTGCTGTATCATTCATAAATAACTGTCTGCTGTATCATAAAGAACTGTCTGCTGTATAATTCATAAAGAACTGTCTGCTGTCTCATTCATAAAGAACTGTCTGCTGTATCATTCATAAAGAACTGTCTGCTGTATCATAAAGAACTGTCTGCTGTCTCATTCATAAAGAATTGTCTGCTGTCTCATTCATAAAGAACTGTCTGCTGTATCATTCATAAAGAATTGTCTGCTGTCTCATTCATAAAGAATTGTCTGCTGTCTCATTCATAAAGAACTGTCTGCTGTATCATTCATAAAGAACTGACTGCTGTATCATTCATAAATAACTGTCTGCTGTATCATAAAGAACTGACTGCTCCATCATTCATAAAGAACTGTCTAATTTATCAATCATAAAGAACTGTCTGCAGTATCATTCATAAAGAACTGTCTGCTATATCATTCATTACATTTACATTTACATTTACGTCATTTAGCAGACGCTCTTACAAGTTGGTGCATTCACCCTATAGCCAGTGGGATAACCCCTTTACAATTATATATATATATATATATATATATTTTTTTTTTAGGGGGGGGGGGGGGGTAGAAGGATTACTTTATCCTATCCCAGGTATTCCTTAAAGAGGTGGGGTTTCAAATGTCTCCGGAAGGTGGTGAGTGACTCCGCTGTCCTGGCGTCGTGAGGGAGCTTGTTCCACCATTGGGGTGCCAGAGCAGCGAACAGTTTTGACTGGGCTGAGCGGGAACTATGCTTCCGCAGAGGAAGGGGAGCCAGCAGGCCAGAGGTGGATGAACGCAATGCCCTCGTTTGGGTGTAGGGACTGATCAGAGCCTGAAGGTACAGAGGTGCCGTTCCCCTCACAGCTCCATAGGCAAGCACCATGGTCTTGTAACAGATGCGAGCTTCAACTGGAAGCCAGTGGAGTGTGCGGAGGAGCGGGGTGACGTGAGAGAACTTGGGAAGGTTGAACACCAGACGGGCTGCGGCATTCTGGATGAGTTGTAGGGGTTTAATGGCACAGGCAGGGAGCCCAGCCAACAGCGAGTTGCAGTAATCCAGACGGGAGATGACAAGTGCTTGGATTAGGACCTGTGCCGCTTCCTGTGTAAGGCAGGGTCGTAATCTCCGAATGTTGTAGAGCATGAACCTGCAGGATCGGGTCACCGCCTTGATGTTAGCGGAGAACGACAGGGTGTTGTCCAGGGTCACACCAAGGCTCTTCGCACTCTGGGAGGAGGACACAACGGTGTTGTCAACCGTGATGGCGAGATCATGGAACGGGCAGTCCTTCCCCGGGAGGAAGAGCAGCTCCGTCTTGCCAAGGTTCAGCTTGAGGTGGTGATCCGTCATCCATACTGATATGTCTGCCAGACATGCAGAGATGCGATTCGCCACCTGCTTATCAGAAGGGGGAAAGGAGAAGATTAGTTGTGTATCGTCAGCGTAGCAATGATAGGAGAGGCCATGTGAGGATATGACAGAGCCAAGTGACTTGGTGTATAGGGAGAATAGGAGAGGGCCTAGAACTGAGCCCTGGGGGACACCAGTGGTGAGAGCACGTGGTGCGGAGACAGCTTCTCGCCACGCCACTTGGTAGGAGCGACCGGTCAGGTAGGACGCAATCCAGGAGTGAGCTGCGCCGGAGATGCCCAGCTCGGAGAGGGTGGAGAGGAGGATCTGATGGTTCACAGTATCAAAGGCAGCAGACAGGTCTAGAAGGACAAGAGCAGAGGAGAGAGAGTTAGCTTTAGCAGTGCGGAGAGCCTCCGTGACACAGAGAAAAGCAGTCTCAGTTGAATGACCAGTCCTGAAACCTGACTGGTTTGGATCAAGAAGGTCATTCTGAGAGAGATAGCAAGAGAGTTGGCTAAAGACGGCACGCTCAATAGTTTTGGAAAGAAAAGAAAGAAGGGATACTGGTCTGTAGTTGTTGACATCAGTGGGATCGAGTGTTGGTTTTTTGAGAAGGGGTGCAACTCTCGCTCTCTTGAAGACGGAAGGGACATAGCCAGCGGTCAAGGATGAGTTGATCAGCGAGGTGAGGTAGGGGAGAAGGTCACCGGAGATGGTCTGGAGAAGAGAGGAGGGGATGGGGTCAAGCGGGCAGGTTGTTGGGCGGCCTGCAGCCACAAGTCGCAAGATTTTATCTGGAGAGAGAGGGGAGAAAGAAGTCAAAGCATAGGGTAGGGCAGTGTGAGCAGGACCAGCAGTGTCATTAGACTTAACAAACGAAGATCGGATGTCGTCAACCTTCTTTTCAAAGTGGTTGACGAAGTCATCCACAGAGAGAGAGGGGGGGGGGGGAGGAGGATTCAGCAGGGAGGAGAATGTGGCAAAGAGCTTCCTAGGGTTAGAGGCAGATGCTTGGAATTTAGAGTGGTAGAAAGTGGCCTTAGCAGCAGAAACAGATGAAGAAAATGTAGAGAGGAGGGAGTGAAAAGATGCCAGGTCGGCAGGGAGTTTAGAACTGTCTGCTGTATCATTCATAAATAACTGTCTGCTGTATCATAAAGAATTGTCTGCTGTATCATTAAGAACTGTCTGATGTATCATTCATCAAGAACTGTCTGATGTATCATTCAAAAATAAATGTCTGCTGTATAATTCATAAAGAACTGTCACGATCGTCGGATACAGAGGACCAAGGCGCAGCGTGGAAGGTGAACATACTTATTTATTAAATGATACACGAACAAAACAACAAATCGATACGTGACGTCCAAAGGTGCAAAACACAAACCTACACAGGAACAAGATCCCAGAAACACTGTGGGAAAACCACCTGACTAAATATGGTTCCCAATCAGAGACAACCAGCAAAAGCTGATACTCGTTGCCTCTGATTGAGAACCACTCTGGCCAACATAGATATACAAAAACTAGACTAGACACAACGAGCACAAAACATAAACTCTACACACCCTGGCTCAACTTAAAAGAGTCCCTAGAGCCAGGGCGTGACAGTACCCCCCCCTAAAGGCGCGGACTGCGACCGCGCCTAAATATCACCGAACAGGGAGGGCTGGGTGGGCATTCCTCCTCGGAGGCGGTTCCGGCTTCGGGCTTGACCACCACCCTCTACTAACCCCCCGTAGTGCCCCTGGTCTGGTCTAGCCCCACTGGCTGGAGCTGGACTGGACTTCGGTGGAGCGGATTGCTCAGGCTCCGGTGTGGAGCAGCTGACCGGTACCTGACCAGGCACCGGTGAAATGGGCACGGGCTGGCGATGCGCACCACAGGTTTGGTGCGGGGAGCAGGAACAGGCCGGGCCGGGCTGGCGACGCGCACCACTAGCTTGGTGCGGGGAGCAGGAACAGGCCGGACCGGGCTGGCGATGCGCACCACAGGTTTGGTGCGGGGAGCAGGAACGGGCCGGGCTGGCGACGCGCATCATTGGCTTGGTGCGGAGAGCAGGAACAGGCCGGGCCGGGCTGGCGACGCGCACCATAGACTTGGTGCGAGGGGCAGGAACAGGCCGGGCCGGGCTGGCGACGCACACCATAGGCTTGGCGCGATGGACAGGAACAGGCCGGACCGTACTGGGAACACACACCACTGGCCTTACACGGGGATCAGGAACGGGCCGGACCGGACTGGCAACACACTTCAGTACCTCTCGCCGTGCCTCTACATTTTCCTTCCCTCTATACACCAATGGCTCCCGTAACCCGGTGGCCTTCTCTCCTCGTCCACCAACTCACCCCTTATCTGCCTCCAGTGGCCCCGTCGTCCCTGCAATGTGCCCCCCCCTAAAAATGTCTTGGGGGTGCCCCTCGCCTGTCCGACGACTGCCCGGTTGGCGCCGCTTCTCCTCTCCTGCCTGGGCACGCTGCTTGGTCCTGTATTGGTGGGATCTTCTGTCCCGATCGCTGAAGGAGGACCAAGGCGCAGCGTGGAAGGTGAACATACTTATTTATAAATGATACATGAACAAAACAACAAATCGATACGTGACGTCCACAGGTTCAAAACACAAACCAACACGGAACAAGATCCCACACAAAACAATGCCAAACGGCTACCTAAGTATGGCTTCCAATCAGAGACAACGAGCTACAGCCGTCTGCTGTATCATTCATAAAGAACTGTCTGATCTATCATAAAGAACTGTCTGCTGTCTCATTCATAAAGAACTGTCTGATCTATCATAAAGAACTGTCTGCTGTATAATTCATAAAGAACTGTCTGCTGTATCATTCATAAAGAACTGTCTGCTGTATCATTCATAAAGAACTGTCTGCTGTATAATTCATAAAGAACTGTCTGCTGTATCATTCATAAAGAACTGTCTGCTGTATCATTCATAAAGAACTGTCTGATGTATCATTCATAAAGAACTGTCTGCTGCATCATTCATAAAGAACTGTCTGATGTATCATTCATAAAGAACTGTCTGCTGTATCATTCATAAAGAACTGTCTCCTCCATCATTCATAAAGAACTGTCTGCTGTATCATTTATGTAGAACTGTCTGCTGTATCATTCATAACGAACTGTCTGATGTATCATTCACAAAGAACTGTCTGCTGTATCATTCACAAAGAACTGTCTGATGTATCATTCATAAAGAACTGTCTGCTGTATAATTCATAAAGAACTGTCTGCTGTATCATTCATAAATAACTGTCTGCTGTATCATAAAGAACTGTCTGCTGTATCATTCATAAAGAACTGTCTGCTGTATCATTCATAAAGAACTGTCTGCTGTATCATTCATAAATAACTGTCTGCTGTATCATAAAGAACTGTCTGCTGTATCATTCACAAAGAACGGTCTGATGTATCATTCATAAAGAACTGTCTGCTGTATCATTCATAAAGAACTGTCTGCTGTATATTTTCATAAAGAACTGTCTGCTGTATCATTCATAAAGAACTGTCTGCTGTATCATTCATAAAGAACTGTCTGCTTTATAATTCATAAAGAACTGTCTGCTGTATCATTCATAAAGAACTGTCTGCTGTATCATAAAGAACTGTCTGCTGTATCATTCATAAAGAACTGTCTGCTGTATATTTTCATAAAGAACTGTCTGCTGTATCATTCATAAAGAAATGTCTGATGTATCATTCATAAAGAACTGTCTGCTGTATCATTCATAAAGAACTGTCTGCTGTATAATTCATAAAGAACTGTCTGCTGTATCATTTATGTAGAACTGTCTGCTGTATCATTCATAAAGAACTGTCTGCTGTATCATTCATAAAGAACTGTCTGCTGTATAATTCATAAAGAACTGTCTGATGTATCATTCATAAAGAAATGTCTGCTGTATCATTCATAAAGAACTGTCTGCTGTATCATTCATAAAGAATTGTCTGCTGTATCATTCATAAAGAATTGTCTGCTGTATCATTCATAAAGAACTGTCTGCTGTATCATTTATGTAGAACTGTCTGCTGTATCATTCATAAAGAACTGTCTGCTGTATAATTCATAAAGAACTGTCTGATGTATCATTCATAATGAACTGCCTGCTGTATCATAAAGAAATGTCTGCTGTATCATTCATAAAGAATTGTCTGCTGTATCATTCATAAAGAATTGTCTGCTGTATCATTCATAAAGAACTGTCTGCTGTATCATTCATAAAGAACTGTCTGCTGTACATGTCTGATATATCTGTAGCCTTTAACTACTTATTCAATAGGGATGATTTGAGCGGGGGGAATAATTTGTGGATAATGATTCGGCGGGATTGCAACACTTTCAATTCCTGCTGGCTAGTTGTGACACTAATGCTGCTCAATTTTGTGGCTAGTTGTGATACTAATGCTGCTCCATTTTGTGGCTAGTTGTGACACTAATGCTGCTCCATTTTGTGGCTAGTTGTGATACTAATGCTGCTCCATTTTGTGGCTAGTTGTGATACTAATGCTGCTCCATTTTGTGGCTAGTTGTGACACTAATGCTGCTCCATTTTGTGGCTAGTTGTGACACTAATGCTGCTCCATTTTGTGGCTAGTTGTGATACTAATGCTGCTCCATTTTGTGGCTAGTTGTGATACTAATGCTGCTCCATTTTGTGGCTAGTTGTGATACTAATGCTGCTCCATTTTGTGGCTAGTTGTGACACTAATGCTGCTCCATTTTGTGGCTAGTTGTGACACTATTGCTGCTCCATTTTGTGGCTAGTTGTGACACTAATGCTGCTCCATTTTGTGGCTAGTTGTGACACTAATGCTGCTCCATTTTGTGGCTAGTTGTGACACTAATGCTGCTCCATTTTGTGGCTAGTTGTGATACTAATGCTGCTCCATTTTGTGGCTAGTTGTGACACTAATGCTGCTCAATTTTGTGGCTAGTTGTGATACTAATGCTGCTCCATTTTGTGGCTAGTTGTGACACTAATGCTGCTCCATTTTGTGGCTAGTTGTGATACTAATGCTGCTCCATTTTGTGGCTAGTTGTGATACTAATGCTGCTCCATTTTGTGGCTAGTTGTGACACTAATGCTGCTCCATTTTGTGGCTAGTTGTGATACTAATGCTGCTCCATTTTGTGGCTAGTTGTGATACTAATGCTGCTCCATTTTGTGGCTAGTTGTGATACTAATGCTGCTCCATTTTGTGGCTAGTTGTGACACTAATGCTGCTCCATTTTATGGCTAGTTGTGACACTATTGCTGCTCCATTTTGTGGCTAGTTGTGACACTTATGCTGCTCCATTTTGTGGCTAGTTGTGATACTAATGCTGCTCCATTTTGTGGCTAGTTGTGATACTAATGCTGCTCCATTTTGTGGCTAGTTGTGACACTAATGCTGCTCCATTTTGTGGCTAGTTGTGATACTAATGCTGCTCCATTTTGTGGCTAGTTGTGACACTAATGCTGCTCCATTTTGTGGCTAGTTGTGACACTAATGCTACTCCATTTTGTGGCTAGTTGTGACACTA
Organism: Coregonus clupeaformis; assembly: GCF_020615455.1. Taxonomy (NCBI): domain Eukaryota; kingdom Metazoa; phylum Chordata; class Actinopteri; order Salmoniformes; family Salmonidae; genus Coregonus; species Coregonus clupeaformis. Next base: position 48,851 of record NW_025533547.1, read on the forward strand.
ATGCTGCTCCATTTTTTGGCTAGTTGTGACACCAATGCTGCTCCATTTTGTGGCTAGTTGTGATACTAATGCTGCTCCATTTTGTGGCTAGTTGTGACACTAATGCTGCTCCATTTTGTGGCTAGTTGTGATACTAATGCTGCTCCATTTTGTGGCTAGTTGTGACACTAATACTGCTCCATTTTGTGGCTAGTTGTGACACTAATGCTGCTCCATTTTGTGGCTAGTTGTGACACTAATGCTGCTCCATTTTGTGGCTAGTTGTGACACTAATGCTGCTCCATTTTGTTCCACGATTCTAGTACGTATTTAGTTTTTTGTTATTAGTCCATGTTGGTCTGACAAATAAATTAGCTAAAATTGTATGTTTTCAAATAAAGTGTGTAAGTCCGTAGATAGTGATTGTTGTTATGTGTTCTCAAGTTCAACAATACCCTATCACTGCACTGCATGCTTGGTTTACTTGTTACAATCAAGGACATGCACCACCTCTTTGTCACAACCAGTTTGATACACTACACTCTAACACACACAGTCATCTCATGACACTATATCTCTTTCTATCTCAGTCTGTTTTACAGCTTTTAGCATTATCAATCAACTCTTCCACGCCCATCCTCTGTTGTGCTCAGCCTCAGCAGCGCTCCCTCGACACAGGCAGCCTCACTCCTCACTTCCAGCCCAGATCTTTTTTTAAACCACCTCACTTTTAACATTGGCCATAAAAAAAATCAAGAAAATACAAATAACTAGTCATTGGGTGTGTTCCAGCAGATCATTTTGGTCCTTTTAAAGTGTTGCATTATGGGGTTACAACATTTCCGACTTGTGCCTGTACATGTCAACTGCATGAGATTTACAAAAATCATGTGATCAACAGTCATGCAATTTCTTTTTACGTCGCCTTCAAGTTGCTGCAGTTGCTTCTCACCAACTGCACCATGCAGCCATTACCTGCATTGTGGGAGGCATTGTTTGTCACCCAATCTTTAGGGTGTTTTTGTTTGACCCACATGAACGTGGCCAAAGACGTGACTGAAACAAGAACCAACTTTGCCGTGATTCTAAAGCTACAGGGAAATATAAATGAAAGTGATATTTGAGACCTTTCTCTAACCAAATAATTGTACACATGTTATGTTTTCAGTTTGTGTGTGAGTGTGTGATATGGGGGTATAGAACATTTTATTTGGACATTTATACAGAACAACTTTCATAAACAATAGCAGCTATGTAGACACAGCCATGTTGATCTGAGCCTTTCTGTTGGAATACCACTGCAGTGTCCACAGATGCACCTCCCCTGACTTTCATCTACCTTGGGCGTCGTTAGAATTACCATTCTCCAAGCAGCAGGATATTATGCTTGCACAACATCACAATGTTTTTCCTTTAAAATAAGAATCCACCTACGAAGACATGCTAAACTTTCGGAATATCTATTTTTTTGTAGCACTCCAGTGCAGTACAACTGTTTTTCATTGCAACCAACCACCTTCTCTCGCTGCAGCCCAATATTCTCAACATACCAGTGTCAACATTGTATTTTTTAATTATTGGTATTTTTGATTTGTTTTCATAAACTACTTATTTCATTTTCTTGTTGGCACAATAAAAGTGGCCATTAATTGAAATTCAAAATCATTTGATGGAGTTATCCACATTGCAATGTGAACAAGGTCGAGACGAACCGGGACATTGATGCGCGTCACATGAAAACAAACATGTCTGACTTCAGTATTTGAGGGTCTACATAACGAAGAAATCAGTACAATTTATCGCATTGGACGTGGGGGAAATTGGAAGAGTAGGGGGAGTCGGAGGAGAAATGTTGTCTCTAGACAAGACAAGAACTAGATGTATGTCAGGAGAAGTGCAGTACTATCATAAGGAGAGTTATACTTGGAATAAGGAGGAGGAATGGAGGGAAAAAGAGAGGCAGAGGAGGTCTAAGAGAGAGAGGGAGGAAGAGGGTGAGCTTGAGTCAGTTAAAAATGGCAGAAAAAAGGGAGAAGGTTTGTTAAAGAAGAATGATAGAAAGTGTAAACAGAGTGAGCTGAAGACAGGAGGAGAAATGGAAGAGAATGAGGGTGAAGTATCAGAGGTGGTAGGTGTGGTGAAGTATCGGAGGTGGTAGGTGTGGTGAAGTATCGGAGGTGGTAGGTGTGGTGAAGTATCGGAGGTGGTAGGTGTGGTGAAGTATCGGAGGTGTAAGGTGTGGTGAAGTATCAGAGGTGGTAGGTGTGGTGAAGTATCTGAGGTGGTAGGTGTGGTGAAGTATCGGAGGTGGAAGGTGTGGTGAAGTATCGGAGGTGGTAGGTGTGGTGAAGTATCGGAGGTGGTAGGTGTGGTGAAGTATCGGAGGTGGTAGGTGTGGTGAAGTATCGGAGGTGGTAGGTGTGGTGAAGTATCGGAGGTGGTAGGTGTGGTGAAGTATCGGAGGTGGTAGGTGTGGTGAAGTATCGGAGGTGGAAGGTGTGGTGAAGTATCGGAGGTGGTAGGTGTGGTGAAGTATCGGAGGTGGAAGGTGTGGTGAAGTATCGGAGGTGGTAGGTGTGGTGAAGTATCGGAGGTGGTAGGTGTGGTGAAGTATCGGAGGTGGTAGGTGTGGTGAAGTATCGGAGGTGGTAGGTGTGGTGAAGTATCGGAGGTGGTAGGTGTGGTGAAGTATCGGAGGTGGTAGGTGTGGTGAAGTATCGGAGGTGGTAGGTGTGGTGAAGTATCGGGAGGTGGTAGGTGTGGTGAAGTATCGGAGGTGGTAGGTGTGGTGAAGTATCGGACGTGGTAGGTGTGGTGAAGTATCGGAGGTGGTAGGTGTGGTGAAGTATCGGAGGTGGTAGGTGTGGTGAAGTATCGGAGGTGGTAGGTGTGGTGAAGTATCGGAGGTGGTAGGTGTGGTGAAGTATCGGAGGTGGAAGGTGTGGTGAAGTATCAGAGGTGGAAGGTGTGGTGAAGTATCAGAGGTGGTAGGTGTGGTGAAGTATCGGAGGTGGAAGGTGTGGTGAAGTATCGGAGGTGGAAGGTGTGGTGAAGTATCGGAGGTGGTAGGTGTGGTGAAGTATCGGAGGTGGAAGGTGTGGTGAAGTATCGGAGGTGGTAGGTGTGGTGAAGTACTCAGAGCCCGAGGCTTGCACCGAGGGTCAGGATAAAGATGAGTCTGTGACAGTAGGAGTGACGTTTGTGGAAAAAGTGGATCCTTGCCTTTTGGCTGATCCATCTGTGGCGAGAGAGGTAGGCTGAGGTTTCCAGGGTAAGAGTAGTGCAAAAGTTGTCATATGCTGAGGCAGGGAAGAAAGTAGAGGAAGACGGGTCAAGGGGTAGTGATCCTGAGAGGAATGGTGTGAGTAGTACCAATTGTACTATTATGGGTGTTTTTTCGCGTTATTTGTAATTTATTCTGTACATAATGTTTCTGCCACCATCTCTTATGACCAAAAAGAGCTTCTGGATATCAGGACAGCGATTACTCACCTCGTATTGGACGAAGATTTTTCCTTCAACGAGCCGGACGCAAAGGATATCCTACAGACACCCGACAAGGCCCAAATCCCCGTCATTTGCATGAGAAAGAGACAGAGAAATTGTGGACGTAGGTCGGGGTGCCTTGTAAGGATCTGACGGTGAGCAAGTAAACTGCCTCTTCCATCAATCCTATTAGCCAATGTTCAATCATTTGAGAATAAATTGGATGACCTAAGATTACGGTTATCCTAACAACGGGACATTAAAAACTGTAATATCTTATGTTTCACCGAGTCGTGGCTGAACGACGACATGGACAACATACAGCTAGCGGGCTATACGCTACATCGGCAGGATAGAACGGCTGACTCCGGTAAGACAAGGGGTGGCGGTCTGTGTATATTTGTAAACAACAGCTGGTGCACAAAATCTAATTCTAAGGAAGTCTCGAGGTTTTGCTCGCCTGAGTTAGAGTATCTCATGATAAGCTGTAGACCACACTATTTACCAAGAGACTCTCTGTGTGTGGAGTAAAGGTGGTCTAGAGTTTTTTTTCCTCTGGTTGCACATTTAACATGCTGGTAGAAATTAGGTAGAACGGATTTAAGTTTCCCTGCATTAAAGTCCCCGGCCACCAGGAGCGCTGCCTCTGGATGAGCGTTTTCCTGTTTACTTATGGCCTTATACAGCTCATTGAGTGCAATCTTAATGCCAGCATCAGTTTGTGGTGGTATATAGACAGCTACGAAAAATATACAGTGAGGGAAAAAAGTATTTGATCCCCTGCTGATTTTGTACGTTTGCCCACTGACAAAGACATGATCAGTCTATCATTTTAATTGTAGGTTTATTTGAACAGTGAGAGACAGAATAACAACAAAAAAATCCAGAAAGACGCATGTCAAAAATGTTATAAATTGATTTGCATTTTAATGAGGGAAATACGTATTTGACCCCTCTGCAAAACATTACTTAGTACACTTGGTGGCAGAACCCTTGTTGGCAATCACAGAGGTCAGACGTTTCTTGTAGTTGGCCACCAGGTTTGCACACATCTCAGGAGGGATTTTGTCCCACTCCTCTTTGCAGATCTTCTCCAAGTCATTAAGGTTTCGAGGCTGACGTTTGGCAACTCGAACCTTCAGCTCCCTCCACATATTTTCTATAGCATTAAGGTCTGGAGACTGGCTAGGCCACTCCAGGACCTTAATGTGCTTCTTCTTGAGCCACTCCTTTGTTGCCGTGGCAGTGTGTTTTGGGTCATTGTCATGCTGGAATACCCATCCACGACCCATTTTCAATGCCCTGGCTGAGGGAAGGAGGTTCTCACCCAAGATTTGACGGTACATGGCCCCGTCCATCGTCCCTTTCATGCAGTGAAGTTGTCCTGTCCCCTTAGCAGAAAAACACCCCCAAAGCATAATGTTTCCACCTCCATGTTTGACGGTGGGGATGGTGTTCTTGGGGTCATAGGCAGCATTCCTCCTCCTACAAACACGGCGAGTTGAGTTGATGCCAAAGAGCTCGATTTTGGTCTCATCTGACCACAACACTTTCACCCAGTTCTCCTCTGAATCATTCAGATGTTCATTGGCAAACTTCAGACAGGCCTGTATATGTGCTTTCTTGAGCAGGGGGACCTTGCGGGCGCTGCAGGATTTCAGTCCTTCACGGCGTAGTGTGTTACCAATTGTTTTCTTGGTGACTATGGTCCCAGCTGCCTTGAGATCATTGACAAGATCCTCCCGTGTAGTTCTGGGCTGATTCCTCACCGTTCTCATGATCATTGCAACTCCACGAGGTGAGATCTTGCATGGAGCCCCAGGCCGAGGGAGATTGACAGTTATTTTGTGTTTCTTCCATTTGCGAATAATCGCACCAACTGTTGTCAGCTTCTCACCAAGCTGCTTGGCGATGGTCTTGTAGCCCATTCCAGCCTTGTGTAGGTCTACAATCTTGACCCTGACATCCTTGGAGAGCTCTTTGGTCTTGGCCATGGTGGAGAGTTTGAATCTGATTGATTGATTGCTTCTGTGGACAGGTGTCTTTTATACAGGTAACAAACTGAGATTAGGAGCACTCCCTTTAAGAGTGTGCTCCTAATCTCAGCTCATTACCTGTATAAAAGACACCTGGGAGCCAGAAATCTTTCTGATTGAGAGGGGGTCAAATACTTATTTCCCTCATTAAAATGCAAATCAATTTATAAAAATGTTCACATGCGTTTTTCTGGATTTTGTTGTTGTTATTCTGTCTCTCACTGTTCAAATAAACCTACCATTAAAATTATAGACTGATCATGTCTTTGTCAGTGGGCAAACGTACAAAATCAGCAGGGGATCAAATACTTTTTTCCCTCACTGTATATTTTTTGTAGCTGTCTATCTACCACCACAAACTGATGCTGGCATTAAGATTGCACTCAATGAGCTGTATAAGGCCATAAGTAAACAGGAAAACGCTCATCCAGATGCAGCGCTCTTAGTGGCCGGGGACTTTAATGCAGGGAAACTTAAATCCGTTCTACCTAATTTCTACCAGCATGTTAAATGTGCAACCAGAGGACTCTAGACCACCTTTACTCCACACACAGAGACGCATACAAAGCTCTCCCTCGCCCTCCATTTGGCAAATCTGACCATAACTCTATCCTCCTGATTCCTGCTTACAAGCAAAAACTAAAGCAGGAAGCACCAGTGACTCGGTCAATAAAAAGTGGTCAGATGATGCAGATGCTACGCTACAGGACTGTTTTGCCAGCACAGACTGGAATATGTTCCGGGATTCTTCAGATGGCATTGAGTAGTACACCACATCAGTCACTGGCTTCATCAATAAGTGCATCGAAGACGTCGTCCCCACAGTGACCGTACGTACATACCCCAACCAGAAGCCATGGATTACAGGCAACATCCGCACTGAGCTAAAGGGTAGAGCTGCCGCTTTCAAGGAGCAGGACTCTAACCCGGACACTTATCAGAAATCCCACTATGCCCTCTGACGAACCATCAAACAGGCAAAGAGTCAATACCGGACTAAGATTGAATCGTATTACACCAGCTCTGACACTTGTTGGATGTGGCAGGGCTTGAAAACTATTACTGTCACAAGCTGGGCTAGAACTCCGGTCTCAGATGTGGGGAGCTGGGGGTTCTACCCCTTAGCCACAGAGGAGGTATAGTTGGACCCAAATGAAACACCCAAGGCAATACTCCAGGTAAGTAGATTTAATGTAACAAAAAGGTTCTTTGCACTTCAAAAATAGTCCAACAAAAGTTCTTCTCAGAAAGAGGTATATTAACAGAGGTAGAGTAACAAAACAGGAGGCAAAACAAAATAACTCCACGAGGGGAGAAAAACAAACTAAAGATAACTTAGAAAAGCTTACTTGGAAAGACACGGTGGGACAAAGCAGGAGACACATAGCCAGGACTCAAAAACCAAGTGAGGAACAGGGGAAAAAACACAGCTAAAATACTCTAGGGGAAACAAGGCACAGGTGACCTGGATCAAGCTAATAAGGACACACGAGGAAGAACTAAGGCAGAGGGGAACACAGATGACCTCTAGAGGCCCGGAGACAAACAGGAGGCAGGAAGCTGACAGGACCCCCTCCTCTAGGAACGACTCCTGACGTTCCTTCCAGAACACCCCGGCAACAGGGTGCGAAACTCTCGGATCAAACCTGGGTCCAGGATGTCCTTGGCTGGAACCCAGGAGCGCTCCTCTGGCCCGTAGCCCTCCCAGTCCACCAGATACTGCAGAGAGTTCTGGACCCTCCGGGAGTCCAGTATCCGGCGGACTGTGTAGGCTGGCTGGCCGTCAATGATCCTGGGAGGTGGCGGGGGTCTGCGTGGGGGGGCAAAGGGAGAAGACAAGACAGGTTTAAGTAGTGAAACATGGAAAGTGGGGTTAATTCTAAGGGAGCGAGGGAGAACCAAACGATACGAAACAGGGTTAACCTTTCTTGCAATGCGGAAAGGGCCGATGTATTTCTGGGAAAGCTTCTTGGATTCGACCCGGAGGGGCAGGTTCTTAGTGGCCAACCAAACTCTCTGACCAGCTCGGAAACTAGGGGCCGTCCGGCGGCGGCGATTAGCCTGACCTTGGTATCTCTGGGAGGTCCGAAGGAGGGTACGCCTGGCCTTCTTCCAGGTCCGCCTACAGCGTTGGACAAAGCGCTGGGCCGAGGGAACACCAACTTGCGCCTCTTCCTCTGGAAATAATGGAGGGGTGTAACCGAACTGGCATTCGAAGGGGGACAATCCGGTGGCTGAGGACTGGAGGGTGTTGTGGGCATATTCAGCCCAAATGATATAGGTGGCCCAAGACGTGGGATTACTGGCCGCCATACACCGCAGGATGGTCTCCAGATCCTGATTAATCCGTTCCGTTTGGCCATTAGACTCTGGATGGAACCCCGACGATAGGCTGGCTGTGGCCCCAATAAGCCTGCAGAAGGCCCCCCAAAACCGGGACGAGAATTGGGGAACTCGGTCGGAGACCACGTCCAGGGGAATTCCAAATATCCGGAAGACATGGTTCATGAGGAGCTCAGCAGTCTCCTTAGCCGAGGGCAGCTTGGGCAGGGGAATAAACCGGGCAGCCTTAGAGAACCGGTCTACCACCACTAGGATGACGGTGTTGCCCTGGGATGGAGGAAGTCCCGTAACAAAGTCCAGAGAAAGGTGTGACCATGGCCTTCGAGGAACAGGTAAGGGATGGAGCAGTCCCTGGGGTCGCTGGCGTGTCGACTTTCCCTGGTTGCACACAGGGCAGGCCTCAACATAGACCTGCACGTCCTTCTTGATGGACGGCCACCAAAACCGCCCGTCGGAGGAATTCCAGTGTGCGAGCACTGCCTGGATGGCATGTCAAGGGCGACTCATGACCCCACTGCAAGACGCGGGCCCGAACAGAGAGAGGAACGTACAGGCGACCGGCAGGACCACCGCCTGGATCGGGCTCATGGACAAGGGCCTCTCGTACCCCTCTTTCTAGTTCCCACTAAAGAGGTGCGACGATCCTAGACCTCGGAATAATCGATGCCAAGGGCTTCTCTTGTACCTCGGGAGAATAGGCTCGAGACAGGGCATCCGGCTTGACGTTCTTGGTGCCAGGTCGGTAAGACAGGAGGAACTGGAATCGATTAAAGAAAAGGGACCATCGTGCTTGCCGAGGGTTCATCCGCTTAGCCTGTTGGAGATATTCCAGGTTCTTGTGGTCTGTGAGAACCTGGAAAGGATGCTGAGCCCCCTCAAGCCAATGGCGCCACTCTTCCAAGGCCAGCTTAACCGCAAGCAACTCTCGATCTCCCACGTGGTAGTTGCGCTCGGCCTCAGACAGGCGGCGAGACATGAAGGCACAAGGGTGTAATCTCCCATCCTCACCCCTCTGTGACAGGACGGCTCCCACCCCCACCTCTGAGGCGTCCACCTCCACCACGAAAGGTCTTTCTGGGTCAGGGATCACCAGAATCGGAGCAGAAGTGAAGCGGCGCTTGAGATCCTCGAAGGCCCCTGCTGCTTCCGGACCCCAGTGAATCTTGGTCCCTCCTCCCTTGGTAAGCGTCGTCAAAGGGGCTACCACAGAGCTGAAATTCTTAATGAACTTCCGATAGAAGTTAGAAAAGCCAATGAACCGTTGAACCTCCTTGACCGTGGCAGGTGTGGGCCAGCTGTGGACCGCTTTGACCTTCTTGGGATCCATCTCTAGGTGGCCGGGAGTGACAATAAACCCGAGAAACTGAGTCTGAGAAACATGAAACTCACACTTCTCAGGTTTAACGTAGAGGTGATTGTCAAGGAGCCTTTGGAGAACCCTGCTAACATGCCCCTCATGCTCCTTCAGTGACCTCGAGAAGATGAGGATATCGTCCAGGTACATGAAGACGAACAGATTAAGCATATCCCGGAGAACATCATTAATCAGGGCTTGGAATACTGCGGGGGCATTGGTGAGCCCGAACGGCATCACCCGATATTCATAGCGCCCCGTGGGCGTGTTGAACGCCGTCTTCCACTCGTCCCCTTGCCGGATCCGCACAAGATGGTAAGCATTGCGGAGATCCAGTTTAGTAAAAATGGAAGCCCCTTGAAGCAGCTCAAAAGCAGTGGCCATGAGAGGAAGGGGGTATCGATTCGAACCGTGATCTTGTTGAGTCCCCGGTAATCAACACAAGGCCTAAGACCCCGTCTTTCTTTTCAACAAAAAAGAAGCCCGCCCCAGCCGGGAAGTAGAGGCACAGATGAGGCCGGCTGCCAAGGACTCCTTAATGTAGGTGTCCATAGCTGCTTGCTCGGGGGAGGATAAGGAAAAGATCCGACCTCTAGGAGGGCAGCAACCAGGGAGTAGATCAATGGCACAGTCATACGTGCGATGAGGCGGTAAGGAAGTAGCCAGGGCCTTGCTGAACACTGCCTTGAACCGATGGTAAACACTGGGGACTCGGGAGACGTCAACAGACTCTTGAAACTGGGTACTAGGGGCTGAGGGACTCTGAAGCATGCAGGTGAGTTGGCAAGTGGAACCCCAGCTTAGAATGGTGCCAGTAGGCCAGTCGATCTGGGGATTATGTCTGCATAGCCAAGGGTGACCCAGGATAATAGGATACTCGGGAGAGTCAATGAGATAGAAGGTCTCCTCCTGCTGGTGTTGAGAGATGGTAAGTCGCAGGGACTGAGTCGCCTCAGTAACCTTTCCTGGTTCCAGAGGTCTGCCATCTAAGGCTGTAACTGCCTGGGGTTGAGGAAGTAGTTGGGTAGGGATCTTAAGTTCCTTAGCCAAGGTTACATCCATGAAATCACCTGCGGCACCGGAATCGATCATAGCCTGGACCCGATGCTGGTGGCCCTCCCAGGACAGAGTGGCTGGAATAGCTAGGACAGCGTTAGTAGGAGGAGCTCTAATTTTCCCCATCACAACCCTCCTGTAGCTGGGCGGAGACAGGCGTTTCCCGAAAGCTCGGGGCAAGTGGAGCGGAAGTGGCCGGCAACCCCGCAGTAGAGGCACCGACGCTCCCTCATGCGACGTTCCCTTTCGTTGGGAGAAAGCCTGGAACGGCCTAACTGCATGCTCTCCGGGTCCTGGAGCAGTTCAGGAGCCGGGGAAGCTCTGAATGACGGAGTCCAAACAGGAGAAACAGAGCTACTCAGAGGAACCTGGGACTGAGACACCTGGCGGCGAGCCGTTCTCCGCTCTCTTAGACGATTGTCCAGGCGGATGGCCAAGGCTATGAGGGACTCGAGATCTCCAGCTGGTTCTCGGGTGGCTAACTCATCTTGAAGGGGCTCAGATAACCCTCCCTGAAAACAGACCCTCAGCGCTTCATCATTCCATCCGCTCCTTGCTGCTATGGTCCGGAATTCAATGGCAAAATCTGCCGTGCTTCGGGGACCCTGACGGAGAGACAGTAGGCGCTTGGAAGCCTCCCGCCCACTGACAGGATGATCGAACACCCGCTTGAACTCTTCTACAAATGCAGCGTAGGAGTCACAACAGGCCTCCTGGGACTGCCACACCGCAGAGGCCCAGGCGAGCGCCTTGTCTGAAAGAAGGGTAATGATGTAGGCAATCTTGGAACGGTCTGTGGGAAAACTTGAGGGTTGGAGCTCGAAGGTGAGGGAGCATTGGGTGAGGAAACCCTGGCAAGAGCTTGGATCCCCAGAAAAGGGCTTGGGAGGTGGTAGTCGGGACTCCGCCACTGGAGAAGGCCTGTCGTCACTGGGGGGTGACCTGGAGGAAGGGAGAGGACCAGGGAGGCGTTCAAAGAGCTGGTGGAGGGAACTCATCATTTCGGCCAGGAGTTGAGAATGACTAGCCATCAGCTCTTCTTGTCGGCTGAGAACGGCTTCCTGGCGCTGGAAAGATGCCTCATGTCGAGTGATCACCGCCACCAGGTCCTGGGAACTGAGTGTTTCTGGGTCCATGATTGACTTGGTTTTTCTGTCACAAGCTGGGCTAGAACTCCGGTCTCAGATGTGGGGAGCTGGGGGTTCTACCCCTTAGCCACAGAGGAGGTATAGTTGGACCCAAATGAAACACCCAAGGCAATACTCCAGGTAAGTAGATTTAATGTAACAAAAAGGTTCTTTGCACTTCAAAAATAGTCCAACAAAAGTTCTTCTCAGAAAGAGGTATATTAACAGAGGTAGAGTAACAAAACAGGAGGCAAAACAAAATAACTCCACGAGGGGAGAAAAACAAACTAAAGATAACTTAGAAAAGCTTACTTGGAAAGACACGGTGGGACAAAGCAGGAGACACATAGCCAGGACTCAAAAACCAAGTGAGGAACAGGGGAAAAAACACAGCTAAAATACTCTAGGGGAAACAAGGCACAGGTGACCTGGATCAAGCTAATAAGGACACACGAGGAAGAACTAAGGCAGAGGGGAACACAGATGACCTCTAGAGGCCCGGAGACAAACAGGAGGCAGGAAGCTGACAATTACAGACTACAAAAGGAAGCACAGCCACGAGCTGCCCAGTGACACGAGCCTACCAGATGAGCTAAATGACTTCTATGCTCGCTTCGAGGCAAGCAACACTGAAGCATGCATGAGAGCACCAGCTGTTCCGGATGACCAAGTGATCACGCTCTCCGTAGCCGATGGGAGTAAGACTTTTAAGCAAGTTAACATTCACAAGGCCGCAGGGCCAGACGGATTACCAGGACATGTACTCCGAGCATGTGCTGACCAACTGGCAAGTGTCTTCACTGACATTTTCAACATGTCCCTGACTGAGTCTGTAATACCAACATGTTTCAAGCAGACCACCATAGTCCCTGTGCCCAAGGACACTAAGATAACCTGCCTAAATGACTACCGACCCGTAGCACTCACGTCTGTAGCCATGAAGTGCTTTGAAAGGCTGGTCATGGCTCACATCAACACCATTATCCCAGAAACCCTAGACCCACTCCAATTTGCATACCGCCCCAACAGATCCACAGATGATGCAATCTCTATTGCACTCCACACTGCCCTTTCCCACCTGGACAAGAGGAACACCTACGTGAGAATGCTGTTCATTGACTACAGCTCAGCTTTCAACACCATAGTGCCCTCAAAGCTCATCACTAAGCTAAGGATCCTGGGACTAAACACCTCCCTCTGCAACTGGATCCTGGACTTCCCGACGGGCCGCACCCAGGTGGTAAGGGTAGGTAACAACACATCTGCCACGATGATCCTCCACACGGGGGCCCCTCAAGGGTGCGTGCTCAGTCCCCTCCTGTACTTCCTGTTCACCTATGACTGCATGGCCAGGCACTACTCCAACACCATTATTAAGTTTGCTGACGACACAACAGTGACAACGATGAGACAGCCTATGGGGAGGAGGTCCGAGACCTGGCTGTGTGGTGCCAGGATAATAACCTCTCCCTCAACGTGATCAAGACAAAGGAGATGATTGTGGACTACAGGAAAAAAAAGAGGACTGAGCACGCCCCCATTCTCATCGCCGGGGCTGTAGTGGAACAGGTTGAGAGCTTCAATTTCCTTGGTGTGCACATCACCAACGAACTCTCATGGTCCAAACACACCAAGACAGTCGTGAAGAGGGTACGACAAAACCTATTCCCCCTCAGGAGACTGAAAAGATTTGGCATGGGTCCTCAGATCCTCAAAAGGTTCTACAGCTGCACCATCGAGAGCATCCTGACTGGTTGCATCACCGCCTGGTATGGCAACTGCTCGGCCTCTGACCGCAAGGCACTACAGAGGGTAGTGCGTACGGCACAGTACATCACTGGGGCCAAGCTTCCTGCCATCCAGGACCTCTATACCAGGTGGTGTCAGAGGAAGGCCCTCAAAATTGTCAAAGACTCCAGCCACCCTAGTCATAGACTGTTCTCTCTGCTACCGCACGGCAAGCGGTACCGGAGCGCCAAGTCTAGGTCCAAAAGGCTTCTCAACAGCTTCTACCCCCAAGCCATAAGACTCCTGAACAGCTAATCATTGCTACCCGGACTATTTGCAATGCCCCCCCCCACCCCATCTTTTTACGCTGCTGCTACTCTGTTTATTGTTTATGCATAGTCACTTTAACTCTACCCACATGTACATATTACCTCAATTACCTCGACTAGCCAGTGCCCCCGCACATTGACTCTGCACTGGTACCCCCCTGTATATAGCCTCCCTACTGTTATTTTATTTTACTGCTGCTCTTTAGTTATTTGCTTTCATTATTTATTTATTTTTTTACTTTAAAAAATGCATTGTTGGTTAAGGACTTGTAAGTAAGTATTTCACCTGTTGTATTCGGCGCATGTTGCAAATAAAATTTGATTTGATTTGATTAGTAGAGATGTACAAGTACAGAGGGATAAACCAGGCTTCTCAACAGCTCCCGAGTGGCGCAGTGGTCTAAGGCACTGCATTGCAGTGCTAACTGTGCCACTAGAGATCCTGGTTCGAATCCATGCTCTGTCGCAGCCGGCCGCGACCGGGAGACTCATGGGTGGCGCACAAGTTGTCCAGGGTAGGGGAGGGAATGGCTGGCAGGGATGTAGCTCAGTTGATAGAGCATGGTGTTTGCAACGCCAGGGTTGTGGGTTCGATTCCCACGGGGGGCCAGTATAAAAAAATATTATTAAAATAACAATACAAAATAAATAAAATATATATATGTATTCACTAACTGTAAGTCGCTCTGGATAAGAGCGTCTGCTAAATGACTAAAAATGTTTAAAAAATGTAAGTGATCAGCAGGGGGTCAAATACTGTATGTGTCAGTAAGATTGGATTTTTGGCATTTATAGCAATGGTTATCAACTGTACTGCAGGGATGGAACGTAAGTCGCAGAAAATAAAGGTTGTGGTGGCAGCTGCAGAGAGGTATTTGGGTGGCCGAGACTGGACATCAGAAGAGTTACAGGGTGTGTTGAGTGGTGGTGTCCCATCCCTTCAGGCTGTTGGCATGAAGTAGGAATAAATATATTTAAATAGTGGAGTATGGTGGTTATAATTATTATTATGTTTGTTTTTTTGTGAGTGTAGTAGTAGATTGTAGGGTATTTTTACTGTATTTTATTTTTTAAAGCAAAGTATAAGGGAGTTACAGTGAGGGAAAAAAGTATTTGATCCCCTGCTGATTTTGTATGTTTGCCCACTGACAAAGACATGATCAGTCTATAATTTTAATGGTAGGTTTATTTGAACAGTGAGAGACAGAATAACAACAAAACAATCCAGAAAACGCATGTCAAAAATGTTATAAATTGATTTGCATTTTAATGAGGGAAATAAGTATTTGACCCCTCTGCAAAACATGACTTAGTACTTGGTGGCAAAACCCTTGTTGGCAATCACAGAGGTCAGACGTTTCTTGTAGTTGGCCACCAGGTTTGCAAACGTATAAAATCAGCAGGGGATCAAATACTTTTTTCCCTCACTGTATACTCCAGTCTAGTAGGTGGCGGTAATGCAACATTTATTGGATGCCAACTGCCGTTAAACCTCATCGAAGAAGAAGAAGCAGAAGAAGAAGAAGAAGAAGAAGAAGAAGAAGAAGAAGAAGAAGAAGAAAAACACATCGCAATGTTTTGAAATACGTGCATTTATTTTGAAGGGTTCCTCATTACCATATGAAAGTGACGTCATCGTTTGTGCTGCTTTCAAAATACTAGTGGCTGGCGATGAGGAGCAGCAGCGAAGAGCGGGAGGCGAGCTACTCTCAAACAACGTCTGTAGCGAGAGAAAGGATGACAGAACAACCGCTGAATCTGGGACAGTTGGATTAATGGGGGCAACTATTGTTTATAAAATAATTTCTTGGGTCAGATTTTTGGTGGACTTCAAATCGGGTCCATGTTAAAATGCCATTTGCTAAACGCATCGTGGAACCCCAGTTATTGTGCATGCGTTCAGTCCCGAATGAAGTGGGTTTGGTTTTCGAGGATCTGTGTACCATCAACAATGTGGCTCTGTCACGGACCCTACGGCAGCTTTCCGACCTAGCCCGGCACGCCTGCTCCTTATTCCAGGAGTTGGAGAGCGACATCGTGTCTACCAACCAACGGGTCTGGGGACTGCAGAGTAGAATCGGCAAACTTCAGCAGACTATCTCTGGGTTCGACCCCAAGCTGGAGGCAGTGCGTGAGTATTCCACTTTCTCTCCTCTACTCCACTCTCCTTTTAGCCACGGTATGCCATGTGTTCTCTGCTCAGTGCTGCGTAGCCAGACCATGGTCTTCTAATCTAAACTACAACTCACGGTAGGAAAATGTTTTGTGCCCTAAGGAAGCCGAAGCCTTGATATGAGTTATGGAATAGTTATCCATAGAACACAGTGGCTTCCTTCATCTCCATATTGCAACTTTTTTTGTTTATTAAAAGCTTGGGAAGCACATCTACATGGTCTATGTTTGTATGTGTTAATATGTTTCTATTCTATTCTGAGCGCAGTTGATCGCCAGAGGGGCGTGTTGACTGTTTCGCGGTAATAGCAGTATTGTAGCCCTGTAGCAATGTTATGGCACCAGTTTTATTGATAAGCAGGCGAGGTGTGATCATTTTCACGAACTGTGAAAACTTTGACAGGTGTTGACATGTTTTCATAACCAGGCTCTATCCAAACATAGCCTACCATGTTTTCAATTTTAATGCGACATTATTTATGCATTGAAAGGACAAACTACTTTAAACACATGATTTAACATAACCTCATAGAGGGTGTTTTAGTTGTAAAATATCAAGTGTTTGAAAGGCACTGAAGCAATCATCTGAATTGCAATTTGCTGCTTTTCCCTTTGCAGATGCATCCAGAAACCCTGGAAATAGTTTAGGCCTAATTGCTCCTAATTGTCTTTTTTAAATGAATGGGACCAGTCCACAACCCTGAAAGCATGCTGTCTGGCTGGCTGGCTGGCTGACTGACTGACTGACTGACTGACTGGCTGACTGACTGACTGGGTGGCTGGCTGGCTGACAGGGTGGGTGTTTGGCTGGCTGGGTGGGTGACTGGCCGGGTGGGTGGATGGCTGGCTGACTGGGTGGCTGGCTGACTGGCTGGCTGGCTGGGTGGCTGGCTGGCTGACAGGGTGGGTGTTTGGCTGGCTGGGTGGGTGACTGGCCGGGTGGGTGGATGGCTGGCTGACTGGGTGGCTGGCTGACTGGCTGGCTGGCTGGCTGGGTGGGTGGCTGGCTGGGTGGCTGGGTGGCTGGCTGGCTGGGTGGCTGGGTGGCTGGCTGGCTGGGTGGCTGGCTGGCTGGGTGGCTGGCTGGCTGGCTGGCTGGCTGGGTGGGTGGGTGGCTGGCTGACTGGGTGGCTGGGTGGCTGGCTGGCTGGCTGGCTGGCTGGCTGGCTGGCTGGGTGGGTGGGTGGCTGGCTGACTGGGTGGGTGGGTGGCTGGCTGACTGGGTGGCTGACTGGCTGGCTGACTGGCTGGGTGACTGGCTGGCTGGCTGGGTGGGTGGGTGGCTGGCTGGCTGACTGGCTGGGTGACTGGCTGGCTGGCTGGGTGGGTGGGTGGCTGGCTGGCTGACTGGCTGGGTGGCTGGCTGGCTGGCTGGCTGGCTGGGTGGCTGGCTGGCTGGCTGGCTGGCTGGTTCTTTATGCTGTGTCAGTGACTTGTCAGAAGGATGGCTGTCCTTGAAGGCCAGAGCTGCTGCTGCTTTGCCAGTTCTGATAAAGCAGGAACAGTTATTGGTCCATTGGCTATCAGACAAACAGTGAATAGCATACTGTCACTAGTCGATAGCATACTGTCACTAGTCGATAGCATACTGTCACTAGTCGATAGCATACTGTCACTAGTCGATAGCATACTGTCACTAGTCGATAGCATACTGTCACTAGTCGATATCATACTGTTTGGACATTATCTGTTGTTATGAAGAAGAGGCTGGTCAAGATTGGATCATATCTGTATAAAAGCTGAGTCCGGTCCTATTCCCCACAGGGTTGGGTTTGTTCTCAAAACATTTGGGTTACGGGTAAAATAGTTTAGGGTTACGGGGGCTGAGTGTTGGGAAAGGGCATAGTGCCTGCAAAGTATTACTCCTGGGGCCTCATTTAACGATCACCTCGCCCCATAATATCTGGCCCTCTGCCCTCCCTAAATCGTGGCATTGAACGTTTCAGCAGACTTTTAGCCCTCCATAACTGGCTACGAGACTATTGCAGCTCTGTGGGTGTAACATTTATTGACAATTTTGATACCTTCTGGAAACAAAGCTCGTATTATAAGGAGGATGGGATCCACCCAAATCATTTGGGTTCCTGGTTCCTTTCACAGCATTATAAGGCTGCGTTGAGATAATGACTTATCAATGACCCAAGCCCAGCTCATTTAATCCCTACCATTGTGTCGCTGAGTTGTCATAATTTTACATTTTAGTAATTTAGCAGACGCTCTTATCCAGAGCGACTTAGTTAGTGAGTGCATACATTTTTCATACTGATTCAGCAAATGTACATTATCCTAGGGGCGTTGAAAGACGCAATGTAAATAACCTAATTTATGTCCCTCTTATTGCCCTGAATGCCTCTGCTGATCCTACAGCTATTGTATGTAGTACTCATATGCCTATGAACCAGAGTAATACTGTTAGCACTGAGGTGGTGTGCCCTAGTAGGAAGTCCAATGTGTGCAGCTCACACTACACTAATAAAAAATAACCCGATTATGTCTAGCTCTGCTAAGCTTCCCAGTAAAGCAAGAAAAATAATCAAGCATCCCAGACAAGTGTTAAAAATACCCCACGTTAACAAATGTAGCTTAAGAAACAAGGTTCATGAAATCAATAATTTGCTAGTAACAGATGCCATTCATATTCTGACAATCTCTGAAACTCACTGAGATAATACCTTTTATGATACAGTGGTAGCAATACAAGGTTGTAACATTTACAGAAAAGACAGAAATGCCAATGGGGGTGGTGTTGCGGCCTATATTCAGAACCACATTCCTGTAAAGCTTAGAGAGGATCTCATGTTAAATACTGTTGAAGTAATATGGCTACAGGTTCATCTGCCTCACCTAAAGCCCATTCTGGTGGGAAGCTGCTATAGACCATCAAGTGCTAACAGTCAGTATCTGGGTAACATGTGTGAAATGCTTGATAATGTATGTGATATCAATAGAGACGTATACTTTCTGGGTGATTTTAAATATTGACTGGCTTTCATCAGGCTGCCCACTCAAGAGAAAGCTTCAAACTGGTTCAGGTTATCAATCAACCTAGCAGGGTAGTTACAAAAAGTACAGGAATGAAATCATCAACATGTATTGATCATATCTTTACTAATGCTGCAGTAATTTGTTTGAAAGCAGTATCCAAATCCATTGGATGTAGTGATCACAATATAGTAGCCATATCTAGGAATATGAAGGCTGGGCCTAATATTGTGTA
Organism: Coregonus clupeaformis; assembly: GCF_020615455.1. NCBI lineage: Eukaryota > Metazoa > Chordata > Actinopteri > Salmoniformes > Salmonidae > Coregonus > Coregonus clupeaformis. The sequence continues at coordinate 67,678 of NW_025533547.1, forward strand.
TAAGAGGTCATACAAGAAGTTCTGTAGTGATTCCTATGTTGTTGATGTGAAGAATATTTGTTGGTCCGTGGTGTGTAACGACGAGCAACCAGACGCTGCACTTGACACATTTAGGAAATTCCATATCCCAGTTACTAATAAACATGCACCCATTTAAGAAAATGACTGTAAAAACGGTAAATCCCTGTGAATTGATGAGGAATTGAAAAATTGTATGGTTGAGAGGGATGAGGCAAAAGAGATGGCAAGTAGGTCTGGCTGCACAACCGATTGGCAAACGTACTGAAAATTGAGAAATGATGTGACTAAACTGAATAAAAAGAAGAAGAAACTACACTAAAACAAAGATAAATGACATAAAGAATGATAATAAAAAGCTTTGGAGCACCTTAAATGACATTTTGGGCAAAAAGGCAAACTCCGCTCCATCATTCATTGAATCAGATGGCTCATTCATCACAAAACCCACTGATATTGCCAACTACTTTAAGGATTTTTTAATTGGCAAGATTAGCAAACGTAGGCATGACATGCCAGCAACAAACGCTGACACTACACATCCAAGTATATCTGACCAAATTATTCCGTAAAGTAAGTGTGGAAGAGGTGAAGAAATTATTATTGTCGATCAACAATGACAAGCCATCGGGGTCTGACAACTTGGATGGAAAATTACTGAGGATAATAGCAGACGATATTGCCACTCCTATTTGCCATATTTTCAATTTAAGCCTACTAGAAAGTGTGTGCCCTCAGGCCTGGAGGGAAGCAAAAGTTATTCCCCTACCTAAGAATAGTAAAGCCCCCTTAACTGGCTCAAATAGCCGACCAATCAGCCTGTTACCAACCCTTAGTAAACTTTTGGAAAAAATGGTGTTTGACCAGATAAAATGCTATTTTACAGTAAACAAATTGACAACAGAGTTTCAGCACGCTTATAGGGAAGGACATTCAACAAGCACAGCACTTACACAAATGACTGATGATTGGCTGAGAGAAATTGATGATAAAAAGATTGTGGGGGCTGTTTTGTTAGACTTCAGTGCGGCTTTTGACATTATCAATCATAGTCTGTTGCTGGAAAAACTTGTGTTATGGCTTTACACCCCCTGCTATATTGTGGATAAAGAGTTACCTGTCTAACAGAACACAGAGGGTGTTCTTTAATGGAAGCCTCTCCAACATAATCCAGGTAGAATCAGGAATTCCCCAGGGCAGCTGTCTAGGCCCCTTACTTTTTTCAATCTTTACTAACGACATGCCACTGGCTTTGAGTAAAGCCAGTGTGTCTATGTATGCGGATGACTCAACACTATACACGTCAGCTACTACAGCGACTGAAATGACTGCAACACTTAACAATGAGTTGCAGTTAGTTTCGGCGTGGGTGGCAAGGAATAAGTTAGTCCTAAATATTTCTAAAACTAAAAGCATTGTATTTGGGGCAAATCATTCACTAAACCTCAACTAAATCTTGTAATAAATAATGTGGAAATTGAGCAAGTTGAGGTGACTAAACTGCTTGGAGTAACCCTGGATTGTAAACTGTCATGGTCAAAACATATTGATACAACAGTAGCTAGGATGGGGAGAAGTCTGTCTATAATAAAGCGCTGCTCTACCTTCTTAACAACACTATCAACAAGGCAGGTCCTACAGGCCCTAGGTTTATCACACCTGGACTACTGTCCAGTCGTGTCGTCAGGAAAATTCGTTAGGAAAATTGCAATTGGCTCAGAACAGGGCAGCACGGCTGGCCCTTGGATGTACACAGAGAGCTAACATTAATAATATGCATGTCAATCTCTCCTGGCTCAAATTGGAGGAGATATTGACTTCATCACTACTTGTATTTGTGAGAGGTATTGACATGTTGAATGAACGGAGCTGTCTGTTTGAACTACTGGCACACAGCTCAGACACCCATGCATACCCCACAAGACATGCCACCAGAGGTCTCTTCACAGTCCCCAAGTCAAGAACAGACTATGGGAGGCACACAGTACTACATAGAGTCATGACTACATGGAACTCTATTCCAGCAGTAAAATTATATTTAAAAAACATAGAAAAACACCTTATGGAACAGCGGGGACTGTGAAGCAACACAAACATAGACACATGCATACACACACACGATAACATACACACTATACACACATGTACACATGGATTTTGTGTTATAGATATGTGGTAGTAGAGTAGAGGCCTGAGGGCACACACTTAATATGTTGTGAAATCTGTTATGAATGTATTGTAATGTTTTTTAAATGTATAACTGCCTTAAATTTGCTGGACCCTAGGAAGAGTAGCTGTTGCCTTGGCAGCAGCTAATGGGGATCCATAATAAATACTAATAAATACTAATAAATACAAATACAAATGTATCAATCATGTGTAGGCACAAATCTGTGCGTAAACCATGTGTGTGATCATTTCCACGCAAAGTGTGAGATTTATCAATATGAACGTTTGCTTGAGTGTGCATAAAGTTACGCACTGCCTTGACCATGCGTACGCACAGTGCCAAGTGGTGGAATAAGGGAACTGCTTGTCAAGCGTAGGGTTAGGGTTAGGGTTAGGGTTAGGGTTAGGGTTAGGGTTAGCACAGTGCCAAGTGGTGGAATAAGGGAACTGCTTGTCAAGCATAGGGTTAGGGTTAGGGTTAGGGTTAGGGTTAGGGTTAGGGTTAGCACAGTGCCAAGTGGTGGAATAAGGGAACTGCTTGTCAAGCGGAGAATGGGAAAAATATATGTTGAAAATGTGTGAAATTGTGAGAGTAATAACTAAATAATTTTTTGATTTCATTGTATTTCCATTGTGAATTTATGCAACATATCTTGCTTAATTTGACCACATCAGTGCATTTGTTACGGGAATAATCCATATAAAGTACAGTAATTTGTTAAATTAGAGGTACAATGCATTCTGAAAGTATTCAGACCCCTTGATTTTTTCCACATTTTGTTACGTTACAGCCTTATTCTAAAATGTATTAAATAAATAAAAATCCTCATCAATACCCCATAATGACAAAGCGAAAACAGGTTTTTAGAAATGTAAGCAAATAAAATAAACTGAAATACCTTATTTACGTAAGAAATCAGCTATGACACTCAAAATTGAGCTCAGGTGCATCCTGTTTCCATTGATCATCCTTGAGATGTTTCTACAACTTGATTGGAGTCCACCTGTGGTAAATTCAATTGATTGATTGGATTTGGAAAGGCACACATCTGTCTATATAAGGTCCCACAGATGACAGTGCATGTCAGAACAAAAATCAAGCCATGAGGTCGAAGGAATTGTCCGTAGCGCGAGACAGGATTGTGTTGAGGCACAGATCTGGGGAAGTGTACCAACACATTTCTGCAGCATTGAAGGTCCCCAAGAACACAGTGGCCTCCATCATTCTTAACCCCCCCGTTGTCCTAGGTGTCAAAATGACCCGCCACTGTGTTGAACCAACTTTATTTAATTTTTATATTTTTTGGATCATTTGTGAGAAGGAGGCAGTGATACTTTCATTTTGACCCTAGGACAACGGGAGGGTTAAATGGAAGACGTTTGGAACCACCAAGATTCTTCCTAGAGCTGGCCGCCCGGCCAAACTGAGCAATCGGGGGAGAAGGGCCTTGGTCAGGGAGGTGACCAAGAACCCGATGGTCACTCTGACAGAGCTCCAGAGTTCCTCTGTGGAGAGGGGAGAACCTTCCAGAAGGACAACCATCTGTGCAGAACTCCACCAATCAGGCCTTTATGGTAGAGTGGCCAGACGGAAGCCACTCCTCAGTAAAAGGCACATGACAGCCCACTTGGAGTTTGTCAAAAGGCACCTAAAGGACTCTCAGACCATGAGAAACAAGATTCTCTGGTCTGATGAAACCCAGATTGAACTCTTTGGCCTGCTCCAGAGCGCTCGGGACCTCAGACTGGGGCAAAGGTTCACCTTACAACAGGACAACGACCTTAAGCACACAGCCAAGACAACGCAGAAGTAGCTTCGGGACAAGTCTCTGAATGTCCTTGAGTGGCCCAGCCAGAGCCCGGACTTGAATCCAATCGAACATCTCTGGAGAGACCTGAAAATAGCTGTGCAGCGACGCTCCTCATCCAACCTGACAGACATGTCTAAAAACCTGTTTTTGCTTTGTCATTATGGGGTATTGTGTGTAGATTGATGAGGGAAAAAACAATGTAATACATTTTAGAATAAGGCTGTAACGTAACAAAATGTGGAAAAAGTGAAGGGGTCTGAATATTTTCCGAATGGACTACATGTTCAAGTGAAACCATTGTGTAAATACTATAAAAGACTGAGATAATGGGATCTCCAATGAGTATTTCGCAGAGAGTGCATTTTAGAGACAGGTGGGACTTTTTTGCAGAAAGTACAGATTAGTTTTGGGAAACGATATCTGATGAGCCAATCTGATAGTATTTTTGCGAAGATTTAAGACCTACTTTAAAAAGGCAAGACACATCCAAGTGATATCCACCCTCTGGTTTTTGGCAATGGGCACTTTTCAGCGGGAGCTTGCCGATTTGGCATCTCACATCCCTAGATTAGTCAATGTTTTGGATGAAATCATCAGCAAAACCAACAGTAACACATACAATTTCCATACACCATCGCACAACAGGTGGAAGTTGAGGGGTTTCTTTGCCATGATGCCATCAATGGGTTCCCAAATAGGAACAGAGCAATAGATGGCACCCACATCACCATAAAATATCCATCCCAAAACCAGTTCAACTATGTGAACAGAAAAGGCTTCCATTCTTAATGTGCAGGTGATAGGTTATGTGGTGCTCAAAAGACCGGTGACCAGATGACCAGGTGGAACGTACAACTTTTTCATTCTGCAGAACATCATGTTGGCCTACAGGAGGGAGCTGGTGAGGATGGAAGGCTTATTGGAGTGGTGTCTACTCATTTGAAGTATATTTACCATTGGTAAAGCAACTTGAGTTCTCCTAATGGTCCTCTCTTTGTAGCTATGTTTTTATTTTTACTGGTCAAACAACAACTGAGGGAGACTAATAAAACATTTTGGTTGTTCTCAACACTTGCACCTCTATTTCAGTCTCGGGGAAAGTTTTTTTTTCTTCACTTTTATTGGTTACGACGTTGTATTTAATGGTACAGCGTTGTGTATTCCCCACAGGCTTTAAAGGGATGATTTTGACCATTTGTATTTATTAGGGATCCCCATTAGTTCCTGCCAAGGCATCAGCTACTCTTCCTGGGGTCCAAACATATTAAAACACTCACATTACATATAAAACAAAATATAAAACAGTACATCATATAACATTATTACACCACTACATATCTACAATACAAAATGTTTAATACCACCATACGACAATATCACAATGTACGTGTCTGTACCTTTTTGTGTGTGTCTCTTCACAGTCCCCATTGTTCCATAAGGGGTATTTTTTACCTGTTTTTTTAAATCTGATTCTACTGCTTGCATCAGTTACCTGATGTGGAATAGAGTTCCATGTAGTCATGGCTCTATGTAGTACTGTGCGCCTCCCATAGTCTGTTCTGGACTTGGGGACTGTGAAGAGACCTCTGGTGGCATGTCTTGTGGGGTATACATGCTAGTATTTTAAACAGACAGCTCGGTTCATTCAACATGTCAATACCTCTCACAAATACAAGTAGTGATGAAGTCAATCTCTCCTCCACTTTGAGCCATGAGAGATTGACATGCATGTCATTAATGTTAGCTCTCCGTGTACTTTTAAGGGCCAGCTGTGCTGCCCTGTTCTGAGCCAACTGCAATTTTCCCAAGTCCCTCTTTGTGGCACCTGACCACACTACTGAACAGTAGTCTAGGTGCGGCACAACTAGGACCTGCCTTGTTGATAGTGTTAATTAGGGGTCGTGCACAAGCACTGCGTTAAAGAACAGTTGGTATTTATTAATGGTTATCTCCTACCGGTGTGTGTATGACGCTCGTAGGATTGTTTAGCTAAATCACACTTTTTCTATGCGTACGACCATTCTAAATTTCGTTCATAGGTAGTATTTTAGAATAGTTTATATGCCATATTGATAAATGAGGCCCCTGGCTTCCTTCTCCGAGAGCAGAGAGCAAGCACATAGCTGGTAACTTGCCACATTCCTGCTACCTGGAGTCAGACCACACTATGGATGAAGAAGAGACTCTGGGTTAGAACTATGAATGGAGAAGAGACTCTGGGTTAGAACTCTGAATGGAGAAGAGACTGGGTTAGAACTCTGATTTAGAACTCTGAATGGAGAAGAGACTCTGGGTTAGAACTCTGGATTAGAACTCTGAATGGAGAAGAGACTCTGGGTTAGAACTATGAATGAAGAAGAGACTCTGGATTAGAACTCTGAATGGAGAAGAGACTCTGGGTTAGAACTATGAATGAAGAAGAGACTCTGGGTTAGAACTCTGAATGGAGAAGAGACTCTGGGTTAGAACTATGAATGGAGAAGATACTCTGTGTTAGAACTATGAATGGAGAAGAGACTCTGGGTTAGAACTCTGAATGGAGAAGAGACTCTGGGTTAGAACTCTGGGTTAGAACTCTGAATGGAGAAGAGACTCTGGGTTAGAACTCTGGGTTAGAACTCTGTGTTAGAACTCTGGGTTAGAACTCTGAATGGAGAAGAGACTCTGGGATAGAACTCTGGGTTAGAACTCTGAATGGAGAAGGGACTCTGGGTTACAACTATTAATGAAGAAGAGACCCTGGGTTAGAACTCTGAATGGAGAAGAGACTCTGGTTTAGAACTCTGGGTTAGAACTCTGAATGGAGATGAGACTCTGGGTTAGAACTCTGACTGGAAAAGAGACTCTGGGTTAGAACTCTGAATGGAGAAGAGACTGTTTGTGATAGGGTAAAAAACAACAAAAAAACATCTGATCCAGTGTTATGGGGTTACACCCATCCACCACCCCTGTCCACAACGCCGTAGCAAAACCCAAGTGTACTGGATGTTAATAGGGTTCACTGTTTTCCCTAAAGGCATTTCCCAACATCCTCAGGACATGGATAGATGTCCAATTTTGACGTCAATTCTTGAACGACCTGGCTGGGATATATGTGATCAGATCATGATATTTTGGTCTTTCACACCGAGGCTTGGTGATTATCGAGGGGGAGATTATTGGAAAGATTTTTCAAATACTGTGAGGAACTATTATCATTCACAATGGATGTAAAAAAAATTGATGACTTACTGTGTGAGGGGAAGAAAAAATGACTGAGAAGCTCAGCTTATTCGTGGTGGACATGGTGAGTTCAGACATGGTGGACATGGTGAGTTCAGACATGGTGGACATGGTGAGTTCAGAAATCAGACATCCCCAAATAGAGCCCCACAGTGGAGGTGCCATAATACCCATAAAACCAATTTATTCACTACTACATTTAGCTAACATTAGATGGTAAATCAAGAGATTCTTACCTTTGCCTTGATTCGGCAGTCTTGTCCAGATCATCATGGCATTTGTAGTTATTTATGATAGCCACATTAGCATTTCATTTTTGGGGGGTAAATACAGGCAAATATATTGATAAAAGTCACCTTGTCCTAGAGAGATTTACACGGTTATCAAAACGTCACACAAGGGTAAGCCTACACGAAACACAGCCCTTATTTTAAGTGTTTCTAAAATCCCCTATGGGAAAAATGAATGGTGGAAAAACGATTGGAACAATTTCCCTGTTTGACCGCTAGGTTTTATGGGTATTATTACTCATACTGTGGTACTCTATTGGCACTTTCCTACATTTGCCCGCAGCAGGCCAGGTACTTCTATGTGTGCTCAGGTGCATACGCTCCCTCAACATTAACAGGACTGAGAAACCAGACACATGCTCCCCCAACATTAAGAGGACAGAGAAACCCGACACATGCTCCCTCAACATTAACAGGACTGAGAAACCAGACACATGCTCCCCCCAACATTAACAGGACAGAGAAACCAGACACATGCTCCCTCAACATTAACAGGACAGAGAAACCAGACACATGCTCCCGCAACATTAACAGGACTGAGAAACCAGACTCATGCTCATTGCTCACATGGAGCACTCCAAAGAAAAGACAATGAAAACATTTACAAATGATGGTTATGAAATAAACCAAAACTTGTTTCTCAAGTGTAGCAGGTTGTGAACTCAGCAAACAACGTTTCCACTCCGAGAATGAGAACGGTAAATGACTGTAATTAATGTAACCAAATGACAGAGATTAACAGTACATTTACTACTGGTGACATGTATGTAAACAATCAAAAGGCAAACAATTCACACAATGGAACAATGAATGGGCAAGAATTGGCGGGAGATAGCTGAGAGCATTCTGGAGAGCTGAGAGCATTCTGGAGAGCTGAGAGCATTCTGGAGAGCTGAGAGCATTCTGGAGAGCTGAGAGCATTCTGGAGAGAGACGCGCCTATATCTTCGCCACACCCCTCCATCACACATATTTTAGATGCCTTTCACTGACAGCTAATCAGCTAGGCCTGTTGCCTGTATAGACATGAGAAATTATAACTTTGACACATTTAGTAAAATGTACTTTAGGGGAAGCTTAGCGCCGCCTATGAAAGACTTCCTCATATTAGGGGAAGCTTAGCGCCGCCTATGAAATACTTCCTCATATTAGGGGAAGCTTAGCGCCGCCTATGAAAGACTTCCTCATATTAGGGGAAGCTTAGCGCGGCCATTTCTCTTCTGTTCTATTAGTTTTCATATCAACTTTATTTCATCATCCAGAAGCCAAAGGCTCCACCCCTAGTCATATTAACAACCCATCCAGAAGCCAAAGGCTCCACCCCTAGTCATATTAACAACCCATCCAGAAGCCAAAGGCTCCACCCCTAGTCATATTAACAACCCATCCAGAAGCCAAAGGCTCCACCCCTAGTCATATTAACAACCCATCCTAGTTGTTGCATCTTTAGAGTCCCTCTCTAATGGAGATTTTCATCTCTGTAACATATATGGAACCGCTTGCATCAGGTGCGCTGTTTAGAATGGTGTTTTCCTGCGAATTGCATTTTGGCAAATGTTTGAAAATGATGTTTTATTGGCTGCTTCATTACAGGAGTTGCATGTTCTTTTTAAGATTAATTACAATAATCAAAATGTGATTTCTGGGTTAAGCATCCAATGTGTTCGGTAAATGTCTCAAATGGCCGGTAAATTTAAATCTTCCCGGTCATGTAGTCTGGCATCACATTTTCCTAACGGAAACCCTGGTCCGGGGGTGGGTGGGAGGGTGAGTGTCTGGTCCGGGGGTGGGTGGGTGGGAGGGTGAGTGTCTGGTCCGGGGGTGGGTGGGAGGGTGAGTGTCTGGTCCGGGGGTGGGTGGGAGGGTGAGTGTTTGGTCCGGGGGTGGGTGGGAGGGTGAGTGTCTGGTCCGGGGGTGGGTGGGAGGGTGAGTGTCTGTGTGGAGTCGGATAGAGTGTGGCTGTATGGATTTTCCATCTGAGTGAACAACCAGATCCTATCAGGTTAACCGCCTGTATAACTGAAAGTGTTTCTAACCCCCTCAGCCCCTCCTCGGACCCCACTCCCAAGAGGCCATCTGTACCTCTGCAGATGGCCTGATGGGTAAACTGGGCCAGGCCGGTTGGGGACAAGGAGGGGTAGGGGTAGTGTTTGAGGTAGGGGTAGTGTAGGGGGTAGGGGTATTGTTTGAGGTAGGGGCCAGTGGGCTCCCTAGGACAGTAGAGATTAGGGCTGTCTGTCTGAGCTCTGTCTCAGGACTCTGATCTCTGTCATGTATCCACTGATCAAGGAATGATCAGACAGACTGTGTGTAATGGACTGTATGGACCTAGAGCCATGTGATGGCTGTATGTATGTCTCTGTATGGACCTAGAACCATGTGATGGCTGTATGTATGTCTCTGTATGGACCTAGAGCCATGTGATGGCTGTATGTATGTCTCTGTATGGACCTAGAGCCATGTGATGGCTGTATGTATGTCTCTGTATGGACCTAGAACCATGTGATGGCTGTATGTATGTCTCTGTATGGACCTAGAGCCATGTGATGGCTGTATGTATGTCTCTGTATGGACCTAGAACCATGTGATGGCTGTATGTATGTCTCTGTATGGACCTAGAGCCATGTGATGGCTGTATGTATGTCTCTGTATGGACCTAGAACCATGTGATGGCTGTATGTATGTCTCTGTATGGACCTAGAACCATGTGATGGCTGTATGTATGTCTCTGTATGGACCTAGAACCATGTGATGGCTGTATGTATGTCTCTGTATGGACCTAGAGCCATGTGATGGCTGTATGTATGTCTCTGTATGGACCTAGAGCCATGTGATGGCTGTATGTATGTCTCTGTATGGACCTAGAGCCATGTGATGGCTGTATGTATGTCTCTGTATGGACCTAGAGCCATGTGATGGCTGTATGTATGTCTCTGTATGGACCTAGAGCCATGTGATGGCTGTATGTATGTCTCTGTATGGACCTAGAACCATGTGATGGCTGTATGTATGTCTCTGTATGGACCTAGAGCCATGTGATGGCTGTATGTATGTCTCTGTATGGACCTAGAACCATGTGATGGCTGTATGTATGTCTCTGTATGGACCTAGAACCATGTGATGGCTGTATGTATGTCTCTGTATGGACCTAGAGCCATGTGATGGCTGTATGTATGTCTCTGTATGGACCTAGAACCATGTGATGGCTGTATGTATGTCTCTGTATGGACTGTACAGTGATACTCAGCCCCACTAACTGAGGGAACTGGAACACGCTGTCATACACATCGATTCAGAGCATCCCAAACAATTGTGTTCGTTGTCTGTGGCTTATACCTGCCCATACCATAACCCCACTGCCACCATGGGGCACTCTGTTCACAACGTTAAGCAAACTGGACGCCCACACGACGCCATACACACTGTCTGCCATCTGCTCGGTACAGTTGAAACTGGGATTCATCTGTGAAGAGCACACTTCTCCAGCGTGCCAGTGGCCATCGAAGGTGAGTATTTGCCCACTGAAGTCGGTTACGACACCGAACTGCAGTCAGGTCAAGACCCTGGTGAGGACGACGAGCACGCAGATGAGCTTCCCTGAGACGGTTTCTGACAAGTTTGTGCAGAAATTCTTCGTTTGAGCAAACCCACAGTTTCATCAGCTGTCCGGGTGGCTGGTCTCAGACGATCCTGTAGGTGTAGAAGCCTGATGTGGAGGTCCTGGGCTGGCGTGGTTACACGTGGTCTGGGGAGGTCCTGGGCTGGCGTGGTTACACGTGGTCTGGGGAGGTCCTGGGCTGGCGTGGTTACACGTGGTCTGGGGAGGTCCTGGGCTGGCGTGGTTACACGTGGTCTGGGGAGGTCCTGGGCTGGCGTGGTTACACGTGGTCTGGGGAGGTCCTGGGCTGGCGTGGTTACACGTGGTCTGGGGAGGTCCTGGGCTGGCGTGGTTACACGTGGTCTGGGGAGGTCCTGGGCTGGCGTGGTTACACGTGGTCTGGGGAGGTCCTGGGCTGGCGTGGTTACACGTGGTCTGGGGAGGTCCTGGGCTGGCGTGGTTACACGTGGTCTGGGGAGGTCCTGGGCTGGCGTGGTTACACGTGGTCTGGGGAGGTCCTGGGCTGGCGTGGTTACACGTGGTCTGGGGAGGTCCTGGGCTGGCGTGGTTACACGTGGTCTGGGGAGGTCCTGGGCTGGCGTGGTTACACGTGGTCTGGGGAGGTCCTGGGCTGGCGTGGTTACACGTGGTCTGGGGAGGTCCTGGGCTGGCGTGGTTACACGTGGTCTGGGGAGGTCCTGGGCTGGCGTGGTTACACGTGGTCTGGGGAGGTCCTGGGCTGGCGTGGTTACACGTGGTCTGGGGAGGTCCTGGGCTGGCGTGGTTACACGTGGTCTGGGGAGGTCCTGGGCTGGCGTGGTTACACGTGGTCTGGGGAGGTCCTGGGCTGGCGTGGTTACACGTGGTCTGGGGAGGTCCTGGGCTGGCGTGGTTACACGTGGTCTGGGGAGGTCCTGGGCTGGCGTGGTTACACGTGGTCTGGGGAGGTCCTGGGCTGGCGTGGTTACACGTGGTCTGGGGAGGTCCTGGGCTGGCGTGGTTACACGTGGTCTGGGGAGGTCCTGGGCTGGCGTGGTTACACGTGGTCTGGGGAGGTCCTGGGCTGGCGTGGTTACACGTGGTCTGGGGAGGTCCTGGGCTGGCGTGGTTACACGTGGTCTGGGGAGGTCCTGGGCTGGCGTGGTTACACGTGGTCTGGGGAGGTCCTGGGCTGGCGTGGTTACACGTGGTCTGGGGAGGTCCTGGGCTGGCGTGGTTACATGTGGTCTGTGGTTGGTTGTGAGGCCGGTTGGACATACTGCCAAATTCTCTAAAACGATGTTGCAGTCGGCTTAGGGTAGAGAAATTAACATTCAATTATTGGGCAACAGCTCTGGTGGACATTCCTGCAGTCATCATGCCAATTGCACGCTTCCTCAAAACTTGAGACATCTGTGGCATTGTGTTGTGTGACAAAACTGCATATTTTAGAGTAGCCTTTTATTGTCCCCAGCACAAGGTGCACCTGTGTAATGATCATGCTGTTTAATCAACTTCTTGATATGCCACACCTGTTAGGTGGATGGATTATCTTGGCAAAGGAAAAATGCTCACTAACTGGGATGTAAACAAATCTATGTACCAAATTTGAGAGAAAAGCTTTTAGTTCGATGCGAGACGACTGTTAGACCCGGTGATGTGTTTCTACGCATGAGCTTTGCTAGCCAATGTTGCCATGACATCACCTACAAGTGTGATCTGGGATTTCTATTGGAGAAGCAGTTTCTGCCTATCTTCTTACTGTACTGTCTTTTGGTATGACATCTTGGTCTACTTCTCTGCTATTTACAGTGGGGAAAAAAAGTATTTAGTCAGCCACCAATTGTGCAAGTTCTCCCACTTAAAAAGATGAGAGAGGCCTGTAATTTTCATCATAGGTACACGTCAACTATGACAGACAAAATGAGAAAAAAAATTCCAGAAAATCACATTGTAGGATTTTTAATGAATTTATTTGCAAATTATGGTGGAAAATAAGTATTTGGTCAATAACAAAAGTTTCTCAATTCTTTGTTATATACCCTTTGTTGGCAACGACACAAGTCAAACGTTTTCTGTAAGTCTTCACAAGGTTTTCACACACTGTTGCTGCTATTTTGGGCCATTCCTCCATGCAGATCTCCTCTAGAGCAGTGATGTTTTGGGGCTGTCACTGGGCAACACGGACTTTCAACTCCCTCCAAAGATGTTCTATGGGGTTGAGATCTGGAGACTGGCTAGGCCACTCCAGGACCTTGAAATGCTTCTTACGAAGCCACTCCTTCGTTGCCCGGGCGGTGTGTTTGGGATCATTGTCATGCTGAAAGACCCAGCCACGTTTCATCTTCAATGCCCTTGCTGATGGAAGGAGGTTTTCACTCAAAATCTCACGATACATGGCCCCATTCATTCTTTCCTTTACACGGATCAGTCGTCCTGGTCCCTTTGCAGAAAAACAGCCCCAAAGCATGATGTTTCCACCCCCATGCTTCACAGTAGGTATTGTGTTCTTTGGATGCAACTCGGCATTCTTTGTCCTCCAAACACGACGAGTTGAGTTTTTACCAAAAAGTTATATTTTGGTTTCATCTGACCATATGACATTCTCCCAATCCTCTTCTGGATCATCCAAATGCACTCTAGCAAACTTCAGACGGGCCTGGACATGTACTGGCTTAAGCAGGGGGACACGTCTGGCACTGCAGGATTTGAGTCCCTGGTGGCGTAGTGTGTTACTGATGGTAGGCTTTGTTACTTTGGTCCCAGCTCTCTGCAGGTCATTCACTAGGTCCCCCCCGTGTGGTTCTGGGATTTTTGCTCACCGTTCTTGTGATCATTTTGACCCCACGGGGTGAGATCTTGTGTGGAGCCCCAGATCGAGGGAGATTATCAGTGGTCTTGTATGTCTTCCATTTCCTAATAATTGCTCCCACAGTTGATTTCTTCAAACCAAGCTGCTTACCTATTGCAGATTCAGTCTTCCCAGCCTGGTGCAGGTCTACAATTTTGTTTCTGGTGTCCTTTGACAACTCTTTGGTCTTGGCCATAGTGGAGTTTGGAGTGTGACTGTTTGAGGTTGTGGACAGGTGTCTTTTATACTGATAACAAGTTCAAACAGGTGCCATTAATACAGGTAACGAGTGGAGGACAGAGGAGCCTGTTAAAGAAGAAGTTACAGGTCTGTGAGAGCCAGAAATCTTGCTTGTTTGTAGGTGATCAAATACTTATTTTCCACCATAATTTGCAAATAAATTCATTAAAAATCCTACAATGTGATTTTCTGGATTTTTTTTTCTCAATTTGTCTGTCATAGTTGATGTGTACCTATGATGAAAATTACAGGCCTCTCTCATCTTTTTAAGTGGGAGAACTTGCACAATTGGTGGCTGACTAAATACTTTTTTCCCCCACTGTAACAGAACTTCAGAATGAAAGAAAACAGAATGTGGGTTGTTCAGGCAGTAGCCTAGCGATGCCCTTCCCTTTGCTCACAGTACTGTCTCACTACTATCGGCAACTAACAGGGATAACAGTGTGTCTTTGTGCTACCAGGACTTTGAGGAGGACAACTCTGTGATGAGTTGTCCAGAGGTTAGACTGGTTAGTCCTCAAAGTCAATGCATGATGTTTCTCAGAAATTCTTCTGAAAAGCATTTTGGTGGAAGTCATTTTTAAGGCTTGCAATGTACTTTACTTGGGGCTTTTAATTTCCTAAACCTTTCATTTCAAATAAGTAATATTCATGATGTATTTGGTATGTTGGTGTAGTAGTTTATATGATAATTATATGATAATATTCCATAAATACTAGTCAGCCAGAGCTTTTCCTCGGCAGGTCCCAGGGGATTATAGTTATTTAATCTGGCAGGATGCTCTGACACTAGGTGGACGTTTAGGAGCTCGGAGCTGATTGCTTTCTGTCCTCCTCATTCTGTCTAATCTGTGTTCAGTGATCCACATTTCTCTTGTCAGGACGTATGGCTTGGGTTCATCATGTACATCAGTGAGAGGAGGGGGAAGTGGGAGGAGAGGAGAAGAGAGGGAGGGGGGGAGGGAATAGACTGGGTTTGACTCTCCCCTCTGACTGGTTCTGAGGAAGGGGGAGTGGACTGGGTTTGACTCTCCCCTCTGACTGGTTCTGAGGAAGGGGGAGTGGACTGGGTTTGACTCTCCCCTCTGACTGGGACTGAGGAAGGGGGAGTGGACTGGGAAGGGGGAGTGGACTGGGTTTGACTCTCCCCTCTGACTGGGACTGAGGAAGGGGGAGTGGACTGGGAAGGGGGAGTGGACTGGGTTTGACTCTCCCCTCTGACTGGGACTGAGGGAGGGAGAGTGGGCTGGGTTTGACTCTCCCCTCTGACTGGGACTGAGGGAGGGAGAGTGGGCTGGGTTTGACTCTCCCCTCTGACTGGGACTGAGGGAGGGAGAGTGGGCTGGGTTTGACTCTCACCTCTGACTGGGACTGAGGGAGGGGGAGTGGACTGGGTTTGACTCTCCCTCTGACTGGGACTGAGGGAGGGGGAGTGGACTGGGTTTGACTCTCCCCTCTGACTGGGACTGAGGGAGGGAGAGTGGGCTGCTATAGAGTGCCACAGTGATGCCGTCATGATACCCATAAAACCTAGCGGTTAAACACGGAAATGGATCCAATAGTTTTTTCACCATACATTTTTCCCATGGGGAAGGCTTACCCTGGCGTGACGTTTTGATAACCATGTAAATCTCTCCAGGACAAGGTGATTTTTATCAATATATTCGGCTATATTTACCCTCATATTCAAAAATGCTAATTAGCATCTAAGTAGACATCATGCAAGACTACAATAGAGACAGAGGGCAGGAGAGAGACAGAGGGCAGGAGAGAGACAGAGGGCAGGAGAGAGACAGAGGGCAGGAGAGAGACAGAGGGCAGGAGAGAGACAGAGGGCAGGAGAGAGACAGAGGGCAGGAGAGAGACGGAGGGCAGGAGAGAGACAGAGGGCAGGAGAGAGACAGAGGGCAGGAGAGAGACAGAGGGCAGGAAGAGAAGGAGAGAGACAGAGGGCAGGAGAGAGACAGAGGGCAGGAGAGAGACAGAGGGCAGGAGAGAGACAGAGGGCAGGAGAGAGACAGAGGGCAGGAGAGAGACAGAGGGCAGGAGAGAGACAGAGG
Source organism: Coregonus clupeaformis (assembly GCF_020615455.1). Taxonomy (NCBI): domain Eukaryota; kingdom Metazoa; phylum Chordata; class Actinopteri; order Salmoniformes; family Salmonidae; genus Coregonus; species Coregonus clupeaformis. Next base: position 83,915 of record NW_025533547.1, read on the forward strand.
GCAGGAGAGAGACAGAGGGCAGGAGAGACAGGACAGTAGACATTCCCCAGAAAGCAGTAGAGACAATCCATCTGTGGTTTGACTTTCAGCAGTGTGTCTGATTAGTGTAACAAGACCAATCAGAGGTCTTCTCTGACGTCATGCGTGTGCTCTCTGCCTTCTCTCTGGCTCATGGCTAACCCTAACCCATCATCACAGATACCAGACCACCTTTACAGACTGTAGAGTCACCAGCATTAACCTCAACTCATTTAGATCTCACTTCCTTCAGACAACAGAGCATCTCCTGACAGTGGCCACCCCCATTACACACACCTGCTTAAACAAGCCACGTACGCACACCAGCAGGGTCACAGAGATTCCTCTCCTCTGATATGTTGCTCTCTATGAATATAAAGAGGTTAGGGCTAGGGTTAGTGTTAGGGTTAGGGTTAAATCAGTCAACCCTAACCCTATGTCAGCTAACCCTAACCCTAACCCTGCCTACCCTGTGTCAGCTAACCTTAACCCTAACCCTGCCCACCCTATGTCAGCTAACCTTAACCCTGCCTACCCTGTGTCAGCTAACCCTAACCCTGTGTCACCTAACCCTAACCCTGCCTACCCTGTGTCAGCTAACCCTAACCCTGTGTCAGCTAACCCTAACCCTGCCTACCCTGTGTCAGCTAACCTTAACCCTGCCTACCCTGTGTCACCTAACCCTAACCCTGCCTACCCTGTGTCAGCTAACCCTAACCCTGCCTACCCTATGTCAGCTAACCTTAACCCTGCCTACCCTATGTCAGCTAACCTTAACCCTGCCTACCCTATGTCAGCTAACCCTAACCCTGCCTACCCTGTGTCAGCTAACCCTAACCCTGCCTACCCTATGTCAGCTAACCTTAACCCTGCCTACCCTATGTCAGCTAACCTTAACCCTGCCTACCCTATGTCAGCTAACCTTAACCCTGCCTACCCTGTGTCAGCTAACCCTAACCCTGCCTACCCTATGTCAGCTAACCTTAACCCTGCCTACCCTGTGTCAGCTAACCCTAACCCTGCCTACCCTATGTCAGCTAACCCTAACCCTATGTCAGCTAACCCTAACCCTGCCTACCCTGTGTCACCTAACCCTAACCCTGCCCACCCTATGTCAGCTAACCCTAACCCTGCCTACCCTATGTCAGCTAACCCTAACCCTATGTCAGCTAACCCTAACCCTGCCTACCCTGTGTCACCTAACCCTAACCCTGCCCACCCTATGTCAGCTAACCCTAACCCTAACCCTGCCTACCCTGTGTCAGCTAACCTTAACCCTGCCTACCCTGTGTCACCTAACCCTAACCCTGCCCACCCTGTGTCAGCTAACCTTAACCCTGCCCACCCTGTGTCAGCTAACCCTAACCCTGCCCACCCTGTGTCAGCTAACCCTAACCCTGCCCACCCTGTGTCACCTAACCCTAACCCTGCCTACCCTGTGTCAGCTAACCCTAACCCTGCCCACCCTGTGTCACCTAACCCTAACCCTGCCCACCCTGTGTCAGCTAACCTTAACCCTGCCTACCCTGTGTCACCTAACCCTAACCCTGCCTACCCTATGTCAGCTAACCTTAACCCTGCCTACCCTGTGTCAGCTAACCTTAACCCTGCCTACCCTATGTCACCTAACCCTAACCCTAACCCTGCCTACCCTGTGTCACCTAACCCTAACCCTGCCCACCCTGTGTCAGCTAACCCTAACCCTGCCTACCCTGTGTCAGCTAACCTTAACCCTGCCTACCCTGTGTCACCTAACCCTAACCCTGCCTACCCTATGTCAGCTAACCCTAACCCTATGTCAGCTAACCCTAACCCTGCCTACCCTGTGTCACCTAACCCTAACCCTGCCTACCCTGTGTCACCTAACCCTAACCCTAACCCTAACCCTATGTCAGCTAACCCTAACCCTAACCCTATGTCAGCTAACCCTAACCCTAACCCTGTGTCACCTAACCCTAACCCTGCCCACCCTGTGTCACCTAACCCTAACCCTGCCTACCCTGTGTCACCTAACCCTAACCCTGCCCACCCTGTGTCACCTAACCCTAACCCTGCCTACCCTGTGTCACCTAACCCTAACCCTAACCCTAACCCTATGTCAGCTAACCCTAACCCTAACCCTGTGTCAGCTAACCCTAACCCTAACCCTGTGTCAGCTAACCCTAACCCTGCCTACCCTATGTCACCTAACCCTAACCCTAACCCTGCCCACCCTGTGTCAGCTAACCTTAACCCTGCCTACCCTGTGTCAGCTAACCTTAACCCTGCCTACCCTGTGTCAGCTAACCTTAACCCTGCCTACCCTGTGTCAGCTAACCTTAACCCTGCCTACCCTGTGTCACCTAACCCTAACCCTGCCTACCCTGTGTCACCTAACCCTGCCCACCCTGTGTCAGCTAACCCTAACCCTGCCTACCCTGTGTCAGCTAACCCTAACCCTGCCTACCCTGTGTCACCTAACCCTAACCCTGCCTACCCTGTGTCAGCTAACCTTAACCCTGCCTACCCTATGTCAGCTAACCTTAACCCTGCCTACCCTGTGTCAGCTAACCTTAACCCTGCCTACCCTGTGTCACCTAACCCTAACCCTGCCTACCCTGTGTCACCTAACCCTGCCTACCCTGTGTCAGCTAACCCTAACCCTGCCTACCCTGTGTCACCTAACCCTAACCCTAACCCTATGTCAGCTAACCCTAACCCTGCCCACCCTGTGTCACCTAACCCTAACCCTATGTCAGCTAACCCTAACCCTAAATGAGAAATACCTCTAGTCTAAACCTAAGTAGAACCTCTATAGAATTCAAACAATGATGCAGAGAACCAAAACAAACAGAATGTTCTAGAAATAAAAGCCAGACATAATCTACATGATCCCCTTCTGGAACCAGTCCCTGGAATCAGAGGGGATTGAATTCACACTGAAATCCCTGCCTGGCTTTAATCTACAAAACAATACGGAAAGGATAAAAAAACGCTGATGTTCTGTACATTACCTTGGAAATAATGGACGACGCTGTGGGACGAGGCGCTAGCCAAGTTCATTAGTTCCAAGGTAATGTATATAACGGAGGCGTTTATCCCGATTATACCACAGTTGCCAAAGAAAACAATACTAAAGCGCACATTTACCTGTTGAAATTACATGTTTTCGTTGATATATTTACAAGTGAATTCCTACTTTTAGTCCATTAGCCAGGGGGATCAGTCGGGCTCCCTAGAGTTGTAAAGTGTAGACAGCTTCCTGTTTTACCACCCTTTCCTTCATCTCTCCAGCCCATTCATTCTCCCATAGGGATTTCCCTCTAGGACAATGTATACAGCAACTTATTGCTCACCTTAATCATATATCATTGGAAAGCTTGGATGAACTGGTATCCATCAGACACATTTTCGGAATGTTCAGGTCAACAGAACTTTGACCTTTGACCTCTAGGGTACATATGAGAATGACCTGTATACATTACTTTAGAAAGCAAACCCTGATACATTTAAAACTTTGTTGGACAGGTGGTTCTGAAAGGTCATGAAATTACCTTTCAAACAGTATAACCAACTTTGAAAGCACCAGCTACAACTATTGTTTAAAAATCGGCCATATTGTGCCATTGACATTAGCATGTTGGAAGGTTAGCCATAGAATTCCATGTCATTTTGGATTGTAACTTTGGTGGTAGAGGCACCAAATTGCACACACACACACACAGCTAGAACAGGGTTTTAAAAACATGTGTAGATACAGGGCCATCACAGAATTCACTCATTAACCCCACAGAAGAGAAGGAGTTAGCTGTAGCCCAATATGGCGGCCAGAGACTGGGGGTGTCGATAGGAATAAGGGTGTCGATAGGAATAGGGGTGTCGATAGGAATAAGGGTGTCGATAGGAATAGGGGTGTCGATAGGAATAAGGGTGTCGATAGGAATAGGGGTGTCGATAGGAATAGGGGTGTCGATAGGAATAGGGGTGTCGATAGGAATAAGGGTGTCGATAGGAATAAGGGTGTCGATAGGAATAGGGGTGTCGATAGGAATAGGGGTGTCGATAGGGATAAGGGTGTCGATAGGGATAAGGGTGTCGATAGGAATAGGGGTGTCGATAGGAATAGGGGTGTCGATAGGAATAAGGGTGTCGATAGGAATAGGGGTGTCGATAGGAATAAGGGTGTCGATAGGAATAGGGGTGTCGATAGGAATAAGGATGTCGATAGGAATAGGGGTGTCGATAGGAATAGGGGTGTCGATAGGAATAAGGGTGTCGATAGGAATAGGGGTGTCGATAGGGATAAGGGTGTCGATAGGAATAAGGGTGTCGATAGGAATAGGGGTGTCGATAGGAATAGGGGTGTCGATAGGGATAAGGGTGTCGATAGGGATAAGGGTGTCGATCAGTTCTTACCAGCAGAGATTCCTAGAGACATGACTGTAGAGGAAGGTGCATCGAAATTAACTTGAGGACTTTGGGGGAACTCAGAACGATGGTGTCGTGAAATATTTTCACAACTAGAATTCTGGCCACAGTAGCTGGCGGTGGTGCGAAAGGGCTGGCTTTTGATGAATAAACAAGTTGTAGGTGTGTTGAGGTTTGACCTCTCACTGGCCAATCAGAACGTGCTCCATGGCTAATAATGTGGTTGCTTCAAGTTGTGTATTTATGGTATTTTATGTATTGCGTTGTCATCAATTACAATTAGAATATTAGTCTGTTATTGCCCAGTTAGTTAAATAGCCTACAGAAACAAAATAACAAAATGTAGGTCTATCCCAAATTTGCTAAATATGTTGAACATGTTTGCTGTCCACATTGTTTTAAGTAATTGCATGGCTTCAATATGGAAATATATTATTAAACATAGCATTCGAACTGATATACACTACCGGTCAAAAGTTTTAGAACACCTACTCATTCAAGGGTTTTTCTTTATTTTTACTATTTTCTACATTGTAGAATAATAGTGAAGACATCAAAACTATGAAAGAACATATATGGAATCATGTAGTAACAAAATAAGTGTTAAACAAATCAAAATATATTTTATATTTGAGATTCTTCAAATAGCCACCCTTTGCCTAGATGACAGCTTTGCACACTCTTGGCATTCTCTCAAACAGCTTCATGAGGTAGTCACCTGGATTTCAATTAACAGGTGTGCCTTCTTAAAAGTTAATTTGTGGAATTTGTGACAAGGTAGGGGGTGTGTATACAGAAGATAGCCCTATTTGATAAACGACCAAGTCCATATTATGGCAAGAACAGCTCAAATAAGCAAAGAGAAACGACAGTCCATCATTACTTTAAGACATGAAGTTCAGTCAATCCGGAAAATGTCAAGAACTTTGAACGTTTCTTCAAGTGCAGTCGCAAAAACCATCAAGCGCTATGATGAAACTGGCTCTCACGAGGACCGCCACAGGAATGGAAGACCCAGAGTTACCTCTGCTGCAGAGGATAAGTTCATTAGAGTTACCAGCCTCAGAAATTGCAGCCCAAATAAATGCTTCACAGAGTTCAAGTAACAGACACATCTCAACATCAACTGTTCAGAGGACACTGTGTGAATCAGGCCTTCATGGTCGAATTGCTGCAAAGAAACCACTACTAAAGGACACCAATAAGAAGAAGAGACTTGCTTGGGCCAAGAAACACGAGTAATGGACATTAGACCGGTGGAAATGTGTCCTTTGGTCTGGAGTCCAAATTTGAGATTTTTGATTCCAACCGCCGTGTCTTTGTGAGACGCGGTGTGGGTGAACGGATGATCTCTGCATGTGTAGTTCCCACTGTAAAGCATGGAGGAGGAGGTGTTATGGTGTGGGGATGCTTTGCTGGTGACACTGTCTGCGATTTATTTCGAATTCAAGGCACACTTAACCAGCATGGCTACCACAGCATTCTGCAGTGATACGCCATCCCATCTGGTTTGGGCTTAGTGGGACTATCATTTGTTTTTTCAACAGGACAATGACCCAACACACCTCCAGGCTGTGTAAGGGCTATTTTAAGAAGAAGTAGAGTGATGGAGTGTTGCATCAGATGACCTGGCCTCCACAATCCCCCGACCTCAACCCATTTGAGATGGTTTGGGATGCGTCGGACCGCAGAGTGAAGGAAAAGCAGCCAACAAGTGCTCAGCATATGTGGGAACTCCTTCAAGACTGTTGGAAAAGCATTCCAGGTGAAGCTGGTTGAAAGAATGCCAAGAGTGTGCAAAGCTGTCATCAAGGCAAAGGGTGGTTATTTGAAGAATCTCAAATATAAAATATATTATGATTTGTTTAACACTTTTGTTAACTACATGATTCCATATGTGTTATTTCATAGTTTTGATGTCTTCACTATTATTCTACAATGTAGAAAACAGTAAAAATTAATAAAAACCCTGGAATGAGTAAGTGTTGTAAAACTTTTGACCAGTAGTGTAGGCCTCCTGTAAAATGCTTTATGTCTGAGCCATGGACAAACGTTGTCAATAAGCAAGATTCAATTCACTATTCATAAGACCTAAAAAGACAGTAAATAATTCTAATAAATTCTAATAAAACGAAACAACAACTTGTTTTGAAAAGGCTATGTCTAAATACAGTTACAGGCACCATAATTGCTTCCCGTAGGCGTATAATATTAGGCCTAAGACAACGTAGACTATGGAGGGTTTTTACGCAGATCCAAGCGTTTCACAGGAGGCGGAAAAATATCCAATACAAAGACAAATTGGGAATGTCCACTCACAGTTACTGCTTCCAAATATATATAACTATAGCCTACCATTGGTGTTGATATGGCCAGTAGTGACTTTGCCACGTGAAAGGTAAACAAACAGGCTAATAGCCTACAAGCGGATTCAGCACCACGGACAGAGATCAGAATTCCCGCGATGTGACAGAGGTCCAATAGACGACAGGGGAAGATTCTAGAAACAATAAGCTTCTTTTTAAATAACTTGATGTTCCTAAACAGGCTTCCTACAGTCACTGACACCTTTCATGCAATGGGCATCGCATATAATGAGTCCAAACGTTTCACAGAAGCTGGACACAAATTATGTCCGATATAAATAAAGAGGGATTGTTATATTAATGTGTTCCTCCGCTGGCTAAATCAATGCCAGAACCAATTGCGTTACCAGCTGTTGGTCGGTCTTAAATATCCTTAGTTGCATTTACTGAAACCGGCATATTGGCACACGTTTTTAAAGACACACCTCAAATATTTCCACCCCTCCCACCTCAGTGCAAGCGAGCTGATGTTAGACAGGGAAGGCTCTTCTAGATATTCTGATTTAACCCTAACCCTAACCCTTTAACCCTAACCCTAAACCTTTAACCCTAACCCTAACCCTACTTCTGAGCTCTTCTAGATATTCTGACTGAAAGCTTTCCTTCTTTCTCCTTTAACCCTAACCCTAACCCTACTTCTGAGCTCTTCTAGATATTCTGACTGAAAGCTTTCCTTCTTTCTCCTTTAACCCTAACCCTAACCCTACTTCTGAGCTCTTCTAGATATTCTGACTGAAAGGTTTCTGAGCTGACATCAGTCTCTTGTAATGATCAGCACTCTAGTCTTTAAAAAAATATATTTTCCCATCCTGAAGAAGGGAAGGGAGTGACATACCAACTGTTCTCTCTCTCTCTCTCTCTGTCTCTCTCTCTCTCTCTGTCTCTGTCTCTGTCTCTGTCTCTGTCTCTGTCTCTGTCTCTGTCTCTGTCTCTGTCTCTGTCTCTGTCTCTGTCTCTGTCTCTGTCTCTCTCTCTCTCTCTCAAATTCGAAGGGGCTTTATTGGCATGGGAAATATATGTTTAGATTGCCAAAGCAAGTGAAATAAACAATTAAACAAAAGTGAGAAGAAACTACAAACAACAACCAAAAAACATATATATTTTTTACAGTAAACATTGCACTCAAAGGTTTAAAAAGGATAAAGATGTTTTAAATGTTATAGTATCAGCTATGTACAGCAGTGTTTTTAACAATGTACAAATAGTTGTAGTATGAATGAGGCAAGATAAATAAACAGATATATTGGTGGTATTTACGATGTTGTTTGTGCTTCACTGGTTGCCCTTTTCTCATGGCAACGGGCCACAAATCTTGCTGCTGTGATTGCGCACTGCCATAATTCGCCTAACAGATATGGGAATTTGTCAATGTTGGATTTGTTTTTTAATTATTTGTGGGTCTGTGTAATCTGAGGGAAATATGTGTCTCTAATATGGTCATACATTTGGCAGGAGGTTAGGAAGTGCAGGTCAGTTTCCACCTCATTTTGTGGGCAGTGGTCACATATGCTGTCTTCTCTTGAGAGCCAGGTCTGCTTACAGCGGCTTTTCTCAATAGCAAGGTTATGCTCACTGAGTCCGTACATAGTCAAGGATTTTCTTAATTTTGGGTCAGTCACAGTGATCAGGTATTCTGCTACTGTGTACTGTCTGTTTAGGGCCAGATAACATTCCAGTTTGCTCTGTTTTTGGTTGATTCTTTCCAGTGTGTCAAATAGATATATGTTAGTTTTCTCATAATTTGGTTGGGTCTAATTGTGTTGCTGTCCTGGGGCTCTGTGGGGTCTGTTTGTGTTTGTGAACAGAGCCCCAGAACTAGCTGGCTGAGGGGACTCTTCTCTAGGTTCATCGCTCTGTAGGTTATGGCTTTGTGATGGAATATGTGGGCATCGCTTCCTTTTAGGTGGTTATAGAATTTAACAACTATTTTTCTGGATTTTTATACTTAGCAGTTATACTCCTTATTCTGCTCTGCATGCATTGTTTGGGATTTTGCGTTGTACATGAAGGATCTTTTTGAAGAATTCTGCAGGCAGTGTCTCAGTTGGGTGTTTGTCCTATTCTGTGAATTATTGGTTGGTGAGTGGACCCCAGACCTCACAACCATAGAGGGCAAAGGTTCTATAACAGTTTTCAAGTATTTCTAGCCAGATCCTAATTGGGATGTCGAGTTTTATTTTCCTTTTGATGGCGTAGAAGGCCGTTCTTGCCTTGTCTCTTAGATCGTAGATCATTCACAGCTTTGTGGAAGTTACGTGTGGTGCTGAGGTAGGTATAATTATTTGTGTGCTCTAGGGCAACGGTGTCTAGATGATAGAATTTCAATTCGAATCACATTTTATTGATCACATACACATATTTAGCAGATGTTATTGCGGGTGTAACGAAATACTTGTGTTCCTAGCTCCAACAGTGCAGTAGTATCTAACAATTCACAACAATGCACACAAATCTAAAAGTAAAATAATGTAATTAAGAAATATATAAGAATTTGTATTTGTGGTCCTGGCAACTGGACCTTTTTTGGAACACCCTTATTTTTGTCTTACTGAGATGAACTGTCAGGGCCCAGGTCTGACAGAATCTGTGCAGAAGATCTAGGTGCTGCTGTAGGCCCTCCTTGGTTGGGGACAGAAGCACCAGATCATCAGCAAACAGTAAACATTTGACTTCAGAGTCTAATAGGGTGAGGCCGGTGCTGCAGACTGTTCTAGTGCCCTCACCAATTCATTGATATACAGTGGGGAAAAAAAGTATTTAGTCAGCCACCAATTGTGCAAGTTCTCCCACTTAAAAAGATGAGAGAGGCCTGTAATTTTCATCATAGGTACACGTCAACTATGACAGACAAATTGAGAAAGAAAATCCAGAAAATCACATTGTAGGATTTTTAATGAATTTATTTGCAAATTATGGTGGAAAATAAGTATTTGGTCAATAACAAAAGTTTCTCAATACTTTGTCATATACCCTTTGTTGGCAATGACACAGGTCAAACATTTTTATGTAAGTCTTCACAACACTGTTGCTGGTATTTTGGGCCATTCCTCCATGCAGATCTCCTCTAGAGCAGTGATGTTTTGGGGCTGTCGCTGGGCAACACGGACTTTCAACTCCCTCCAAAGATTTTCTATGGGGTTGAGATCTGGAGACTGGCTAGGCCTCTCCAGGACCTTGAAATGCTTCTTACGAAGCCACTCCTTCGTTGCCCGGGCGGTGTGTTTGGGATCATTGTCATGCTGAAAGACCCAGCCACGTTTCATCTTCAATGCCCTTGCTGATGGAAGGAGGTTTTCACTCAAAATCTCACGATACATGGCCCCATTCATTCTTTCCTTTACACGGATCAGTCGTCCTGGTTCCTTTGCAGGAAAACAGCCCCAAAGCATGATGTTTCCACCCCCATGCTTCACAGTAGGTATGGTGTTCTTTGGATGCAACTCAGCATTCTTTGTCCTCCAAACACGACGAGTTCAGTTTTTACCAAAAAGTTATATTTTGGTTTCATCTGACCATATGACATTCTCCCAATCCTCTTCTGGATCATCCAAATGCACTCTAGCAAACTTCAGACGGGCCTGGACATGTACTGGCTTAAGCAGGGGGACACGTCTGGCACTGCAGGATTTGAGTCCCTGGCGGCGTAGTGTGTTACTGATGGTAGGCTTTGTTACTTTGGTCCCAGCTCTCTGCAGGTCATTCACTAGGTCCCCCCGTGTGGTTCTGGGATTTTTGCTCACCGTTCTTGTGATCATTTTGACCCCACGGGGTGAGATCTTGTGTGGAGCCCCAGATCGAGGGAGATTATCAGTGGTCTTGTATGTCTTCCATTTCCTAATAATTGCTCCCACAGTTGATTTCTTCAAACCAAGCTGCTTACCTATTGCAGATTCAGTCTTCCCAGCCTGGTGCAGGTCTACAATTTTGTTTCTGGTGTCCTTTGACAGCTCTTTGGTCTTGGCCATAGTGAAGTTTGGAGTGTGACTGTTTGAGGTTGTGGACAGGTGTCTTTTATACTGATAACAAGATCAAACAGGTGCCATTAATACAGGTAACGAGTGGAGGACAGAGGAGCCTCTTAAAGAAGAAGTTACAGATCTGTGAGAGCCAGAAATCTTGCTTGTTTGTAGGTGACCAAATACTTATTTTCCACCATACTTTGCAAATAAATTCATAAAAAATCCTACAATGTGATTTTCTGGAGAAAAAAAATCTCAATTTGTCTGTCATAGTTGACATGTACCTATGATGAAAATTACAGGCCTCTCTCATCTTTTTAAGTGGGAGAACTTGCACAATTGGTGGCTGACTAAATACTTTTTTCCCCCACTGTATATGTTGAAGAGGGTGGGGCTTAAACTGCATCCCTGTCTCACCCCACGGCTCTGAGGAAAGAAATATGTGTGTTTATTGCCAATTTTAACTGCACACTTGTTGTTTGTGTACATTGATTTTATAATGTCGTACACCCCCCCAACTGCTTTCCATCAATTTGTATAGCAGACCCTCATGCTAAGATTCAGCAGAGGACTTTGCTTTTGGTTTGTTTTGTTTGTCAGTAAGGGTGTGCAGGGTGTATACGTGGTCTGTCCTATGATATTTTGGTAAGAAGCCAAATATCACTATTTCTAAAACAAGCCATAGAAAGTTGGTTGCAATTTCAATTTAATCCTCCAGAAACAACAGAACAAATAATGCAACAAATATTGTGGTTAAATTCAAATATACTAATTGACAAAAAACCTTTATTTTTTGACAGAATGTTTAAAAAAGGTATAATCTTCGTAAATGATATCATCGGTAGGACTGGTGGAGTTATGTCGCACATGCAGCTAACAAAAACATATGGAAATGTCTGCTCTACCCAAAATTACAACCAAATAATTGCAGCCTTACCGCAAAAGTGGAAGAGGAAAGTGGAAGGGGGGAGAAAGTAAGGAACTTGTCTGTCGGCCTTGCATTAAAGAACATAATTGGTTAAGGAAAACTGTGATAAATAAAAAAGTATATCAGTTTCACTTAAGGACCAAAGGATTGACAGACGTCCCATATAGATTGCAAAATAGTTGGGAAGAGATTTTTGACGTACCGATCCCATGGCATAGTGTTTATGAACTGACACGCAAAACGACACCGGATTCAAAAATTAGAATCTTTCAATTTAAATTATTATATAAAATTCTTGCTACCAATAGAATGTTATTTATATGGGGGATACAATCTTCCCAGCTCTGCAGATTTTGCTGCGAAGAGACAGAATCATTAGATCATTTGTTTTGGTTCTGTCCATTTGTAGCTTGTTTTTGGACACAGGTCCAGGAATGGCTAAAGGATTGCAATATTTACCTGAAGCTAATCTTGCAGATAGCATTACTGGGTGATCTGAAAAGTCATAGTCAATCGATCAATAATATAATAATACTTTTAGCAAAAATGTTTATTTTTAATTCACAATCTGTAGAAGCAATGAGAATAGAAAGGTTCAGAACTTTTGTAAAACATCACAGTACGGTTGAAATATATATGGCAAATAGAAATCCAATATGGATGGTGTTAAAAGATAGATGGGAGGTGTTGAATAGAGTTGAAGGATGGGACTAATAACAAATAACAACAAATAATAACAAAGATAGCTAATAATGTAAGCATACTGTGTCCATAATAAGTATATAGGTTGTATGTTGGGAGCTTTTGGGAAAGAGCACAGTTAGAAAGATGTGGCATATAGAAGCAAACCGGATGGACATCATGAAAATGATTGGAGAGGTTGAGAGTAGAAGAAGTTCAGGAGCAAAAACTAAAAAAACTAATAAAATAGAATTATTGTAAAATTGACTGTGTCCATAAGGTGTAGATAGTAAGTATAGGCTGGAAGTAGAGGCCTAAGCATTGTTGTTCACTAATTTACCCCAAGTAGGGAAAGGATGGCGGGGTTGAAAAGTAATAAAGGGGAGTATATATATAAAAAACATGGGGGATTGGAAGTGATGCAGACAATTACATTGATGGAAGTTAGAATCTATCTGCAATATTAAGCTGATCTACCCCCCAAAAAAAAATGCTATTTGACATTTGCTCAGGACAATGTTTTCACTCAGGAAATGTTGGAGTCTGCTGTTGATGATACTACAGGGGATTTTTCAGAGGTTACTGTTGGCACAGATTCCACGGTTATTATTGGGGTCAAATTTGTCTCCACATTTGTGGATTGGGGTGATCAGACTTTGGTTCCAAATATTTGGGAAGATGCCAGAGCTGAGAATGATGTTAAAGAGTTTAAAAATAGCCATTTTGGTCTGTATATTTGAGGGTTTGTACAGTATTTTGTCCTGTAGTTCATTCAATGTAATTGGATAATCCAGTGGGTTCTGGTAGTCTTTAATAGCTGATTCTAAGTTTTGCAAATGATCATGTATATGTGTTTGCTCTTGGTTCTTTGTTATATGGCCGAAAAGGTTGGAGCTCTCTCTCCTCTCCTCTCACTCACTCACTCACTCACTCACTCACTCACTCACTCACTCACTCACTCACTCACTCACTCACCACTCCTCACTCACTCACCACTCACTCACTCACTCACTCACTCACTCACTCACTTCACTCACTCACTCACCACTCACTCACTCACTCACCACTCACTCACTCACTCACTCACTCACTCACTCACTCACTCACTCACTCACTCCTCACTCACTCCTCACTCACTCACTCACTCACTCACTCACTCACTCACTCACTCACTCACTCACTCACTCACTCACTCACTCACTCACTCACTCACTCACTCACATAACCTGGGAAGCCAGACTAACCTCAGTCAGCTCCAGTAACGTTCCCACACTCTTTTCTCCTTCCTTCCCTCTTGGCTGTGGCTTCGTCTCTCCTCTTTGGGTAGAAAAAGAAAACAGAATATTGTACTGTGTGCATAAAGTACATCAAGCCTGACCAAAGCTTTTCTCTTCCATGCTGAGCGCTCCACTACATTTAATAGAGATCTCTCCTCCTTTTCCCTCTCCCTTCCTCTCCTCCTCTCCCTCCCCTCCTCCCTTCTCCTCTTCTCTCCAGTGTGTTTGTCTGGTGAAGGGCTGTGCCTGAGGCTGGATGGTGATTGGCAGTGTGTCTTGGCTCTATACATGGGTTAGACTCTGCAGACTCTGCTGATTTAAAGTGACTTATCTTATTGTTGCTTCTCATCAAAGAAGGCTTGTTCAGCTTGTAGTGAACCACAGGGCCTGTGGCTGCAGACAGACAGACAGACAGACTCCTACCCCTCTAAAAGCATTGTTGGCTTGGGTCAACACATTCCTATGGTTTAGCAGCACAACTCTGACCACACAACAATCATTCACACAGAACGTGAACAGGCAGTACAGAGTAGTTATCAAATATTTATCTTACTCAAAGTTCTTCTTGTTCTAACTGTTGGGCTGGTGTAACACGGGAAAAGGACTGAGCTTGAGGCAGATTCATGAATGCAAGATTGTCTGATTGGTGTGTCAGAGCTTTTGAAAGAGAATCACAAGTACAGTGGGGAAAAAAAGTATTTAGTCAGCCACCAATTGTGCAAGTTCTCCCACTTAAAAAGATGAGAGAGGCCTGTAATTTTCATCATAGGTACACGTCAACTATGACAGACAAAATGAGAAAAAAAAATCCAGAAAATCACATTGTAGGATTTTTAATGAATTTATTTGCAAATTATGGTGGAAAATAAGTATTTGGTCAATAACAAAAGTTTCTCAATACTTTGTTATATACCCTTTGTTTGCAATGACACAGGTCAAACGTTTTCTGTAAGTCTTCACAAGGTTTTCACACACTGTTGCTGGTATTTTGGCCCATTCCTCCATGCAGATCTCCTCTAGAGCAGTGATGTTTTGGGGCTGTCGCTGGGCAACACAGACTTTCAACTCCCCTCCAAAGATTTTCTATGGGGTTGAGATCAGGAGACTGGCTAGGCCACTCCAGGACCTTGAAATGCTTCTTACGAAGCCACTCCTTCATTGCCCGGGCGGTGTGTTTGGGATCATTGTCATGCTGAAAGACCCAGCCACGCTTAATCTTCAATGCCCTTGCTGATGGAAGGAGGTTTTCACTCAAAATCTCACGATACATGGCCCCATTCATTCGTTCCTTTACACGGATCAGTCGTCCTGGTCCCTTTGCAGAAAAACAGCCCCAAAGCATGATGTTTCCACCCCCATACTTCACAGTAGGTATGGTGTTCTTTGGATGCAACTCAGCATTCTTTGTCCTCCAAACACGACGAGTTGAGTTTTTACCAAAAAGTTCTATTTTGGTTTCATCTGACCATATGACATTCTCCCAATCCTCTTCTGGATCATCCAAATGCACTCTAGCAAACTTCAGACAGGCCTGGACATTTACTGGCTTAAGCAGGCGGACACGTCTTGCACTGCAGGATTTGAGTCCCTGGCGGCGTAGTGTGTTACTGATGGTAGGCTTTGTTACTTTGGTCCCAGCTCTCTGCAGGTCATTCACTAGGTCCCCCCCGTGTGGTTCTGGGATTTTTGCTCACCGTTCTTGTGATCATTTTGACCCTACGGGGTGAGATCTTGCGTGGAGCCCCAGATCGAGGGAGATTATCAGTGGTCTTGTATGTCTTCCATTTCCTAATAATTGTTCCCACAGTTGATTTCTTCAAACCAAGCTGCTTACCTATTGCAGATTCAGTCTTCCCAGCCTGGTGCAGGTCTACAATTTTGTTTCTGGTGTCCTTTGTCAGCTCTTTGGTCTTGGCCATAGTGGAGTTTGGAGTGTGACTGTTTGAGGATGTGGACAGGTGTCTTTTATACTGATAACAAGTTCAAACAGATGCCATTAATACAGGTAACGAGTGGAGGACAGAGGAGCCTCTTAAAGAAGAAGTTACAGGTCTGTGAGAGCCAGAAATCTTGCTTGTTTGTAGGTGACCAAATACTTATTTTCCACCATAATTTGCAAATAAATTCATAAAAATCCTACAATGTGATTTTCTGGATTTTTTTCTTCTCAATTTGTCTTTCATAGTTGACGTGTACCTATGATGAAAATTACAGGCCTCTCTCATCTTTTTAAGTGGGAGAACTTGCACAAATAGTGGCTGACTAAATACTTTTTTGCCCCACTGTACATTTATGGTTATTCACTTAGTTAAGATCAAGGCCTCTCAAAGAGACCCACACCATAGTAACACACAGTTCTTAGAGTTTAATCCTCTGCTCCGCGTCCAGGAGTCAGTATGATAGAACCCCATTCTGAACCGAACAGTCATTCATAATTTGACTGTAAAATATATCATATCTAATGTATGCTGCAGTATAAAACTCTGGTTGAAAGGCATTAAACTCTGACTCTGGTTGATCTGACTCTGGTTGATCTGACTCTGGTTGGTCTGACTATGACTCTGGTTGGTCTGATTCTGGTTGGTCTGTATCTGCCTCTGGTTGGTCTGTATCTGATTCTGGTTGGTCTGTATCTGATTCTGGTTGGTCTGTATCTGATTCTGGTTGGTCTGTATCTGACTCTGGTTGATCTGAATCTGACTCTGGTTGATCTGACTCTGGTTGGTCTGACTCTGGTTTGTCTGACTCTGACTCTGGTTGGTCTAACTCTGGTTGGTCTGACTATGACTCTGGTTGGTCTGACTCTGACTCTGATTGGTCTGACTCTGGTTGGTCTGACTCTGACTCTGGTTGATCTGAATCTGACTCTGGTTGGTCTGAATCTGACTCTGGTTGGTCTGACTCTGGTTGGTCTGACTCTGGTTGGTCTGACTCTGGTTGGTCTAACTCTGGTTGGTCTGACTCTGACTCTGGTTGGTCTGACTCTGGTTGGTCTGACTCTGGTTGGTCTGACTCTGGTTGGTCTGACTCTGACTCTGGTTGGTCTGACTCTGACTCTGGTTGGTCTGACTCTGGTTGGTCTGACTCTGACTCTGGTTGGTCTGACTCTGGTTGGTCTGGCTCTGGTTGGTCTGACTCTGACTCTGGTTGGTCTGACTCTGGTTGGTCTGACTGGTTTGTCTGACTCTGACTCTGGTTGGTCTGACCCTGGTTTGTCTGACTCTGACTCTTGTTGGTCTGATTCTGGTTGGTCTGACTCTAACTCTGGTTGGTCTGACTCTTGTTGGTCTGACTCTGGTTGGTCTGACTCTGGTTGGGCTGACTCTGACTCTTGTTGGTCTGATTCTGGTTTGTCTGACTCTGACTCTGGTTGGTCTGACTCTGGTTGGTCTGACTTGTGGTCTGACTCTGGTTTGTCTGACTCTGACTCTGGTTGGTCTGACTCTTGTTGGTCTGACTCTGGTTGATCTGACTCTGGTTGGTCTGACTATGACTCTGGTTGGTCTGACTGGTTGGTCTGATTCTGGTTGGTCTGTATCTGCCTCTGGTTGGTCTGTATCTGATTTTGGTTGGTCTGTATCTGATTCTGGTTGGTCTGTATCTGATTCTGGTTGGTCTGAATCTGACTCTGGTTGATCTGAATCTGACTCTGGTTGCTCTGACTCTGGTTGGTCTGACTATGACTCTGGTTGGTCTGACTCTGGTTGGTCTGACTCTGGTTTGTCTGACTCTGACTCTGGTTTGTCTGACTCTGACTCTGGTTGGTCTGAATCTGACTCTGGTTGGTCTGACTCTGGTTGGTCTGACTCTGACTCTGGTTGGTCTGACTCTGACTCTGGTTGGTCTGACTCTGACTCTGGTTGGTCTGACTCTGGTTGGTCTGACTCTGACTCTGGTTGGTCTGACTCTGACTCTGGTTGGTCTGACTCTGACTCTGGTTGGTATGACTCTGGTTGGTCTGACTCTGACTCTGGTTGGTCTGACTCTGGTTGGTCTGACTCTGGTTGGTCTGACTCTGGTTGGTCTGAATCTGACTCTGGTTGGTCTGACTCTGGTTGGTCTGACTCTGACTCTGGTTGGTCTGACTCTGGTTGGTCTGACTCTGGTTGTTCTGACTTGTGGTCTGACTCTGGTTGGTCGAAATCTGACTCTGGTTTGTCTGACTCTGACTCTGGTTGGTCTGACTCTGGTTGGTCTGACTCTGGTTGGTCTGACTCTGGTTGGTCTGACTGGTTGGTCTGACTCTGATTCTGGTTGGTCTGTATCTGGGCGGCAGGTAGCTTAGTGGGTAAGAGCGTTGTGCCAGTAACCGAAAGGTCGCTGGTTCTAATCCCCGAGCCGACTAGGTGAAAAAATCTGTCGATGTGCCCTTGAGCAAGGCACTTAACCCTAATTGCTCCTGTAAGTCGCTCTGGATAAGAGCGTCTGCTAAATGACATAAATGTAATGTAAATGTATCTGATTCTGGTTGGTCTGTATCTGATTCTGGTTGGTCTGTATCTGATTCTGGTTGGTCTGTATCTGATTATGGATGGTCTGAATCTGACTCTGGTTGATCTGAATCTGACTCTGGTTGGTCTGACTCTGGTTGGTCTGACTCTGGTTGGTCTGACTCTGGTTGGTCTGAATCTGACTCTGGTTGGTCTGACTGGTTGGTCTGACTCTGGTTGGTCTGACTCTGGTTGGTCTGACTCTGGTTTGTCTGACTCTGACTCTGGTTGGTCTAACTCTGGTTGGTCTGACTATGACTCTGGTTGGTCTGACTCTGACTCTGATTGGTCTGACTCTGGTTGGTCTGACTCTGACTCTGGTTGATCTGAATCTGACTCTGGTTGGTCTGAATCTGACTCTGGTTGGTCTGACTCTGGTTGGTCTGACTCTGGTTGGTCTGACTCTGGTTGGTCTAACTCTGGTTGGTCTGACTCTGACTCTGGTTGGTCTGACTCTGGTTGGTCTGACTCTGGTTGGTCTGACTCTGGTTGGTCTGACTCTGACTCTGGTTGGTCTGACTCTGACTCTGGTTGGTCTGACTCTGGTTGGTCTGACTCTGGTTGGTCTGACTCTGGTTGGTCTGACTGGTTGGTCTGACTCTGATTCTGGTTGGTCTGTATCTGATTCTGGTTGGTCTGTATCTGATTCTGGTTGGTCTGTATCTGATTATGGATGGTCTGAATCTGACTCTGGTTGATCTGAATCTGACTCTGGTTGGTCTGACTCTGGTTGGTCTGACTCTGGTTGGTCTGACTCTGGTTGGTCTGAATCTGACTCTGGTTGGTCTGACTGGTTGGTCTGACTCTGACTCTGGTTGGTCTGACTCTGGTTGGTCTGACTCTGGTTTGTCTGACTCTGACTCTGGTTGGTCTAACTCTGGTTGGTCTGACTCTGACTCTGGTTGGTCTGACTCTGACTCTGGTTGGTCTGACTCTGGTTGGTCTGACTCTGGTTGGTCTGACTCTGACTCTGGTTGGTCTGACTCTGACTCTGGTTGGTATGACTCTGGTTGGTCTGACTCTGGTTGGTCTGACTCTGACTCTGGTTGGTCTGAATCTGGTTGGTCTGACTCTGGTTGGTCTGACTCTGGTTGGTCTGAATCTGACTCTGGTTGGTCTGACTCTGGTTGGTCTGACTCTGACTCTGGTTGGTCTGACTCTGGTTGGTCTGACTCTGGTTGTTCTGACTTGTGGTCTGACTCTGGTTGGTCTAAATCTGACTCTGGTTGGTCTGACTCCGACTCTGGTTGGTCTGACTCTGGTTGGTCTGACTCTGGTTGGTCTGACTCTGGTTGGTCTGACTGGTTGGTCTGACTCTGATTCTGGTTGGTCTGTATCTGATTCTGGTTGGTCTGTATCTGATTCTGGTTGGTCTGTATCTGATTATGGATGGTCTGAATCTGACTCTGGTTGATCTGAATCTGACTCTGGTTGGTCTGACTCTGGTTGGTCTGACTCTGGTTGGTCTGACTCTGGTTGGTCTGAATCTGACTCTGGTTGGTCTGACTGGTTGGTCTGACTCTGACTCTGGTTGGTCTGACTCTGGTTGGTCTGACTCTGGTTTGTCTGACTCTGACTCTGGTTGGTCTAACTCTGGTTGGTCTGACTATGACTCTGGTTGGTCTGACTCTGACTCTGGTTGGTCTGACTCTGGTTGGTCTGACTCTGACTCTGGTTGATCTGAATCTGACTCTGGTTGGTCTGAATCTGACTCTGGTTGGTCTGACTCTGGTTGGTCTGACTCTGGTTGGTCTAACTCTGGTTGGTCTGACTCTGACTCTGGTTGGTCTGACTCTGGTTGGTCTGACTCTGGTTGGTCTGACTCTGGTTGGTCTGACTCTGACTCTGGTTGGTCTGACTCTGACTCTGGTTGGTCTGACTCTGGTTGGTCTGACTCTGGTTGGTCTGACTCTGGTTGGTCTGACTGGTTGGTCTGACTCTGATTCTGGTTGGTCTGTATCTGATTCTGGTTGGTCTGTATCTGATTCTGGTTGGTCTGTATCTGATTATGGATGGTCTGAATCTGACTCTGGTTGATCTGAATCTGACTCTGGTTGGTCTGACTCTGGTTGGTCTGACTCTGGTTGGTCTGACTCTGGTTGGTCTGAATCTGACTCTGGTTGGTCTGACTGGTTGGTCTGACTCTGACTCTGGTTGGTCTGACTCTGGTTGGTCTGACTCTGGTTTGTCTGACTCTGACTCTGGTTGGTCTAACTCTGGTTGGTCTGACTCTGACTCTGGTTGGTCTGACTCTGACTCTGGTTGGTCTGACTCTGGTTGGTCTGACTCTGGTTGGTCTGACTCTGACTCTGGTTGGTCTGACTCTGACTCTGGTTGGTATGACTCTGGTTGGTCTGACTCTGGTTGGTCTGACTCTGACTCTGGTTGGTCTGAATCTGGTTGGTCTGACTCTGGTTGGTCTGACTCTGGTTGGTCTGAATCTGACTCTGGTTGGTCTGACTCTGGTTGGTCTGACTCTGACTCTGGTTGGTCTGACTCTGGTTGGTCTGACTCTGGTTGTTCTGACTTGTGGTCTGACTCTGGTTGGTCTAAATCTGACTCTGGTTGGTCTGACTCCGACTCTGGTTGGTCTGACTCTGGTTGGTCTGACTCTGGTTGGTCTGACTCTGGTTGGTCTGACTGGTTGGTCTGACTCTGATTCTGGTTGGTCTGTATCTGATTCTGGTTGGTCTGTATCTGATTCTGGTTGGTCTGTATCTGATTATGGATGGTCTGAATCTGACTCTGGTTGATCTGAATCTGACTCTGGTTGGTCTGACTCTGGTTGGTCTGACTCTGGTTGGTCTGACTCTGGTTGGTCTGAATCTGACTCTGGTTGGTCTGACTGGTTGGTCTGACTCTGACTCTGGTTGGTCTGACTCTGGTTGGTCTGACTCTGGTTTGTCTGACTCTGACTCTGGTTGGTCTAACTCTGGTTGGTCTGACTATGACTCTGGTTGGTCTGACTCTGACTCTGATTGGTCTGACTCTGGTTGGTCTGACTCTGGTTGGTCTGACTCTGACTCTGGTTGATCTGAATCTGACTCTGGTTGGTCTGAATCTGACTCTGGTTGGTCTGACTCTGGTTGGTCTGACTCTGGTTGGTCTAACTCTGGTTGGTCTGACTCTGACTCTGGTTGGTCTGACTCTGGTTGGTCTGACTCTGGTTGGTCTGACTCTGGTTGGTCTGACTCTGACTCTGGTTGGTCTGACTCTGACTCTGGTTGGTCTGACTCTGGTTTGTCTGACTGTGACTCTGGTTGGTCTGACTCTGGTTGGTCTGAATCTGACTCTGGTTGGTCTGAATCTGACTCTGGTTGGTCTGAATCTGACTCTGGTTGGTCTGACTCTGGTTGGTCTGACTCTGGTTGGTCTGACTCTGACTCTGGTTGGTCTAACTCTGGTTGGTCTGACTCTGACTCTGGTTGGTCTGACTCTGACTCTGGTTGGTCTGACTCTGGTTGGTCTGACTCTGGTTGGTCTGACTCTGGTTGGTCTGAATCTGACTCTGGTTGGTCTGACTCTGGTTGGTCTGACTCTGTTTTGTCTGACTCTGGTTGGTCTGACTCTGACTCTGGTTGGTCTGACTCTGACTCTGGTTGGTCTGACTCTGACTCTGGTTGGTCTGATTCTGGTTGGTCTGACTCTGGTTGGTCTGACTCTGGTTGGTTTGACTCTGGTTGGTCGGAATCTGACTGGTTGGTCTGACTCTTGTTGGTCTGACTCTTGTTGGTCTGACTCTTGTTGGTCTGACTCTTGTTGGTCTGACTCTGGTTGGTCTGACTCTGGTTGGTCTGACTCTTGTTTTTCTGACTGGTTGGTCTGACTCTGGTTGGTCTGACTCTGACTCTGGTTGGTCTGATTCTGGTTGGTCTGACTCTGGTTGGTCTGACTCTGGTTGGTCTGACTCTAACTCTGGTTGGTCTGACTCTTGTTGGTCTGACTCTGGTTGGTCTGACTCTGATTGCTCTGACTATGACTCTTGTTTGTCTGACTCTGGTTGGTCTGACTCTGGTTGGTCTGACTCTGGTTTGTCTGACTCTGACTCTTGTTGGTCTGACTCTGGTTGGTCTGACTCTAACTCTGGTTGGTCTGACTCTTGTTGGTCTGACTCTGGTTGGTCTGACTAGTTGGTCTGACTATGACTCTTGTTGGTCTGACTCTGGTTGGTCTGACTCTGGTTGGTCTGACTATGACTCTGGTTGGTCTTAATCTGACTCTGGTTGGTCTGACTCTGGTTGGTCTGACAATGACTCTGGTTGGTCTTAATCTGACTCTGGTTGGTCTGACTGGTTGGTCTGATTCTGGTTTGTCTGTATCTGCCTCTGGTTGGTCTGTATCTGATTCTGGTTGGTCTGAATCTGACTGGTTGGTCTTTCTCTGGTTGGTCTGACTCTGGTTGGTCTGAATCTGACTGGTTGGTCTGACTCTGGTTGGTCTGACTCTGGTTGGTCTGACTGGTTGGTCTGAATCTGGTTTGTCTGACTGACTCTGGTTGGTCCGACTCTGGTTGGTCTGACTCTTGTTGTTCTGACTCTGACTCTGGTTGGTCTGACTCTGACTGGTTGGTCTGACACTGCTTGGTCTGACTCTGACTCTGGTTGGTCTGACTCTGGTTGGTCTGACTCTGGTTGGTCTGACTCTGGTTGGTCTAACTCTGGTTGGTCTGACTCTGGTTGGACTGACTCTGACTCTGGTTGGTCTGACTCTTGTTAGTCTGACTCTGGTTGGTCTGACTCTGGTTGGTCTGACTCTGACTCTGGTTGGTCTAACTCTGGTTGGCCTGAATCTGACTCTGGTTGGTCTGACTCTGGTTGGTCTGACTTGTGGTCTGACTCTGGTTTGTCTGACTCTGACTCTGGTTGGTCTGACTCTGGTTTGTCTGACTCTGACTCTGGTTGGTCTGACTCTGGTTGGTCTGAATTTGACTCTGGTTGGTCTGACTCTGACTCTGGTTGGTCTAACTCTGGTTGGTCTGACTCTGACTCTGGTTGGTCTGACTCTGGTTGGTCTGACTCTGGTTGGTCTGAATCTGACTGGTTGGTCTTTCTCTGGTTGGTCTGACTCTGGTTGGTCTGACTCTGACTCTGGTTGGTCTGACTCTGGTTGGTCTGACTCTGACTCTGGTTGGTCGGAATCTGGTTGGTTGGAATCTGACTCGTTGGTCTGACTCTGACTCTGGTTGGTCTGACTCTGGTTGGTCTGACTCTGGTTGGTCTGACTCTGGTTGGTCTGACTCTTGTTTTTCTGACTGGTTGGTCTGACTCTGACTCTGGTTGGTCTGACTCTGGTTGATCTGACTCTGGTTGGTCTGACTCTAATTGGTCTGACTATGACTCTTGTTTGTCTGACTCTGGTTGGTCTGACTCTGGTTGGTCTGACTCTGACTCTGGTTGGTCTGACTCTGGTTTGTCTGACTCTGTCTCTTGTTGGTCTGACTCTGGTTGGTCTGACTAACTCTGGTTGGTCTGACTCTTGTTGGTCTGACTCTGGTTGGTCTGACTCTAGTTGGTCTGACTATGACTCTTGTTGGTCTGACTCTGGTTGGTCTGACTGGTTGGTCTGACTATGACTCTAGTTGGTCTTAATCTGACTCTGGTTGGTCTGACTGGTTGGTCTGACTGTGGTTGATCTGACTCTGGTTGGTCTGACTCTGACTCTGGTTGGTCTGACTCTGGTTGATCTGACTCTGGTTGGTCTGACTGACTCTGGTTGGTCTTAATCTGACTCTGGTTGGTCTGACTGGTTGGTCTGACTCTGGTTGGTCTGATTCTGGTTGGTCTGTATCTGCCTCTGGTTGGTCTGTATCTGATTCTGGTTGGTCTGTATCTGATTCTGGTTGGTCTGTATCTGATTCTGGTTGGTCTGTATCTGATTCTGGTTGGTCTGTATCTGATTCTGGTTGGTCTGTATCTGACTCTGGTTGATCTGAATCTGACTCTGGTTGATCTGACTCTGGTTGGTCTGTTTATGACTCTGGTTGGTCTGACTCTGGTTGGTCTGACTCTGGTTGGTCTGACTCTGGTTGGTCTGAATCTGACTCTGGTTGGTCTGAATCTGACTCTGGTTGGTCTGAATCTGACTCTGGTTGGTCTGACTCTGGTTGGTCTGACTCTGGTTGGTCTGACTCTGGTTGGTCTGACTCTGACTCTGGTTGGTCTGACTCTGATTGGTCTGACTCTGGTTGGTCTGACTCTGGTTTGTCTGACTCTGGTTGGTCTGACTCTGGTTGGTCTGACTCTGACTCTGGTTGGTCTGACTCTGGTTGGTCTGACTCTGACTCTGGTTGATCTGACTCTGGTTGGTCTGACTCTGACTCTGGTTGGTCTGTCTCTTGTTGGTCTGAATCTGACTGGTTGGTCTGACTCTGGTTGGTCTGACTCTGGTTGGTCTGAATCTGACTCTCGTTGGTCTGACTCTGACTCTGGTTGGTCTGACTCTGGTTGGTCTGTCTCTTGTTGGTCTGACACTGGTTGGTCTGAATCTGACTGGTTGGTCTGACTCTGGTTGGTCTGACTCGGGTTGGTCTGAATCTGACTCTGGTTGGTCTGACTCTGGTTGGTCTGACTTGTGGTCTGACTGGTTGGTCTGAATCTGACTCTGGTTTGTCTGACTCTGACTCTGGTTGGTCTGTCTCTGGTTGGTCTGACTCTGGTTGGTCTGACTCTGGTTGGTCTGACTCTGGTTGGTCTGACTCTGGTTGGTCTGACTCTGACTCTGGTTGATCTGACTCTGGTTGGTCTGACTCTGACTCTGGTTGGTCTGTCTCTTGTTGGTCTGAATCTGACTGGTTGGTCTGACTCTGGTTGGTCTGAATCTGACTCTCGTTGGTCTGACTCTGACTCTGGTTGGTCTGACTCTGGTTTGTCTGTCTCTTGTTGGTCTGACTCTGGTTGGTCTGAATCTGACTGGTTGGTCTGACTCTGGTTGGTCTGACTCTGGTTGGTCTGACTCTTGTTTTTCTGACTGGTTGGTCTGACTCTGACTCTGGTTGGTCTGACTCTGGTTGATCTGACTCTGGTTGGTCTGACTCTGATTGGTCTGACTATGACTCTTGTTTGTCTGACTCTGGTTGGTCTGACTCTGGTTGGTCTGACTCTGACTCTGGTTGGTCTGACTCTGGTTTGTCTGACTCTGTCTCTTGTTGGTCTGACTCTGGTTGGTCTGACTAACTCTGGTTGGTCTGACTCTTGTTGGTCTGACTCTGGTTGGTCTGACTCTAGTTGGTCTGACTATGACTCTTGTTGGTCTGACTCTGGTTGGTCTGACTGGTTGGTCTGACTATGACTCTAGTTGGTCTTAATCTGACTCTGGTTGGTCTGACTGGTTGGTCTGACTGTGGTTGATCTGACTCTGGTTGGTCTGACTCTGACTCTGGTTGGTCTGACTCTGGTTGATCTGACTCTGGTTGGTCTGACTGACTCTGGTTGGTCTTAATCTGACTCTGGTTGGTCTGACTGGTTGGTCTGACTCTGGTTGGTCTGATTCTGGTTGGTCTGTATCTGCCTCTGGTTGGTCTGTATCTGATTCTGGTTGGTCTGTATCTGATTCTGGTTGGTCTGTATCTGATTCTGGTTGGTCTGTATCTGATTCTGGTTGGTCTGTATCTGATTCTGGTTGGTCTGTATCTGACTCTGGTTGATCTGAATCTGACTCTGGTTGATCTGACTCTGGTTGGTCTGTTTATGACTCTGGTTGGTCTGACTCTGGTTGGTCTGACTCTGGTTGGTCTGAATCTGACTCTGGTTGGTCTGACTCTGGTTGGTCTGACTCTGGTTGGTCTGACTCTGGTTGGTCTGACTCTGGTTGGTCTGACTCTGGTTGGTCTGACTCTGACTCTGGTTGGTCTGACTCTGATTGGTCTGACTCTGGTTGGTCTGACTCTGGTTGGTCTGACTCTGGTTGGTCTGACTCTGACTCTGGTTGGTCTGACTCTGGTTGGTCTGACTCTGACTCTGGTTGATCTGACTCTGGTTGGTCTGACTCTGACTCTGGTTGGTCTGTCTCTTGTTGGTCTGAATCTGACTGGTTGGTCTGACTCTGGTTGGTCTGACTCTGGTTGGTCTGAATCTGACTCTCGTTGGTCTGACTCTGACTCTGGTTGGTCTGACTCTGGTTTGTCTGTCTCTTGTTGGTCTGACACTGGTTGGTCTGAATCTGACTGGTTGGTCTGACTCTGGTTGGTCTGACTCGGGTTGGTCTGAATCTGACTCTGGTTGGTCTGACTCTGGTTGGTCTGACTTGTGGTCTGACTGGTTGGTCTGAATCTGACTCTGGTTTGTCTGACTCTGACTCTGGTTGGTCTGTCTCTGGTTGGTCTGACTCTGGTTGGTCTGACTCTGGTTGGTCTGACTCTGGTTGGTCTGACTCTGACTCTGGTTGCTCTGACTCTGGTTGGTCTGACTTGTGGTCTGACTCTGGTTGGTCTAAATCTGACTCTGGTTTGTCTGACTCCGACTCTGGTTGGTCTGACTCTTGTTGGTCTGACTCTGGTTGGTCTGACTCTGGTTGGTCTGACTCTGGTTGGTCTGACTCTGACTCTGGTTGGTCTGACTCTGGTTGGTCTGACTCTGGTTGGTCTGACTCTGGTTGGTCTGACTCTGACTCTGGTTGGTCTGACTCTGACTCTGGTTGGTCTGACTCTGACTGGTTGATCTGACTCTGGTTGCTCTGACTCTGGTTGCTCTGACTCTGGTTGGTCTGACTCTGCTGGTTGGTCTGACTCTGCTGGTTGGTCTGACTCTGGTTGGTCTGACTCTGGTTGGTCTGACTCTGACTCTGGTTGGTCTGATTCTGGTTGGTCTGACTCTGGTTGGTCTGACTCTGGTTGGTCTGACTGGTTGGTCTTACGTGCTTCTACACCTGCATTACTAGCTGTTTGGGGTTTTAGGCTGGGTTTCTGTACAGCACTTCGAGATATTAGCTGATGTAAGAAGGGCTATATAAAATAAAATTGATTGATTGATTACTCTAATTGGTCTGACTCTGGTTGGTCTGACTCTTGTTGGTCTGACTCTGATTCTGGTTGGTCTGACTTTGACTCTGGTTGGTCTGACTCTGGTTGGTCTGACTGGTTGCTCTGTCTCTGGTTGGTCTGACTCTGGTTGGTCTGACTCTGGTTGGTCTGACTCTGGTTGGTCTGACTCTGGTTGGTCTGACTCTGACTCTGGTTGGTCTGACTCTGACTCTGGTTGGTCTGACTCTGACTTGTTGGTCTGACTCTGACTGGTTGGTCTGACTCTGGTTGCTCTGACTCTGGTTGGTCTGACTCTGCTGGTTGGTCTGACTGGTTGGTCTGACTCTGACTCTTGTTGGTCTGACTCTTGTTGGTCTGACTCTGGTTGGTCTGACTCTGGTTGGTCTGAATCTGGTTGGTCTGAATCTGACTCTGGTTGGTCTGACTCTGGTTAGTCTGACTCTGGTTGGTCTGACTCTGGTTGGTCTGACTCTGACTCTGGTTGGTCTGATTCTGGTTGGTCTGACTCTGAATCTGGTTGGTCTGACTCTGGTTGGTCTGACTCTGGTTGGTCTGACTGGTTGGTCTTACTCTAATTGGTCTGACTCTGGTTGGTCTGACTCTTGTTGGTCTGACTCTGATTCTGGTTGGTCTGACTCTGACTCTGGTTGGTCTGACTCTGGTTGGTCTGACTGGTTGCTCTGTCTCTGGTTGGTCTGACTCTGGTTGGTCTGACTCTGGTTGGTCTGACTTTGGTTGGTCTGACTCTGGTTGGTCTGACTCTGGTTGTTCTGACTCTGGTTGGTCTGACTCTGGTTGGTCTGACTCTGGTTGGTCTGACTCTGGTTGGTCTGACTCTGACTCTGGTTGCTCTGACTCTTGTTGGTCTGACTCTGGTTGGTCTGAATTTGACTCTGGTTGGTCTGACTCTGACTCTGGTTGGTCTAACTCTGGTTGGTCTGACTCTGACTCTGGTTGGTCTGACTCTGGTTGGTCTGACTCTGGTTGGTCTGAATCTGACTCTGGTTGGTCTGACTCTGGTTGGTCTGACTCTGACTCTGGTTGGTCTGACTCTGGTTGGTCTGACTCTGACTCTGGTTGGTCGGAATCTGGTTGGTTGGAATCTGACTCGTTGGTCTGACTCTGACTCTGGTTGGTCTGACTCTGGTTGGTCTGACTCTGGTTGGTCTGACTCTTGTTTTTCTGACTGGTTGGTCTGACTCTGACTCTGGTTGGTCTGACTCTGGTTGATCTGACTCTGGTTGGTCTGACTCTGATTGGTCTGACTATGACTCTTGTTTGTCTGACTCTGGTTGGTCTGACTCTGGTTGGTCTGACTCTGACTCTGGTTGGTCTGACTCTGGTTTGTCTGACTCTGTCTCTTGTTGGTCTGACTCTGGTTGGTCTGACTAACTCTGGTTGGTCTGACTCTTGTTGGTCTGACTCTGGTTGGTCTGACTCTAGTTGGTCTGACTATGACTCTTGTTGGTCTGACTCTGGTTGGTCTGACTGGTTGGTCTGACTATGACTCTAGTTGGTCTTAATCTGACTCTGGTTGGTCTGACTGGTTGGTCTGACTGTGGTTGATCTGACTCTGGTTGGTCTGACTCTGACTCTGGTTGGTCTGACTCTGGTTGATCTGACTCTGGTTGGTCTGACTGACTCTGGTTGGTCTTAATCTGACTCTGGTTGGTCTGACTGGTTGGTCTGACTCTGGTTGGTCTGATTCTGGTTGGTCTGTATCTGCCTCTGGTTGGTCTGTATCTGATTCTGGTTGGTCTGTATCTGATTCTGGTTGGTCTGTATCTGATTCTGGTTGGTCTGTATCTGATTCTGGTTGGTCTGTATCTGATTCTGGTTGGTCTGTATCTGACTCTGGTTGATCTGAATCTGACTCTGGTTGATCTGACTCTGGTTGGTCTGTTTATGACTCTGGTTGGTCTGACTCTGGTTGGTCTGACTCTGGTTGGTCTGACTCTGGTTGGTCTGAATCTGACTCTGGTTGGTCTGAATCTGACTCTGGTTCGTCTGACTCTGGTTGGTCTGACTCTGGTTGGTCTGACTCTGGTTGGTCTGACTCTGACTCTGGTTGGTCTGACTCTGATTGGTCTGACTCTGGTTGGTCTGACTCTGGTTTGTCTGACTCTGGTTGGTCTGACTCTGGTTGGTCTGACTCTGACTCTGGTTGGTCTGACTCTGGTTGGTCTGACTCTGACTCTGGTTGATCTGACTCTGGTTGGTCTGACTCTGACTCTGGTTGGTCTGTCTCTTGTTGGTCTGAATCTGACTGGTTGGTCTGACTCTGGTTGGTCTGACTCTGGTTGGTCTGAATCTGACTCTCGTTGGTCTGACTCTGACTCTGGTTGGTCTGACTCTGGTTGGTTTGTCTCTTGTTGGTCTGACTCTGGTTGGTCTGACTCGGGTTGGTCTGAATCTGACTCTGGTTGGTCTGACTCTGGTTGGTCTGACTTGTGGTCTGACTGGTTGGTCTGAATCTGACTCTGGTTTGTCTGACTCTGACTCTGGTTGGTCTGTCTCTGGTTGGTCTGACTCTGGTTGGTCTGACTCTGGTTGGTCTGACTCTGGTTGGTCTGACTCTGACTCTGGTTGGTCTGACTTGTGGTCTGACTCTGGTTGGTCTAAATCTGACTCTGGTTTGTCTGACTCCGACTCTGGTTGGTCTGACTCTTGTTGGTCTGACTCTGGTTGGTCTGAGTCTGGTTGGTCTGACTCTGACTCTGGTTGGTCTGACTCTGGTTGGTCTGACTCTGGTTGGTCTGACTCTGGTTGGTCTGACTCTGGTTGGTCTGACTCTGACTCTGGTTGGTCTGACTCTGGTTGGTCTGACTCTGGTTGGTCTGACTCTGACTGGTTGGTCTGACTCTGGTTGCTCTGACTCTGGTTGCTCTGACTCTGGTTGGTCTGACTCTGCTGGTTGGTCTGACTCTGCTGGTTGGTCTGACTCTGGTTGGTCTGACTCTGGTTGGTCTGACTCTGACTCTGGTTGGTCTGATTCTGGTTGGTCTGACTCTGAATCTGGTTGGTCTGACTCTGGTTGGTCTGACTCTGGTTGGTCTGACTGGTTGGTCTTACTCTAATTGGTCTGACTCTGGTTGGTCTGACTCTTGTTGGTCTGACTCTGATTCTGGTTGGTCTGACTCTGACTCTGGTTGGTCTGACTCTGGTTGGTCTGACTGGTTGCTCTGTCTCTGGTTGGTCTGACTCTGGTTGGTCTGACTCTGGTTGGTCTGACTCTGGTTGGTCTGACTCTGGTTGGTCTGACTCTGACTCTGGTTGGTCTGACTCTGACTCTGGTTGGTCTGACTCTGACTGGTTGGTCTGACTCTGACTGGTTGGTCTGACTCTGGTTGCTCTGACTCTGGTTGGTCTGACTCTGCTGGTTGGTCTGACTCTGGTTGGTCTGACTCTGACTCTTGTTGGTCTGACTCTTGTTGGTCTGACTCTGGTTGGTCTGACTCTGGTTGGTCTGAATCTGGTTGGTCTGAATCTGACTCTGGTTGGTCTGACTCTGGTTAGTCTGACTCTGGTTGGTCTGACTCTGGTTGGTCTGACTCTGACTCTGGTTGGTCTGATTCTGGTTGGTCTGACTCTGAATCTGGTTGGTCTGACTCTGGTTGGTCTGACTCTGGTTGGTCTGACTGGTTGGTCTTACTCTAATTGGTCTGACTCTGGTTGGTCTGACTCTTGTTGGTCTGACTCTGATTCTGGTTGGTCTGACTCTGACTCTGGTTGGTCTGACTCTGGTTGGTCTGACTGGTTGCTCTGTCTCTGGTTGGTCTGACTCTGGTTGGTCTGACTCTGGTTGGTCTGACTTTGGTTGGTCTGACTCTGGTTGGTCTGACTCTGGTTGGTCTGACTCTGGTTGGTCTGACTCTGGTTGGTCTGACTCTGACTCTGGTTGCTCTGACTCTTGTTGGTCTGACTCTGGTTGGTCTGACTCTGACTCTGGTTGGTCTGACTCTGGTTGGTCTGACTCTGGTTGGTCTGACTCTGGTTGGTCTGACTTTGGTTGGTCTGACTCTGACTCTGGTTTGTCTGACTCTGGTTGGTCTGACTCTGGTTGTTCTGACTCTGACTGGTTGGTCTGACTCTGACTCTGGTTAGTCTGACTATGACTCTGTTTGGTCTGAATCTGACTGGTTGGTCTGACTCTGGTTGCTCTGACTCTGGTTGCTCTGACTCTGACTCTTGTTGTTCTGACTCTTGTTGGTCTGATTCTGACTCTGGTTGGTCTGAATCTGACTCTGGTTGGTCTGACTCTGGTTGGTCTGACTCTGGTTGGTCTGACTCTGACTCTTGTTGTTCTGACTCTTGTTGGTCTGACTCTGACTCTGGTTGGTCTGAATCTGACTCTGGTTGGTCTGACTCTGGTTGGTCTGACTCTGGTTGGTCTGACTCTGACTCTGGTTGGTCTGATTCTGGTTGGTCTGACTGGTTGGTCTGACTCTGGTTGGTCTGACTCTGGTTGGTCTGACTCTGGTTGGTCTGACTCTGGTTGGTCTGACTCTTGTTGGTCTGACTGGTTGGTCTGACTCTGGTTGGTCTGACTCTGGTTGGTCTAAATCTGACTCTGGTTGGTCTGACTCTGGTTGGTCTGACTCTGGTTGGTCTGACTCTGACTCTGGTTGGTCTGACTATGACTCTGGTTGGTATGACTCTGGTTGGTCTGACTTGTGGTCTGACTCTGGTTGGTCTAAATCCGACTCTGGTTGGTCTGACTCTGGTTGGTCTGACTCTGGTTGGTCTGACTCTGGTTGGTCTGACTCTGGTTGGTCTGACTCTGGTTGGTCTGACTCTGACTCTGGTTGGTCTGACTCTGACTCTGGTTGGTCTGACTCTGACTCTGGTTGGTCTGACTCTGGTTGCTCTGACTCTGGTTGCTCTGACTCTGGTTGCTCTGACTCTGGTTGGTCTGACTCTGCTGGTTGGTCTGACTCTGCTGGTTGGTCTGACTCTTGTTGTTCTGACTCTTGTTGGTCTGACTCTGGTTGGTCTGACTCTGACTCTGGTTGGTCTGACTCTGACTGGTTGGTCTGACTGACTCTGGTTGCTCTGACTCTGGTTGCTCTGACTCTGCTGGTTGGTCTGACTCTGCTGGTTGGTCGGACTCTGGTTGGTCTGACTCTGGTTGGTTTGACTCTGACTCTGGTTGGTCTGACTCTTGTTGGTCTGACTCTGGTTGGTCTGACTCTTGTTGGTCTGACTCTGGTTGGTCTGACTCTGACTCTGGTTGGTCTGACTCTGGTTGGTCTGACTCTGGTTGGTCTGACTCTTGTTGGTCTGACTCTGGTTGGTCTGACTCTGGTTGGTCTGACTCTGACTCTGGTTGGTCTGACTTTGACTCTGGTTGGTCTGAATCTGACTCTGGTTGGTCTGACTCTGGTTGGTCTGACTCTGGTTGGTCTGACTGGTTGGTCTTACTCTAATTGGTCTGACTCTGGTTGGTCTGACTCTTGTTGGTCTGACTCTGATTCTGGTTGGTCTGACTCTGACTCTGGTTGGTCTGACTCTGGTTGGTCTGACTGGTTGCTCTGACTCTGGTTGGTCTGACTCTGGTTGGTCTGACTCTGGTTGCTCTGACTCTGGTTGGTCTGACTCTGGTTGGTCTGACTCTGGTTGCTCTGACTCTGGTTGGTCTGACTCTGACTCTGGTTGGTCTGACTCTGGTTGGTCTGACTCTGGTTGGTCTGACTTTGTTTGGTCTGACTCTGGTTGGTCTGACTCTGGTTGGTCTGACTCTGGTTGGTCTGACTTTAGTTGTTATGGCTGTAGCTACAGTGTGTGCTGTATTCATATTTCTTTCTCCTTGGGACTGAAGGAGAGGGCAGGGCAGGGCTGTCTGGGACTGAAGGAGAGGGCAGGGCAGGGCTGTCTGGGACTGAAGGAGAGGGCAGGGCAGGGCTGTCTGGGACTGAAGGAGAGGGCAGGGCTGTCTGGGACTGAAGGAGAGGGCAGGGCTGTCTGGGACTGAAGGAGAGGGCAGGGCAGGGCTGTCTGGGACTGAAGGAGAGGGCAGGGCAGGGCTGTCTGGGACTGAAGGAGAGGGCAGGGCAGGGCTGTCTGGGACTGAAGGAGAGGGCAGGGCAGGGCTGTCTGGGACTGAAGGAGAGGGCAGGGCAGGGCTGTCTGGGACTGAAGGAGAGGGCAGGGCAGGGCTGTCTGGGACTGAAGGAGAGGGCAGGGCAGGGCTGTGTGGGACTGAAGGAGAGGGCAGGGCAGGGCTGTCTGGGACTGAAGGAGAGGGCAGGGCAGGGCTGTCTTGAACTGAAGGAGAGGGCAGGGCTGTCTGGGACTGAAGGAGAGGGCAGGGCTGTCTGGGACTGAAGGAGAGGGCAGGGCTGTCTGGGACTGAAGGAGAGGGCAGGGCAGGGCTGTCTGGGACTGAAGGAGAGGGCAGGGCAGGGCTGTCTGGGACTGAAGGAGAGGGCAGGGCTGTCTGGGACTGAAGGAGAGGGCAGGGCAGGACTGTCTGGGACTGAAGGAGAGGGCAGGGCAGGGCTGTCTGGGACTGAAGGAGAGGGCAGGGCAGGGCTGTCTGGGACTGAAGGAGAGGGCAGGGCAGGGATGTCTGGGACTGAAGGAGAGGTCAGGGCTGTCTGTGTGGTGTCTCTAGAGCTGTGTCATATGGAAACACTACAGTATACATGGATATTGATCATCAGGTGGATATTGATAATCAGGTGGATATTGATCATCAGGTGGATATTGATCAGTACTACAGTGTATGTCCCATTCTCTACATTCTCTCGACTTCTTGGTTTTTCTCTCTGTTTTCTTTCTTTCACATTTCCGTTGGATTCCTGTTCTCTACTCCTGCTCATCTACTTCCATCTATTCACCTCCTGAACCATTAGTTAACCTGCTATTGAAAATACTTGATAGCAGCATGTGTCTATAGTTTGTCTGTAGTGTGGTGGTAGTGGAGGGGAGCTGTGGTATGAATAGGAGCTGTGTTTATATCAAGGCAAGATGTTTCATTTTACTTATTTTTTTTACATTTACGTTACATTAGATTTCTCAATGCACACACACACACTGTTTTGTATTGCTATCCTTGTGAGGACCAAATAATTGATTCCTATCAAAAATCCAATTTTCCCTAACCTTAGCCTAACCTTAACTCCAAACCCCTAACCCTAACCTTAATTCTAACCCTAAACCTAATTCTAACCCTAAACCTAACCCCAAAGCCTAAAAGATTTTTCCTTGTTTTACTATCATTGTAAGGACTTCTGGTACCCACAAGGATATTTAAACGAAAACACACACACTGACACAGCAGATGACACAGCAACAGGGTCATCTGAGAAGGAATGTGTGGTATTTACTTAGTGGGAATGATGAGTGTGTGTGTGGGTGGGTGTGTGTGTGTGTGGGTGTGTGTGTGTGTGTGAGAGAGACATAGACATATGGAATACCGAGGCCGGCACATTCCACCTTGCTTTCCCAGGATTCCCTGGGGGAGGGGGGATCATGCTGGGCTGCAGCAGCTGTTTCCTGTTCCCCTCGGCTTGTACAATGATACCACTACACTCCTCCTCACAGACCTCCTGTTCCCCTGTTGGTGTCCCCAATGATACCACTACACTACTCCTCCTCACAGACCTCCTGTTCCCCTGTTGGTGTCCCCAATGATACCACTACACTCCTCCTCCTCACAGACCTCCTGTTCCCCTGTTGGTGTCCCCAATGATACCACTACACTACTCCTCCTCACAGACCTCCTGTTCCCCTGTTGGTGTCCCCAATGATACCACTACACTCCTCCTCCTCACAGACCTCCTGTTCCCCTGTTGGTGTCCCCAATGATACCACTACACTACTCCTCCTCACAGACCTCCTGTTCCCCTTCTGGTGTCCCCAATGATACCACTACACTCCTCCTCACAGACCTCCTGTTCCCCTTCTGGTGTCCCCAATGATACCACTACACTCCTCCTCCTCACAGACCTCCTGTTCCCCTTCTGGTGTCCCCAATGATACCACTACACTACTCCTCCTCACAGACCCCCTGTTCCCCTGTTGGTGTCCCCAATGATACCACTACACTCCTCCTCACAGACCTCCTGTTCCCCTTCTGGTGTCCCCAATGATACCACTACACTACTCCTCCTCACAGACCTCCTGTTCCCCTGTTGGTGTCCCCAATGATACCACTACACTACTCCTCCTCACAGACCTCCTGTTCCCTGTTGGTGTCCCCAATGATACCACTACACTACTCCTCCTCACAGACCTCCTGTTCCCCTGTTGGTGTCCCCAATGATACCACTACACTACTCCTCCTCACAGACCTCCTGTTCCCTGTTGGTGTCCCCAATGATACCACTACACTCCTCCTCACAGACCTCCTGTTCCCCTGTTGGTGTCCCCAATGATACCACTACACTCCTCCTCACAGACCTCCTGTTCCCCTGTTGGTGTCCCCAATGATACCACTACACTCCTCCTCACAGACCTCCTGTTCCCCTGTTGGTGTCCCCAATGATACCACTACACTACTCCTCACAGACCTCCTGTTCCCCTTCTGGTGTCCCCAATGATACCACTACACTCCTCCTCACAGACCTCCTGTTCCCCTGTTGGTGTCCCCAATGATACCACTACACTACTCCTCCTCACAGACCTCCTGTTCCCCTGTTGGTGTCCCCAATGATACCACTACACTACTCCTCCTCACAGACCTCCTGTTCCCCTTCTGGTGTCCCCAATGATACCACTACACTCCTCCTCACAGACCTCCTGTTCCCCTGTTGGTGTCCCCAATGATACCACTACACTACTCCTCCTCACAGACCTCCTGTTCCCCTGTTGGTGTCCCCCAATGATACCACTACACTCCTCCTCACAGACCTCCTGTTCCCCTGCTGGTGTCCCCAATGATACCACTACACTACTCCTCCTCACAGACCTCCTGTTCCCCTTCTGGTGTCCCCAATGATACCACTACACTACTCCTCCTCACAGACCCCTGTTTCCCCTGTTGGTGTCCCCAATGATACCACTACACTCCTCCTCACCAGACCTCCTGTTCCCCTGTTGGTGTCCCCAATGATACCACTACACTACTCCTCCTCACAGACCTCCTGTTCCCCTTCTGGTGTCCCCAATGATACCACTACACTACTCCTCCTCACAGACCTCCTGTTCCCCTGCTGGTGTCCCCAATGATACCACTACACTCACTCCTCCTCACAGACCTCCTGTTCCCCCTGTTGGTGTCCCCAATGATACCACTACACTCCTCCTCTCACAGACCTCCTGTTCCCCTGTTGGTGTCCCCAATGATACCACTACACTACTCCTCCTCACAGACCTCCTGTTCCCCTGCTGGTGTCCCAACGATACCACTACACTACTCCTCCTCACAGACCTCCTGTTCCCCTTCTGGTGTCCCCAATGATACCACTACACTACTCCTCCTCACAGACCTCCTGTTCCCCTGTTGGTGTCCCCAATGATACCACTACACTACTCCTCCTCACAGACCTCCTGTTCCCTGTTGGTGTCCCCAATGATACCACTACACTACTCCTCCTCACAGACCTCCTGTTCCCCTGTTGGTGTCCCCAATGATACCACTACACTACTCCTCCTCACAGACCTCCTGTTCCCCTGTTGGTGTCCCCAATGATACCACTACACTACTCCTCCTCACAGACCTCCTGTTCCCCTGTTGGTGTCCCCAATGATACCACTACACTACTCCTCCTCACAGACCTCCTGTTCCCCTTTGGTGTCCCCAATGATACCACTACACTCCTCCTCACAGACCTCCTGTTCCCCTTCTGGTGTCCCCAATGATACCACTACACTACTCCTCCTCACAGACCTCCTGTTTCCCCTTTGGTGTCCCCAATGATACCACTACACTACTCCTCCTCACAGACCTCCTGTTCCCCTGTTGGTGTCCCCAATGATACCACTACACTCCTCCTCACAGACCTCCTGTTCCCCTTCTGGTGTCCCCAATGATACCACTACACTACTCCTCCTCACAGACCTCCTGTTCCCCTGTTGGTGTCCCCAATGATACCACTACACTACTCCTCCTCACAGACCTCCTGTTCCCCTGTTGGTGTCCCCAATGATACCACTACACTACTCCTCCTCACAGACCTCCTGTTCCCCTGTTGGTGTCCCCAATGATACCACTACACTACTCCTCCTCACAGACCTCCTGTTCCCCTGTTGGTGTCCCCAATGATACCACTACACTACTCCTCCTCACAGACCTCCTGTTCCCCTGTTGGTGTCCCCAATGATACCACTACACTCCTCCTCACAGACCTCCTGTTCCCCTGTTGGTGTCCCCAATGATACCACTACACTCCTCCTCACAGACCTCCTGTTCCCCTGTTGGTGTCCCCAATGATACCACTACACTACTCCTCACAGACCTCCTGTTCCCCTTCTGGTGTCCCCAATGATACCACTACACTCCTCCTCACAGACCTCCTGTTCCCCTGTTGGTGTCCCCAATGATACCACTACACTCTCCTCCTCACAGACCTCCTGTTCCCCTGTTGGTGTCCCCAATGATACCACTACACTACTCCTCCTCACAGACCTCCTGTTCCCCTTCTGGTGTCCCCAATGATACCACTACACTCCTCCTCCTCACAGACCTCCTGTTCCCCTGTTGGTGTCCCCAATGATACCACTACACTACTCCTCCTCACAGACCTCCTGTTCCCCTTCTGGTGTCCCCAATGATACCACTACACTCCTCCTCCTCACAGACCTCCTGTTCCCCTTCTGGTGTCCCCAATGATACCACTACACTCCTCCTCCTCACAGACCTCCTGTTCCCCTTCTGGTGTCCCCAATGATACCACTACACTACTCCTCCTCACAGACCCCCTGTTCCCCTGTTGGTGTCCCCAATGATACCACTACACTCCTCCTCACAGACCTCCTGTTCCCCTGTTGGTGTCCCCAATGATACTACTACACTCCTCTCAGACCTCCTGTTCCCCTCTGGTGTCCCAATGATACCACTCCCTCTACAGACCTCCTGTTCCCTGTTGGTGTCCCCAATGATACCACTACACTACTCCTCCTCACAGACCTCCTGTTCCCCTGTTGGTGTCCCCAATGATACCACTACACTACTCCTCCTCACAGACCTCCTGTTCCCCTGTTGGTGTCCCCAATGATACCACTACACTACTCCTCCTCACAGACCTCCTGTTCCCCTGTTGGTGTCCCCAATGATACCACTACACACTCCTCCTCACAGACCTCCTGTTCCCCTGTTGGTGTCCCCAATGATACCACTACACTCCTCCTCCACAGACCTCCTGTTCCCCTTCTGGTGTCCCCAATGATACCACTACACTCCCCTCCTCACAGACCTCCTGTTCCCTTCTGGTGTCCCCAATGATACCACTACCTACTCCTCCTCACAGACCTCCTGTTCCCCTGTTGGTGTCCCCAATGATACCACTACACTACTCCTCCTCACAGACCTCCTGTTCCCCTGTTGGTGTCCCCAATGATACCACTACACTCCTCCTCACAGACCTCCTGTTCCCCTGTTGGTGTCCCCAATGATACCACTACACTACTCCTCCTCACAGACCTCCTGTTCCCCTGTTGGTGTCCCCAATGATACCACTACACTACTCCTCACAGACCTCCTGTTCCCCTGTTGGTGTCCCCAATGATACCACTACACTACTCCTCCTCACAGACCTCCTGTTCCCCTGTTGGTGTCCCCAATGATACCACTACACTACTCCTCCTCACAGACCTCCTGTTCCCCTGTTGGTGTCCCCAATGATACCACTACACTACTCCTCCTCACAGACCTCCTGTTCCCCTGCTGGTGTCCCCAATGATACCACTACACTACTCCTCCTCACAGACCTCCTGTTCCCCTGCTGGTGTCCCCAATGATACCACTACACTACTCCTCCTCACAGACCTCCTGTTCCCCTGTTGGTGTCCCCAATGATACCACTACACTCCTCCTCACAGACCTCCTGTTCCCCTTCTGGTGTCCCCAATGATACCACTACACTACTCCTCCTCACAGACCTCCTGTTCCCCTGTTGGTGTCCCCAATGATACCACTACACTACTCCTCCTCACAGACCTCCTGTTCCCTGTTGGTGTCCCCAATGATACCACTACACTACTCCTCACAGACCTCCTGTTCCCCTGTTGGTGTCCCCAATGATACCACTACACTACTCCTCCTCACAGACCTCCTGTTCCCTGTTGGTGTCCCCAATGATACCACTACACTACTCCTCCTCACAGACCTCCTGTTCCCTGTTGGTGTCCCCAATGATACCACTACACTACTCCTCTCACAGACCTCCTGTTCCCCTGTTGGTGTCCCCAATGATACCACTCACTTCCCTCCTCACAGACCTCCTGTTCCCCTGTTGGTGTCCCCAATGATACCACTACACTCCTCCTCACAGACCTCCTGTTCCCTGTCTGGTGTCCCCAATGATACCACTACACTACTCCTCCTCACAGACCTCCTGTTCCCCTGTTGGTGTCCCCAATGATACCACTACACTACTCCTCCTCACAGACCTCCTGTTCCCCTGTTGGTGTCCCAATGATACCACTACACTACTCCTCCTCACAGACCTCCTGTTCCTCTGTTGGTGTCCCCAATGATACCACTACACTCTCCTCCTCACAGACCTCCTGTTCCCCTGTTGGTGTCCCCAATGATACCACTACACTCCTCCTCACAGACCTCCTGTTCCCCTGTTGGTGTCCCCAATGATACCACTACACTCCTCCTCACAGACCTCCTGTTCCCCTGTTGGTGTCCCCAATGATACCACTACACTCCTCCTCACAGACCTCCTGTTCCCCTGTTGGTGTCCCCAATGATACCACTACACTCCTCCTCACAGACCTCCTGTTCCCCTGTTGGTGTCCCCAATGATACCACTACACTACTCCTCCTCACAGACCTCCTGTTCCCCTGTTGGTGTCCCCAATGATACCACTACACTACTCCTCCTCACAGACCTCCTGTTCCCCTGTTGGTGTCCCCAATGATACCACTACACTCCTCCTCA
This sequence comes from Coregonus clupeaformis, assembly GCF_020615455.1. Classification (NCBI taxonomy): domain Eukaryota; kingdom Metazoa; phylum Chordata; class Actinopteri; order Salmoniformes; family Salmonidae; genus Coregonus; species Coregonus clupeaformis. The sequence goes on from NW_025533547.1 coordinate 124,070, forward strand.
CAGACCTCCTGTTCCCCTGTTGGTGTCCCCAATGATACCACTACACTACTCCTCTCACAGACCTCCTGTTCCCCTGTTGGTGTCCCCAATGATACCACTACACTCCTCCTCACAGACCTCCTGTTCCCCTGTTGGTGTCCCCAATGATACCACTACACTACTCCTCCTCACAGACCTCCTGTTCCCCTGTTGGTGTCCCCAATGATACCACTACACTACTCCTCCTCACAGACCTCCTGTTCCCCTGTTGGTGTCCCCAATGATACCACTACACTCCTCCTCACAGACCTCCTGTTCCCCTGTTGGTGTCCCCAATGATACCACTACACTACTCCTCCTCACAGACCTCCTGTTCCCTGTTGGTGTCCCCAATGATACTACTACTCCTCCTCACAGACCTCCTGTTCCCCTGTTGGTGTCCCCAATGATACCACTACACTCCTCCTCACAGACCTCCTGTTCCCCTGTTGGTGTCCCCAATGATACCACTACACTCCTCCTCACAGACCTCCTGTTCCCCTGTGGTGTCCCCAATGATACCACTACACTACTCCTCCTCACAGACCTCCTGTTCCCCTGTTGGTGTCCCCAATGATACCACTACACTACCTCCTCACAGACCTCCTGTTCCCCTGTTGGTGTCCCCAATGATACCACTACACTACTCCTCCTCACAGACCTCCTGTTCCCCTGTTGGTGTCCCCAATGATACCACTACACTCCTCCTCACAGACCTCCTGTTCCCCTGTTGGTGTCCCCAATGATACCACTACACTACTCCTCCCTCACAGACCTCCTGTTCCCCTGTTGGTGTCCCCAATGATACCACTACACTACTCCTCCTCACAGACCTCCTGTTCCCTGTTGGTGTCCCCAATGATACCACTTACACTCCTCCTCACAGACCTCCTGTTCCCCTGTTGGTGTCCCCAATGATACCACTACACCTCCTCCTCACAGACCTCCTGTTCCCCTGTTGGTGTCCCCAATGATACCACTACATACTCCTCCTCACAGACCTCCTGTTCCCCTGTTGGTGTCCCCAATGATACCACTACACTCCTCCTCACAGACCTCCTGTTCCCCTGTTGGTGTCCCCAATGATACCACTACACTACTCCTCCTCACAGACCTCCTGTTCCCTGTTGGTGTCCCAATGATACCACTACACTCCTCCTCACAGACCTCCTGTTCCCCTGTTGGTGTCCCCAATGATACCACTACACCTCCTCCTCACAGACCTCCTGTTCCCTGCTGGTGTCCCCAATGATACCACTACACTACTCCTCCTCACAGACCTCCTGTTCCCTGTTGGTGTCCCCAATGATACCACTACACTCCTCCTCACAGACCTCCTGTTCCCCTGTTGGTGTCCCCAATGATACCACTACACTCCTCCTCACAGACCTCCTGTTCCCCTGTTGGTGTCCCCAATGATACCACTCACTACTCCCCCTCACAGACCTCCTGTTCCCCTTCTGGTGTCCCCAATGATACCACTACACTCCTCCTCACAGACCTCCTGTTCCCCTGTTGGTGTCCCTAATGATACCACTACACTCCTCCTCACAGACCTCCTGTTCCCCTGTTGGTGTCCCCAATGATACCACCACACTAATCCTCCTCACAGACCTCCTGTTCCCCTGTTGGTGTCCCCAATGATACCACTACACTCCTCCTCCTCACAGACCTCCTGTTCCCCTTCTGGTGTCCCCAATGATACCACTACACTACTCCTCCTCACAGACCTCCTGTTCCCCTTCTGGTGTCCCCAATGATACCACTACACTCCTCCTCCTCACAGACCTGCTGTTCCCCTTCTGGTGTCCCCAATGATACCACTACACTCTCCTCCTCACAGACCTCCTGTTCCCTTCTGGTGTCCCCAATGATACCACTACACTACTCCTCACAGACCTCCTGTTCCCCTGTTGGTGTCCCCAATGATACCACTACACTCCTCCTCACAGACCTCCTGTTCCCCTGTTGGTGTCCCCAATGATACCACTACACTCCTCCTCACAGACCTCCTGTTCCCCTTCTGGTGTCCCCAATGATACCACTACACTCCTCCTCCTCACAGACCTCCTGTTCCCTTCTGGTGTCCCCAATGATACCACTACTACTCCTCCTCACAGACCTCCTGTTCCCCTGTTGGTGTCCCCAATGATACCACTACACTACTCCTCCTCACAGACCTCCTGTTCCCCTTCTGGTGTCCCCAATGATACCACTACACTACTCCTCCTCACAGACCTCCTGTTCCCCTGTTGGTGTCCCCAATGATACCACTACATACTCCTCTCTCACAGACCTCCTGTTCCCCTGTTGGTGTCCCCAATGATACCACTACACTCCTCCTCACAGACCTCCTGTTCCCCTTCTGGTGTCCCCAATGATACCACTACACTACTCCTCCTCACAGACCTCCTGTTCCCCTGTTGGTGTCCCCAATGATACCACTACACTCCTCCTCACAGACCTCCTGTTCCCCTGTTGGTGTCCCCAATGATACCACTACACTACTCCTCCTCACAGACCTCCTGTTCCCCTGTTGGTGTCCCCAATGATACCACTACACTCCTCCTCACAGACCTCCTGTTCCCCTGTTGGTGTCCCCAATGATACCACTACACTACTCCTCACAGACCTCCTGTTCCCCTTCTGGTGTCCCCAATGATACCACTACACTCCTCCTCCTCACAGACCTCCTGTTCCCCTGTTGGTGTCCCCAATGATACCACTACACTACTCCTCCTCACAGACCTCCTGTTCCCCTGTTGGTGTCCCCAATGATACCACTACACTACTCCTCCTCACAGACCTCCTGTTCCCCTGTTGGTGTCCCCAATGATACCACTACACTACTCCTCCTCACAGACCTCCTGTTCCCCTGTTGGTGTCCCCAATGATACCACTACACTCCTCCTCACAGACCTCCTGTTCCCCTGTTGGTGTCCCCAATGATACCACTACATCTCCTCCTCACAGACCTCCTGTTCCCTGTTGGTGTCCCCAATGATACCACTACACTACTCCTCCTCACAGACCTCCTGTTCCCCTTCTGGTGTCCCCAATGATACCACTACACTCCTCCTCACAGACCTCCTGTTCCCCTTCTGGTGTCCCCAATGATACCACTACACTCCTCCTCACAGACCTCCTGTTCCCCTGTTGGTGTCCCCAATGATACCACTACACTCCTCCTCACAGACCTCCTGTTCCCCTGTTGGTGTCCCCAATGATACCACTACACTACTCCTCCTCACAGACCTCCTGTTCCCCTGTTGGTGTCCCCAATGATACCACTACACTCCTCCTCCTCACAGACCTCCTGTTCCCCTGTTGGTGTCCCCAATGATACCACTACACTACTCCTCCTCACAGACCTCCTGTTCCCCTGTTGGTGTCCCCAATGATACCACTACACTACTCCTCCTCACAGACCTCCTGTTCCCCTTCTGGTGTCCCCAATGATACCACTACACTACTCCTCCTCACAGACCTCCTGTTCCCCTGTTGGTGTCCCCAATGATACCACTACACTCCTCCCTCCTCACAGACCTCCTGTTCCCTGTTGGTGTCCCCAATGATACCACTACACTACTCCTCCTCACAGACCTCCTGTTCCCCTGTTGGTGTCCCCAATGATACCACTACACTCCTCCTCCTCACAGACCCCCTGTTCCCCTGTTGGTGTCCCCAATGATACCACTACACTACTCCTCCTCACAGACCTCCTGTTCCCCTGTTGGTGTCCCCAATGATACCACTACACTACTCCTCCTCACAGACCTCCTGTTCCCCTTCTGGTGTCCCCAATGATACCACTACACTCCTCCTCACAGACCTCCTGTTCCCCTGTTGGTGTCCCCAATGATACCACTACACTCCTCCTCCTCACAGACCTCCTGTTCCCCTGTTGGTGTCCCCAATGATACCACTACACTACTCCTCCTCACAGACCTCCTGTTCCCCTGTTGGTGTCCCCAATGATACCACTACACTACTCCTCCTCACAGACCTCCTGTTCCCCTGTTGGTGTCCCCAATGATACCACTACACTACTCCTCCTCACAGACCTCCTGTTCCCCTGTTGGTGTCCCCAATGATACCACTACACTACTCCTCCTCACAGACCTCCTGTTCCCCTGTTGGTGTCCCCAATGATACCACTACACTCCTCCTCCTCACAGACCTCCTGTTCCCCTGTTGGTGTCCCCAATGATACCACTACACTACTCCTCCTCACAGACCTCCTGTTCCCCTTCTGGTGTCCCCAATGATACCACTACACTACTCCTCCTCACAGACCCCCTGTTCCCCTTCTGGTGTCCCCAATGATACCACTACACTCCTCCTCACAGACCTCCTGTTCCCCTGTTGGTGTCCCCAATGATACCACTACACTACTCCTCCTCACAGACCTCCTGTTCCCCTGTTGGTGTCCCCAATGATACCACTACACTACTCCTCCTCACAGACCTCCTGTTCCCCTTCTGGTGTCCCCAATGATACCACTACACTACTCCTCCTCACAGACCTCCTGTTCCCCTGTTGGTGTCCCCAATGATACCACTACACTCCTCCTCACAGACCTCCTGTTCCCCTGTTGGTGTCCCCAATGATACCACTACACTACTCCTCCTCACAGACCTCCTGTTCCCTGTTGGTGTCCCCAATGATACCACTACACTACTCCTCCTCACAGACCTCCTGTTCCCCTGTTGGTGTCCCCAATGATACCACTACACTACTCCTCCTCACAGACCTCCTGTTCCCCTGTTGGTGTCCCCAATGATACCACTACACTACTCCTCCTCACAGACCTCCTGTTCCCTGTTGGTGTCCCCAATGATACCACTACACTCCTCCTCCTCACAGACCTCCTGTTCCCCTGTTGGTGTCCCCAATGATACCACTACACTACTCCTCCTCACAGACCTCCTGTTCCCTGTTGGTGTCCCCAATGATACCACTACACTACTCCTCCTCACAGACCCCCTGTTCCCCTGTTGGTGTCCCCAATGATACCACTACACTACTCCTCCTCACAGACCTCCTGTTCCCCTGTTGGTGTCCCCAATGATACCACTACACTCCTCCTCACAGACCTCCTGTTCCCCTGTTGGTGTTCCCAATGATACCACTATACTCCTCCTCCTCACAGACCTCCTGTTCCCCTGTTGGTGTCCCCAATGATACCACTACACTACTCCTCACAGACCTCCTGTTCCCCTGTTGGTGTCCCCAATGATACCACTACACTACTCCTCACAGACCTCCTGTTCCCCTGTTGGTGTCCCCAATGATACCACTACACTCCTCCTCACAGACCTCCTGTTCCCCTGTTGGTGTCCCCAATGATACCACTACACTACTCCTCCTCACAGACCTCCTGTTCCCCTGTTGGTGTCCCCAATGATACCACTACACTCCTCCTCCTCACAGACCTCCTGTTCCCCTGTTGGTGTCCCCAATGATACCACTACACTACTCCTCCTCACAGACCTCCTGTTCCCTGTTGGTGTCCCCAATGATACCACTACACTACTCCTCCTCACAGACCTCCTGTTCCCCTGTTGGTGTCCCCCAATGATACCACTACACTACTCCTCCTCACAGACCTCCTGTTCCCCTGTTGGTGTCCCCAATGATACCACTACACTACTCCTCACAGACCTCCTGTTCCCCTGTTGGTGTCCCCAATGATACCACTACACTCCTCCTCACAGACCTCCTGTTCCCCTGTTGGTGTCCCCAATGATACCACTACACTACTCCTCCTCACAGACCTCCTGTTCCCCTGTTGGTGTCCCCAATGATACCACTACACTACTCCTCACAGACCTCCTGTTCCCCTGTTGGTGTCCCCAATGATACCACTACACTACTCCTCCTCACAGACCTCCTGTTCCCCTGTTGGTGTCCCCAATGATACCACTACACTACTCCTCCTCACAGACCTCCTGTTCCCCTTCTGGTGTCCCCAATGATACCACTACACTACTCCTCCTCACAGACCTCCTGTTCCCCTGTTGGTGTCCCCAATGATACCACTACACTACTCCTCACAGACCTCCTGTTCCCCTGTTGGTGTCCCCAATGATACCACTACACTACTCCTCCTCACAGACCTCCTGTTCCCCTGTTGGTGTCCCCAATGATACCACTACACTACTCCTCCTCACAGACCTCCTGTTCCCCTTCTGGTGTCCCCAATGATACCACTACACTACTCCTCACAGACCTCCTGTTCCCCTGTTGGTGTCCCCAATGATACCACTACACTACTCCTCCTCACAGACCTCCTGTTCCCCTGTTGGTGTCCCCAATGATACCACTACACTACTCCTCCTCACAGACCTCCTGTTCCCCTGTTGGTGTCCCCAATGATACTACATACAGTATGGTACAGTGCCTTCAGAAAGTATTCACACCCCTTGACTTTCTCAGCATGTTGTGTTACAGCCTGAATTTAAAATAGATTAAATTCAGATGTTTTGTCACTGGCCTACTCACAATACCCCATAATGTCAAAGTGGAGTTCTGTTTTTTGAAATGTTTACAAATTAATAAAAAATAAACAGCTGAAATGTCTTGAGTCTAAGTATTCAACCCCTTTCTAATGGCAAGCCTAAATAAGTTCAGGAGAAAAAATGTGCTTAACAAATCACAAAGTAAGTTGTACTCTGTGTACAATAATAGTGTTTAACATGATTTTTCAGTGACTATCTCATCTCTGTACCCCACACATACAACTATCTGTAAGGTCCTTCAGTCAAGCAGTGAATTTGAAACAGATTCAACCACAAAGACCAGGGAGGTTTTCCAATGCCTTGCAAAGAAGGGCACCTATTGGTAGATGGGTAAAAATAAAAATGCAGACATTGAATATCCCTTTGAGCATGGTGAAGTTATTAATTACACTTTGGATGGTGTATCAATACACCCAGTCACTACAAAGATACAGGCGTCCTTCCTAACGTAGTTGCCGGAGAGGAAGGAAACCTCTCAGGGATTTCAACATGAGGCCAATGGTGACTTTAAAACAGTTAGTTTCATGGCTGTGATAGGAGAAAACTGAGGTTGGATCAACAACTTTGTAGTTACTTCACAATACTAACCTAATTGACAGAGTGAAAAGAAGGAAGCCTGTACAGAATACATTTTTTTCCAAAACATGCATACTGTTTGCAACAAGTCACTAAAGTAATACAGCAAAAAATGTGACAAAGCAATTAACTTTATGTCTTGAATACAAAGTGTAATGTTTGGGGCAAATCCAATAGAACACATTACTGAGTACCATTCTTCATATTTTCAAGCATAGTGTTGGCTGCATCAAATCAAATCAAATCAAATTTTATCATGTTATGGGTATTCTGGTAATCGTTAAGGACTGTGGAATTTTTCAGGATAAAACATTTACGGAATGGAGCGAAGCACAGGCAAAGTCCTAGAGGAAAACCTGGTTCAGTCTGCTTTCCACCAGACACTGGGAGATGAATTCACCTTTCAGCAGGACAATAACCTAAAACACTAGGCCAAATCTACACCGGAGTTGCTTACCAAGGCGACTATGAATGTTCCTGAGTGGCCGAGTTACAGTTTTGACTTAAAATCTACTTCAAAATCTATGGCAAGACCTGAGAATGGGAGTCTAGCAATGATCAACAAACAATGTTGTACTGGTTGAAGAATTGTTGCACAATCCAGGTGTGGAAAGCTCTTAGACCCTTCCCTTTTTCCACATTTTGTTACGTTACAGCCTTATTCTAAAATGGATTAATATATTTGTTTTCCTCATCAATCTACACACAATACCCCATAATGACAAAGCGAAAACAGTTTTGTAGAATTTATACAAAATAATGAACAGAAATACCTTATTTACATAAGTATTCAGACCTTTTGCTATGAGACTCGAAATTGAGCTCAGGTGCATCCTGTTTCCGTTGATCATCCTTGAGATTTTTCTACAACTTGATTGGAGTGGTAAACTCAATTGATTGGACATGATTTGGAAATGCACACACCTGTCTATATAAGGTCCCACAGTTGACAGTGCATGTCAGAGCAAAAACCAAGCCATGAGGTCGAAGGAATTGTCCGTAGAGCTCCGAGGCAGGATTGTGTCGAGGCACAGATCTGGGGAAGGGTACCAAAACATTTCTGCAGCATTGAAGGTCCCCAAGAACACAGTGGCCTCCACCATTTTTAAATGGAAGAAGTTTGGAACCACCAAGACTCTTCCTAGAGCTTGCCGCCCGGCCAAACTGAGCAATCGGTGGAGAAGGGCCTTGGTCAACAAGGTGACCAAAAACCCAATGGTCACTCTGACAGAGCGCCAGAGTTCCTCTGTGGAGATGGGAGAACCTTCCAGAAGGACAACCATCTCTGCAGCACTCCACTAATCAGGCCTTTGTGGTAGAGTGGCCAGACGGAAACCACTCCTCAGTAAAATACACATTACAGCCCAATTGGAGTTTGCCAAAAGGCACCTAAAGTACTCTCAGACCATGAGAAACAAGATTCTCTGGTCTGATGAAACCAAGATTGAACTCTTTGGCCTGAATGCCAAGCGTCACGTCTGGAGGAAACCTGGCACCATCCCTACGGTGAAGCATGGTGGTGGCAGCATCATGCTGTGGGGATGTTTTTCAGAGGTTGATTAATAACCTGAACCAGATTACAGGCACTGGTTACAGTAAGAAGCTTCCTCTTGAGCGGACAGCTTGATGAAAACCAGTCAATATTCAGGTTCCCAAGAATGTAGACCTCTCTGTTTACATCACATACACTATCAAGCATTTCACACATATTATTTAGATACTGACTGTTAGCACTTGGTGGCCTATAGCAACACCCCAAAAGAAAAGGCTTTATATGTGGCAAGTGAACCTGCAACCACAACACTTGACATAAGATATTCTCTAAGCATTACAGGGATATGGCTCTGAATATATACAGCAACACCTCCCCCATAAGCATTTCTGTCTCTTCTATAGATGTTATATTCTTGTATTGCTACTGCTGTATCATCAAATGAATTATCTAAGCGAGTCTTAGAAATGGCTAATATATTAATGTTATCTGATGTTAGCAAGTTATTGATCTGGTAAAAGATAATACAAACAAAAAGACATGCGTTTTCTAAAAGAATGTTTTTTCCGTCATCTTTAAAATGCAAATCCTATTTGTAAGTCGCTCTGGATAAGAGCGTCTGCTAAATGACGGAAATGTAAGAGAAAGGCCACAATAAAATATTGCAGTTTAGGCGCAATTTAGATGTTGGCCACTAGATGGCAGCAGTGTGTGTGCAAAGTTACAGATTGACCCAGTGAATCATTGCAATACTGGACTATTTTGTATCAAGTCTGCCTAAATGTGCCAAATTGGTCAATTGATACATTTTCAAGTACATAACTATAGAGAACATACAAAAATGATATGGTAATACAAAATGTAAGTTTACACACTCCCAGGAATGTCATAATGATGGATCATTAGCTTATACACTAACTTTCACACATCTAGATGGCCGGGCGGGGTGGGTGTGGAGCCAGAGTCCGCAGGGGTTCAAACTGTAGAACCCAGTTCCTACATTTGAATATAAAAATTGATTTGATCAAACAAAACTATGCTACATTTTATCTCTGGGAACCTTAGGATGACAAATCAGAGCAAGATTACTGAATGTAAGTACATCATTTACCTTCAGAGGTGAATGTATCAAAGAAGTTGCCGTGATGAGTTTTTTGTTGTTGTGCACTCTCCTCAAACAATAGCATGGTATGTTTTCACTGTAATAGCGACTGTAAAAAGTATGATAATGTATGCACACACTAACTGTAAGTCGCTCTGGATAAGAACGTCTGCTAAATGACTAAAAATGTAAAAATGTAAAAAATGTAAATTGGACAGTGCAGTTAGATTAACAATAATGTAAGCTTTCTGCCCATATAAGACATGTCTATGTCCTGGAAAGGTTGCTGTTACTTACAACAGTCATGCTATTCACATTAGTGCACGTTAGCTCAACCGTCCCGTATACGGGACACCGATCCCGTAGAGGTTAATTCCATTTACAAGTTCTGTCAATTTAGTCATTGTATTTTGTTTGGAGTGCTCCTGTCAATGTTGAGTAAGGACTCGCACGCATAGAGTAGGCCTATAGGCTACCTGGCCTGCGCGCAAATGTAGGCATATACTGTAAATGTGCTAATTTGGGGATCTGATAGTATTTCTGATTGTCTTAACGCACCACCACTAATGAGCTGTGGAGCTTCTCAAAGTAATGTTTTATAGATAGACAGATGGGTCAGGGGAAAAAGAGAGAATGTCCCTTGGGAGAGATGAGGATTCCTGTGCCACCGCCACGCTGACCAGATGCTCTCGGGGTAAGCGAGAACACATGGTCAGACGAGGAAAGAGCAGTAGGAGTAGCAGTGTTTTCTGTGGTAATCCATGTTTCCGTCAGCGCCAAGAAGTCGAGGGACTGGAGGGTAGCATAGGCTGAGATGAACTCTGCCTTGTTGGCTGCAGAACGGCAGTTCCAGAGGCTGCCGGAGACCTGGAACTCCACGTGGGTCGTGCACGCAGGGACCACCAGATTAGAGTGGCAGCAGCCACGCGGTGTGAAGCGTTTGTATGGCTTGTGCAGAGAGGAGAGAACAGGGATAGACAGACACATAGTTGACAGGCTACAGAAAAAGGCTACAATAATGCAAAGGAGATTGGAATGAAATGAACTAAACATCTGGGAAAGGAGAGAGCGGGGCCTCTCGCATACGTCTCACTGAAACACTCAAATATAACTCTCCCAACTTCCACTTTAGAAATTATAATTGTTGTAAACTACAGCGGTTCAATGTTTCTAGGAATAGACTCTAACTTAGTTTATTCAGCTAGCTAACTTGGTACAGTATTCTTACGTGAAAACCGTCCAGGGCACCGAATCCTATGACACCAAAGCCAACTAGCATGCCAGCCTCCAATAACACGGTTTACCACCAATACTCAGTTACAACAAACCACCAGTGTGTTAACATGCCGGGCAGATCATTTGTGTCCGTGTCTAACGTTGTGTAAAGTTTTGGGTTAGTTTTGACAGTTTGAGTGAGTACGTCGTCAACTTATTCAGCCAGTTAGTTAGCTAGAATAGTTAGCATACTAGCTAGCCATTGCTCTCTGCCAACGAACCAACCCCTCTTCCCACGGCACGAACACACAGAAAGCCAAGCTAATGTGTAATAATGTTATTCTCTAGTAATGTGTAATAATGTTATTCTCTAGTAATTTGTATAATGTTATTCTCTAGTAATGTGTAATAATGTTATACTCTAGTAATGTGTATAATGTTATTCTCTAATAATGTGTATAATGTTATTCTCTTGTAATGTGTATAATGTTAATCTCTAGTAATGTGTATAATGTTAATCTCTAGTAATGTGTATAATGTTAATCTCTTGTAATGTGTATAATGTTATTCTCTAGTAATGTGTATAATGTTAATCTCTAGTAATGTGTATAATGTTAATCTCTTGTAATGTGTATAATGTTATTCTCTAGTAATGTGTAATTATGTTATTCTCTAGTAATGTGTATAATGTTAATCTCTAGTAATGTGTATTCAATTCAGATCTCATGGTGCATTTCACCTCAGATTGGTTTAATTCACAACACTGCTTTGCCACTTTCTCTCTCCCCCCTTCCTCTACCTCTCCCTCCCCCCTCTTCTCCTCTTCCCCCCCTCTCCGCCCCACACCCTCCACATTATCCTGTCCCTCTCTCTCCTCTCCCCCTCTCCGCCCCACCCCTCCTCTCCCCCTCTCCGCCCCACCCCCTCCACAGCGGTATCAGACCTGGATGTAGAGTCTAAGTTATCAGACCACTACGTGTCTCCATGGCTCCTCCAGAGGAATGTGTTCCTACCCTCCAGCAGACCACCATGTCTCCAGGAGCTGCACCGCACCGCACAGCAGAGCCTCAGGGCCATGCACAGAGGTACACACACACACACACAGGTCGTTATTGTGTTCTCAATGATTTACCTGGTTAAATAAAGGTTGAATAAAATAAACAAAAACACACACTGCACAGAGGTGAGGCCTTAACCAGTGACCACCACTCAGTCAGTAGTAATAAACCAATAATCTGATATTATTATAATAGTAGAAGACATCTCTCTACTCTCCTCCTCTCTACTTGGTCTTAGCTTGTCTGTTAAATTTGTTTTGTTGTCAGGGGATTGTTTTCATGTGTTTCTCTTTGTTTTGCCTCGTTCCTCTAAAGGATTTTCAGGGCGACGTGCCTTAAAGGGCTGCATCTCCTGTTTATAAAAATATATATATACTGCCCTCTAATGATAGAAACACAACACTACACCCCAGATAGTAGGATTGTGTTAATAGAAAGTTGTATTGTGTTAATAGAAAGTTGTATTGTGTTAATAAATAGTAGAGTGGTATTGTGTTAATAGATAGTAGTATTGTGTTATCAGATTTAGTAGTATTTTGTTGATAGATAGCAGCAGGGTGTTGATGGATAGCAGCAGGGTGTTGATGGATAGCAGCAGGGTGTTGATGGATAGCAGCAGGGTGTTGATGGATAGCAGCAGGGTGTTGATGGATAGCAGCAGGGTGTTGATGGATAGCAGCAGGGTGTTGATGGATAGCAGCAGGGTGTTGATGGATAGCAGCAGGGTGTTGATGGATAGCAGCAGGGTGTTGATGGATAGCAGCAGGGTGTTGATAGATAGCAGCAGGGTGTTGATAGATAGCAGCAGGGTGTTGATAGATAGCAGCAGGGTGTTGATAGATAGCAGCAGGGTGTTGATGGATAGCAGCAGGGTGTAATGGATAGCAGCAGGGTGTTGATGGATAGCAGCAGGGTGTTGATGGATAGCAGCAGGGTGTTGATAGATAGCAGCAGGGTGTTGATAGATAGCAGCAGGGTGTTGATAGATAGCAGCAGGGTGTTGATGGATAGCAGCAGGGTGTTGATAGATAGCAGCAGGGTGTTGATGGATAGCAGCAGGGTGTTGATGGATAGCAGCAGGGTGTTGATGGATAGCAGCAGGGTGTTGATAGATAGCAGCAGGGTGTTGATAGATAGCAGCAGGGGTGTTGATAGATAGCAGCAGGGTGTTGATAGATAGCAGCAGGGTGTTGATGGATAGCAGCAGGGTGTTGATGGATAGCAGCAGGGTGTTGATGGATAGCAGCAGGGTGTTGATACATAGCAGCAGGGTGTTGATAGATAGCAGCAGGGTGTTGATAGATAGCAGCAGGGTGTTGATAGATAGCAGCAGGGTGTTGATAGATAGCAGCAGGGTGTTGATGGATAGCAGCAGGGTGTTGATAGATAGCAGCAGGGTGTTGATGGATAGCAGCAGGGTGTTGATGGATAGCAGCAGGGTGTTGATGGATAGCAGCAGGGTGTTGATAGATAGCAGCAGGGTGTTGATGGATAGCAGCAGGGTGTTGATAGATAGCAGCAGGGTGTTGATGGATAGCAGCAGGGTGTTGATAGATAGCAGCAGGGTGTTGATGGATAGCAGCAGGGTGTTGATGGATAGCAGCAGGGTGTTGATAGATAGCAGCAGGGTGTTGATAGATAGCAGCAGGGTGTTGATGGATAGCAGCAGGGTGTTGATGGATAGCAGCAGGGTGTTGATAGATAGCAGCAGGGTGTTGATAGATAGCAGCATGGTGTTGATGGATAGCAGCAGGGTGTAATGGATAGCAGCAGGGTGTTGATGGATAGCAGCAGGGTGTTGATAGATAGCAGCAGGGTGTTGATAGATAGCAGCAGGGTGTTGATAGATAGCAGCAGGGTGTTGATAGATAGCAGCAGGGTGTTGATGGATAGCAGCAGGGTGTTGATAGATAGCAGCAGGGTGTTGATGGATAGCAGCAGGGTGTTGATGGATAGCAGCAGGGTGTTGATGGATAGCAGCAGGGTGTTGATAGATAGCAGCAGGGTGTTGATAGATAGCAGCAGGGTGTTGATAGATAGCAGCAGGGTGTTGATGGATAGCAGCAGGGTGTTGATGGATAGCAGCAGGGTGTTGATACATAGCAGCAGGGTGTTGATGGATAGCAGCAGGGTGTTGATAGATAGCAGCAGGGTGTTGATAGATAGCAGCAGGGTGTTGATAGATAGCAGCAGGGTGTTGATGGATAGCAGCAGGGTGTTGATGGATAGCAGCAGGGTGTTGATGGATAGCAGCAGGGTGTTGATGGATAGCAGCAGGGTGTTGATAGATAGCAGCAGGGTGTTGATAGATAGCAGCAGGGTGTTGATGGATAGCAGCAGGGGTGTTGATGGATAGCAGCAGGGTGTTGATAGATAGCAGCAGGGTGTTGATAGATAGCAGCAGGGTGTTGATGGATAGCAGCAGGGTGTTGATAGATAGCAGCAGGGTGTTGATAGATAGCAGCAGGGTGTTGATAGATAGCAGCAGGGTGTTGATGGATAGCAGCAGGGTGTTGATGGATAGCAGCAGGGTGTTGATGGATAGCAGCAGGGTGTTGATGGATAGCAGCAGTGTGAATTCTGTGAATGTATGTCTGTTCTGTCTTCTGAGTTTCTAGTTTCTAGTTAACCCGTTATTTCCCCTCTGTGTTTGTGGGCACTATCAGTATGGTGTTATATCAGGTTCTGTCTTCAGTACTGACATATAGTATGTTTAGTTAGGGTTAGGGTTCTGTCTTCAGTACTGACATACAGTATGTTTAGTTAGGGTTAGGGTTCTGTCTTCAGTACTGACATACACTATGTTTAGTTAGGGTTAGGGTTCTGTCTTCAGTACTGACATATAGTATGTTTAGTTAGGGTTAGGGTTCTGTCTTCAGTACTGACATACAGTATGTTTAGTTAGGGTTAGGGTTCTGTCTTCAGTACTGACATACACTATGTTTAGTTAGGGTTAGGGTTCTGTCTTCAGTACTGACATATAGTATGTTTAGTTAGGGTTAGGGTTCTGTCTTCAGTACTGACATACAGTATGTTTAGTTAGGGTTAGGGTTCTGTCTTCAGTACTAACATACAGTATGTTTAGTTAGGGTTAGGGTTCTGTCTTCAGTACTGACATACAGTATGTTTAGTTAGGGTTAGGGTTCTGTCTTCAGTACTGACATATAGTATGTTTAGTTAGGGTTAGGGTTCTGTCTTCAGTACTGACATACACTATGTTTAGTTAGGGTTAGGGTTCTGTCTTCAGTACTGACATACAGTATGTTTAGTTAGGGTTAGGGTTCTGTCTTCAGTACTGACATACAGTATGTTTAGTTAGGGTTAGGGTTCTGTCTTCAGTACTGACATATAGTATGTTTAGTTAGGGTTAGGGTTCTGTCTTCAGTACTGACATACACTATGTTTAGTTAGGGTTAGGGTTCTGTCTTCAGTACTGACATATAGTATGTTTAGTTAGGGTTAGGGTTCTGTCTTCAGTACTGACATACACTATGTTTAGTTAGGGTTAGGGTTCTGTCTTCAGTACTGACATATAGTATGTTTAGTTAGGGTTAGGGTTCTGTCTTCAGTACTGACATACAGTATGTTTAGTTAGGGTTAGGGTTCTGTCTTCAGTACTGACATACAGTATGTTTAGTTAGGGTTAGGGTTCTGTCTTCAGTACTGACATACACTATGTTTAGTTAGGGTTAGGGTTCTGTCTTCAGTACTGACATACAGTATGTTTAGTTAGGGTTAGGGTTCTGTCTTCAGTACTGACATACAGTATGTTTAGTTAGGGTTAGGGTTCTGTCTTCAGTACTGACATACAGTATGTTTAGTTAGGGTTAGGGTTCTGTCTTCAGTACTGACATACAGTATGTTAAGCTGTTACTCTGTTACATGCTACATATGTTACTGTGCTGTTTGTGTGTCAGATCACCAACAGAGACAGCGAGCATGCAGCAGAGAATGCAGAGTGACCATCGACGTGTCAGTGGCGCCCTCTATGTCCACGTACCCCTCATCACGTTCTGCCAGGAGGAGACAGCAGAGGCACCGGAGCCTGACCACAACGGTAACACATCTAACAACATATGATCAACTACATACTTACGGATAACAGACAATGTCCTTACAGACAATGGGCTCTATTCAGTCGGTAAAGCTGAAGTGTTACAGATTGAAATGTAAAGATAATTTCTGATTGAGCCGACACATGCAGCGTTTACCGTGAATGCAGTCTCCGCTAAAGCAGGAAAATTGCCTTTAAATTTCAATCACGCTGTAAAGCTGAACTTCTGTGATGTGCATTAAATTGAGCACAATATCTATGATAAAACCTCTCGGTGCCACAGCATGCTGAGTCATCAGTGTGTCTGTTTGACTGTTGGTCTGATGACCATGTCAGATCCTCTCACAGAGGGACTGCTGTCACTCCATGGATCACCCTCAAGGGGTTATCTCTCCCCTTTGTTCTTTAGCTCTCATCTATATACAGTTGAAGTTGGAAGTTTACATACACTTAGGTTGGAGTCATTAAAATTCATTTTTCAACCACTACACAAATCTCTTGTCCTAACCGACTTGCCAAAACTATAGTTTGTTAACATCTACTTTGTGCATGACACAAGTCATTTTTCCAACAATTGTTTACAGACAGATTATTTCACTTATAATTCACTGTATCACAATTCCAGTGGGTCAGAAGTTTACATACACTAAGTTGACTGTGCCTTTAAACAGCTTGGAAAATTCCAGAAGATGATGTCATGGCTTTAGCAGCTTCTGATAGGCTAATTGACATCATTTGAGTCAATTGGAGGTGTACCTGTGGATGTATTTCAAGGCCTACCTTCAAACTCAGTGCCTCTTTGCTTGACCTCATGGGAAAATCACAAGAAATCAGCCAAGACCTCAGAAAAAAATGTGTCGACCTCCACAAGTCTGGTTCATCATTGGGAGCAATTTCCAAACGCCTGAAGGTACCACGTTCATCTGTACAAACAATAGTACGCAAGTATAAACACCATGGGACCACGCAGCCATCATACCGCTCAGGAAGGAGACGCGTTCTGTCTCCTAGAGATGAACGTACTTTGGTGTGAAAAGTGCAAATCAATCCTAGAACAACAGCAAAGGACCTTGTGAAGATGCTGGAGGAAACAGGTACAAAAGTATCTATATCCACAGTAAAACGAGTCCTATATCGACATAACCTGAAAAGCCGCTCAGCAAGGAAGAAGCCACTGCTCCAAAACCGCCATAGAAAAGCCAGACTACGGTTTGCAACTGTACATGGGGACAAAGATCGTACTTTTTTGGAGAAATGTCCTCTGGTCTGATGAAACAAAAATAGAACTGTTTGGCCATAATGACCATTGTTATGTTTGGAGGAAAAAGGAGAAGCTTGCAAGCCGAAGAACACCATCCCAACCGTGAAGCACGGGGGTGGCAGTATCATGCTGTGGGGGTGCTTTGCTGCAGGAGGGACTGGTGCACTTCACAAAATAGATGGCATCATGAGGAAGGAGAATTATGTGGATATATTGAAGCAACATCTCAAGACATCAGTCAGGAAGTTAAAGCTTGGTCGCAAATGGGTCTCCCAAATGGACAATGACCCCAAGCATACTTCCCAAAGTTGTGGCAAAATGGCTTAAGGACAACAAAGTCAAGGTATTGGAGTGGCCATCACAAAGCCCTGACCTCAATCCTTTAGAAAATGTGTGGGCAGAACTGAAAAAGCGTGTGCAAGCAAGGAGGCCTACAAACCTGACTCAGTTACACCAGCTCTGTCAGGAGGAATGGGCCAAATTTCACCCAACTTATTGTGGGAAGCTTGTGGAAGGCTACCCGAAACGTTTGACCCAAGTTAAACAATTTAAAGGCAATGCTACCAAACACTAATTGAGTGTATGTAAACTTCTGACCCACTGGGAATATGCTGAAAGAAATAAAAGCTGAAATAAATCATTCTCTCTACTATTATTCTGACATTTCACATTCTTAAAATAAAGTGGTGATCCTAACTGACCTAAGACAGGAATTTTTACTAGGATTAAATGTCAGGAATTGTGAAAAACAGAGTTTAAATGTATTTGGCTAAGGTGTATGTAAACTTCCGACTTCAACTGTACATGTGGTAATAAGTAGATATTGTAGTGTTTCAGGCTTGTGGTCCACTGTCATCAGTTACTGTGAAAATATGTGTTTGTTCACAAAACATGAAGGTTGTTCATCAATTTGAATTTTTCATTTTCAGATGTGTTTTGATCACTCCTGTCTGCATGTGTCACGTCATATTAATTTACACTATTTCATCCTGAAATGCAGTTAGATCAGACGCAAGTAAACAGAAGGGAGGAGGGGTTACCCTGGTGTTGCTTGGTGTTTGTTGGGTTTTAACTCTGCATTCTCCTCTGTCATTTATTGATCTGGGAAACATTTAAATAATCCTTCATCTTTTGCAGGTGAACAGAGTTCAGAGGTCATGGGTTTCTGGGCAGTTCTGGATCTCTGTTCTAACATGTTTATTCTCTACAGTTCAAATCACCAGGTCAAGGACTGGGGGGTTTGGCCATTGATGAGTCAGTCTCTCTGATATACCTGGGGCCTATTGCAGCCAACATGGCCAGCGGACTAACACACTAAGGGCCATTTATCTTCTTCATCTTGATTTCATTCCTTACAATTGAAAAAATTATTTTATTTCATTGTTTACCACAGCAAATCTTCTATGGCAATGGAGCCTACCCTACACGTTTTATAAATGGAAAACTCATGGTGTAGGATACATTTTTAGTTTCCAATTTATGTAATCCATTAATGATTTCACTTGAATAGGGTGCAGGCCAGGCAGCAGGCTGTTAGCCAACCTGCCAGCTTAGTGGAGTCTGCCAATAGCATAGTCAGTGTAGTCAGCTCAGCCATACCCATTGAGACTGTGTCTGTGCCTCGACCTAGGTTGGGCAAAACTAAACATGGCGGTGTTCACCCTAGCAATCTTATTAGGATAAAGACCTCCTCCATTCCTGCCATTATTGAAAGAGATCGTGATACCTCACATCTCAAAATAGGGTTACTTAATGTTAGATCCCTCACTTCAAAGGCAGTCATAGTCAATGAACTAATCACTGATCATAATCTTGATGTGATTGGCCTGACTGAAACATGGCTTAAGCCTGATGAATTTGCTGTGTTAAATGAGGCCTCACCTCCTGGTTACACTAGTGACCATATTCCCCGTGCATCCCGCAAAGGCGGAGGTGTTGCTAACATTTACGATAGCAAATTTCAATTTACAAAAAAAAATGGCGTTTTCATCTTTTGAGCTTCTAGTCATGAAATCTATGCAGCCTACTCAATCACTTTTTATAGCTACTGTTTACAGGCCTCCTGGGCCATATACAGCGTTCCTCTCTGAGTTTCCTGAATTCCTATCAGACCTTGTAGTCATAGCAGATCATATTCTAATTTTTGGTGATTTTAATATTCACATGGAGAAGTCCACAGACCCACTCCAAAAGTCTTTCGGAGCCATCATCGACTCAGTGGGTTTTGTCCAACATGTCTCTGGACCTACTCACTGCCACAGTCATACTCTGGACCTAGTTTTGTCCCATGGAATAAATGTTGTAGATCTTAATGTTTTTCCACAAAATCCTGGACTATCGGACCACCATTTTATTACGTTTGCAATCGCAACAAATAATCTGCTCAGACCCCAACCAAGGAGCATCAAAAGTCGTGCTATAAATTCTCAGACAACACAAAAATTCCTTGATGCCCTTCGACTCCTTCTGCCTACCCAAGGACGTCAGAGGACAAAAATCAGTTAACCACTTAACTGAGGAACTCAATTTAACCTTGCGCAATACCCTAGATGCAGTTGCACCCCTAAAAACGAAAAACATTTGTCATAAGAAACTAGCTCCCTGGTATACAGAAAATACCCGAGCTTTGAAGCAAGCTTCCAGGAAATTGGAACGGAAATGGCGCCACACCAAACTGGAAGTCTTCCGACTAGCTTGGAAAGACAGTACCGTGCAGTACCGAAGAGCCCTCACTGCTGCTCGATCATCCTACTTTTCCAACTTAATCGAGGAAAATAAGAATAATCCAAAATTTCTTTTTGATACTGTTGCAAAGCTAACTAAAAAGCAGCATTCCCCAAGAGAGGATGGCTTTCACTTCAGCAGTAATAAATTCATGAACTTCTTTGAGGAAAAGATCATGACCATTAGAAAGCAAATTACGGACTCCTCTTTGAATCTGCGTATTCCTCCAGGGCTTAGCTGTCCTGGATCTGCACAGACTCTGCGAGGGCCTGGGATCGGGAGAGACACTTAAGTGTTTTAGTACTATATCTCTTGACACAATGATGAAAATAATCATGGCCTCTAAACCTTCAAGCTGCATACTGGATCCTATTCCTACTAAACTGCTGAAGGAGCTGCTTCCTGTGCTTGGCCCTCCTATGTTGAACATAATAAACAGCTCTCTATCCACCGGATGTGTACCAAACTCACTAAAAGTGGCAGTGATAAAGCCTCTCTTGAAAAAGCCAAACCTTGACCCGGAAAATATAAAAAACTATCGGCCTATATCGAATCTTCCATTCCTCTCAAAAATTTTAGAAAAAAGCTGTTGCGCAGCAACTCACTGCCTTTCTGAAGACAAACAATGTGTACGAAATGCTTCAGTCTGGTTTTAGACCCCATCATAGCACTGAGACTGCACTTGTGAAGGTGGTAAATGACCTTTTAATGGCGTCAGACCGAGGCTCTGCATCTGTCCTCGTGCTACTAGACCTTAGTGCTGCCTTTGACACCATCGATCACCACATTCTTTTGGAGAGACTGGAAACCCAAATTGGTCTACACGGACAAGTTCTGGCCTGGTTTAGATCTTACCTGTCGGAAAGATATCAGTTTGTCTCTGTGAATGGTCTGTCCTCCGACAAATCAACTGTACATTTCGGTGTTCCTCAAGGTTCCGTTTTAGGACCACTATTGTTTTCACTATATATTTTACCTCTTGGGGATGTTATTCGAAAACATAATGTTAACTTTCACTGCTATGCGGATGACACACAGCTGTACATTTCAATGAAACATGGTGAAGCCCCAAAATTGCCCTCGCTAGAAGCCTGTGTTTCAGACATAAGGAAGTGGATGGCTGAAAACTTTTTTACTTTTAAACTCGGACAAAACAGAGATGCTTGTTCTAGGTCCCAAGAAACAAAGAGATCTTCTGTTAAATCTGACAATTCATCTTGATGGTTGTAAAGTCGTCTCAAATAAAACTGTGAAGGACCTCGGCGTTACTCTTGACCCTGATCTCTCTTTTGACGAACATATCAAGACTGTTTCAAGGACAGCTTTTTTCCATCTACGTAACATTGCAAAAATCAGAAATTTTCTGTCCAAAAATGATGCAGAAAAATTAATCCATGCATTTGTTACTTCTAGGTTAGACTACTGCAATGCTCTATTTTCCGGCTACCGGATAAAGCACTAAATAAACTTCAGTTAGTGCTAAATACGGCGCTAGAATCCTGACTAGAACCAAGAAATTTGATCATATTACTCCAGTGCTAGCTTCCCTACACTGGCTTCCTGTTAAGGCAAGGGCTGATTTCAAGGTTTTACTGTTAACCTATAAAGCGTTACATGGGCTTGCTCCTACCTATCTTTCCGAGTTGGTCCTGCCGTACATACCAATACGTACGCTACGGTCACAAGACGCAGGCCTCCTAATTGTCCCTAGAATTTCTAAGCAAACAGCGGGAGGCAGGGCTTTCTCCTATAGATCTCCATTTTTATGGAACAGTCTGCCTACCCATGTGAGAGACGCAGACTCGGTCTCAACCTTTAAGTCTTTACTGAAGACTTATCTCTTCAGTAGGTCATATGATTGAGTGTAGTCTGGCCCAGGAGTGTGAAGGTGAACGGAAAGGCTCTGGAGCAACGAACAGCCCTTGCTGTCTCTGCCGGGCCGGTTCCCCTCTCCACTGGGGTTCTCTGCCTCTAACCCTGTTGCAGGGGCTGAGTCACTGGCTTGCTGGTGCTCTTTCATGCCGTCCCTGGGAGGGGGTGCGTCACTTGAGTGGGTTGAGTTACTGACGTGATCTTCCTGTCTGGGTTGGCGCCCCCCTTGGTTTGTGCTGTGGTGGAGACCTCTGTGGGCTATACTCGGCCTTGTCTCAGGATTGTAAGTTGGTGGTTGAGGATATCCCTCTAGTGGTGCGGGGGGCTGTGCTTTGGCAGAGTGGGTGGGGTTATATCCTTCCTGTTTGGCCCTGTCCGGGGTTTCTTCGGATGGGGCCACAGTGTCTCCGGACCGCTCCTGTCTCAGCCTCCAGTATTTATGCTGCAGTAGTTTATGTGTCGGGGGGCTGGGGTTAGTTGGTTATACCTGGAGTACTTCTCCTGTCTTATCCAGTGTCCTGTGTGAATTTAAGTATGCTCTCTCTAATTCTCTCGTTCTCTCTTTCTCTCTGAGAACCTGAGCCCTAGGACCATACGTCAGGACTACCGGGCATGATGACACCTTGCTGTCCCCAGTCCGCCTGGCCTTGCTGCTATTCCAGTTTCAACTGTTCTGCCTGCGGTTACGAAACCCCTACCTGTCCCAGACCTGCTGTTTTCAACTCTTAATGATCGGCTATGAAAAGCCAACTGAGAGACCTGAGCACCTAGGACCATACGTCGGGACTACCGGCCGTGGTGACTCCTTGCTGTCCCCAGTCCGCCTGGCCTTGCTGCTATTCCAGTTTCAACTGTTCTGCCTGCGGTTATGGAACCCCTACCTGTCCCAGACCTGCTGTTTTCAACTCTTAATGATCGGCTATGAAAAGCCAACTGAGATTTATTCCTGATTATTATTTGACCATGCTTGTCACTTATGAACATTTTTGAACATCTTGGCATGGTTCTGTTATAATCTTCACCCGGCACAGCCAGAAGAGGACTGGCCACCCCTCATAGCCTGGTTCCTCTCTAGGTTTCTTCCTAGGTTTTCGCCTTTCTAGGGAGTTTTTCCTAGCCACCGTGCTTCTACACCTGCATTACTAGCTGTTTGGGGTTTTAGGCTGGGTTTCTGTACAGCACTTCGAGATATTAGCTGATGTAAGAAGGGCTATATAAAATAAAATTGATTGATTGATTGATTGACTTGTCTTAATAAAATATGGCAATTTCTGATCAAGAAAAATCGAAGAGAAACAACTAAATGGGTTACAACTAAAACAATCATTCATTACAACTAAAATAAAGTATACAGAGATACAGAGATCCAGAACTGCCCAGAAACCCATGACCTTGTACTATTATGTGTGTTTTTCCGCGTTATTTGTAATTTATTTTGTACATAATGTTTCTGCCATCGTCTCTTATAACCAAAGAGAGCTTCTGGATATCAGGACAGCGATTACTCACCTCGCATTGGACGAAGATTTTTTCTTCAACGAGGCGTTCGCGAAGGATTTCCTACAGACACCCGACAAGGCCCAGATCCCCGTCATTCGCGTGAGGAAGAGACGGAGATATCGTGGACGCAGATCCGGGTGCCTTGTAAGGATCCGACGGCGAGCGAGTAAACTGCCTCTCCCATCAATCCTATTAGCCAACGTTCAATCTTTTGAGAATAAAATTGACGATTTAAGATTACGGTTATCCTACCAACGGGACATTAAAAACTGTAATATCTTATGTTTCACGGAGTCGTGGCTGAACGACAACAATGATAACATTCAGCTAGCAGGCTATACGCTACATCGACAGGACAGAACGGCAGACTCCGGTAAGACAAGGGGTGGCGGTCTGTGTATATTTGTAAACAACAGCTGGTGCACAAAATCAAATACTAAGGAAGTCTCGAGGTTTTGCTCGCCTGAGGTAGAGTATCTTATGATAAGCTGTAGACCACACTATTTACCAAGAGAGTTTTCATCTATATTTTTCATAGCTGTCTATTTACCACCACAAACCAATGCTGGCATTAAAGATTGCACTGAATGAGTTGTACAAGGCCATTAATCAACAGGAAAACGCTCATCCAGATGCAGCGCTCCTAGTAGCCGGGGACTTTAATGCAGGGAAACTTAAATCCGTTCTACCTAATTTCTAAATATAAACATTCACAAGGCCGCAGGGCCAGACGGATTACCAGGACGTGTACTCCGAGCATGTGCTGACCAACTGGCAAGTGTCTTCACTGACATTTTCAACATGTCCCTGACTGAGTCTGTAATACCAACATGTTTCAAGCAGACCACCATAGTCCCCGTGCCCAAGAACTCTAAGATAACCTGCCTAAATGACTACCGACCCGTAGCACTGACGTCTGTAGCCATGAAGTGCTTTGAAAGACTGGTCATGGCTCACATCAACAGCATAATCCCAGAAACCCTAGACCCACTCCAATTTGCATACCGCCCCAACAGATCCACAGATGATGCAATCTCTATCGCACTCCACACTGCCCTTTCCCACCTGGACAAGAGGAACACCTACGTGAGAATGCTATTCATTGACTACAGCTCAGCATTCAACACCATAGTGCCCTCTAAGCTCATCACTAAGCTAAGGATCCTGGGACTAAACACCTCCCTCTGCAACTGGATCCTGGACTTCCTGACGGGCCGCCCCCAGGTGGTAAGGGTAGGTAACAACACATCTGACACACTGATCCTCAACACGGGGCCCCTCAGGGGTGCGTGCTCAGTCCCCCTCCTGTACTCTCTGTTCACCCATGACTGCATGGCCAGGCACGACTCCAACACCATCATTAAGTTTGCCGACGACACAACAGTGGTAGGCCTGATCACCGACAACGATGAGACAGCCTATAGGGAGGAGGTCAGAGATCTGGCCGTGTGGTGCCAGGACAACAACCTCTCCCTCAACGTGACCAAGACAAAGGAGATGATTGTGGACTACAGGAAAAAAAAAGAGGACTGAGCACGCCCCCATTCTCATCGACGGGGCTGTAGTGGAACAGGTTGAGAGCTTCAAGTTCCTTGGTGTCCACATCACCAACGAACTATCATGGTCCAAACACACCAAGACAGTCGTGAAGAGGGCACGACAAAGCCTATTCCCCCTCAGGAGACTAAAAAGATTTGGCATGGGTCCTCAGATCCTCAAAAAAATTCTACAGCTGCACCATCGAGAGCATCCTGACTGGTTGCATCACCGCCTGGTATGGCAACTGCTTGGCCTCTGACCGCAAGGCACTACAGAGGGTAGTGCGTACGGCCCAGTACATCACTGGGGCCAAGCTTCCTGCCATCCAGGACCTCTATACCAGGCGGTGTCAGAGGAAGGCCCTCAAAATTGTCAAAGACTCCAGCCACCCTAGTCATAGACTGTTCTCTCTGCTACCGCACGGCAAGCGGTACCGGAGTGCCAAGTCTAGGTCCAAAAGACTTCTCAACAGCTTCAACCCCCAAGCCATAAGACTCCTGAACAGCTAATCATGGCTACCCGGACTATTTGCACTGCCCCCCCACCCCATCCTTTTTACGCTGCTGCTACTCTGTTAAGTAAGTACTTATGCATAGTCACTTTAACTCTACCCACATGTACATATTACCTCAACTACCTCAACTAGCCGGTGCCCCCGCACATTGACTCTGCAACGGTACCCCCCTGTATATATAGCCTCCCTACTGTCACTTTATTTTACTGTATATATAGCCTCCCTACTGTCACTTTATTTTACTTCTGCTCTTTTTTTCTCAACACTTTTTTTGTTGTTGTTTTATTCTTACTTTTTTTGTTTAAAATAAATGCACTGTTGGTTAAGGGCTGTAAGTAAGCATTTCACTGTAATGTCTGCACCTGTTGTATTCAGCGCATATGACCAATAAAATTTGATTTGATTTGATTTGAAGTATTTCCTCGTTTACCCCAGCGAATTCTATGATTGGAAAACTCATGTTGGTGCAGCCACTTATACATTTTTCATTTCCAATGTATGTAATCCATTCATTACAATTTGTCTTAAAGTATATAGTAATTTCTTATCAAGACCGAGGGAGAAATATCCCTGAACTGTCCATATTTGAAATGTGTAAATTGTGATGGGTTATATAATCTATACTTTTTATCAAATGAAAATGTAGTCTAATAAAGTTATTTCAAATGGCACACATACAGTGAGGGAAAAAAGTATTTGATCCCCTGCTGATTTTGTATGTTTGCCCACTGACAAAGACATGATCAGTCTATAATTTTAATGGTAGGTTTATTTGAACAGTGAGAGACAGAATAACAACAAAAAAATCCAGAAAAACACATGTAAAAAATGTTATAAATTGATTTGCATTTTAATGAAGGAAATAATTATTTGACCCCCTCTCAATCAGAAAGATTTCTGGCTCCCAGGTGTCTTTTATACAGGTAACGAGCTGAGATTAGGAGCACACTCTTAAAGGGAGTGCTCCTAATCTCAGTTTGTTACCTGTATAAAAGACACCTGTCCACAGAAGCAATCAATCAATCAGATTCCAAATTCTCCACCATGGCCAAGACCAAAGAGCTCTCCAAGGATGTCAGGGACAAGATTGTAGTCCTTCACAAGGCTGGAATGGGCTACAAGACCATTGCCAAGCAGCTTGGTGAGAAGGTGACAACAGTTGGTGCAATTATTCGCAAATGGAAGAAACACAAAAGACCTGTCAATCTCCCTCGGCCTGGGGCTCCATGCAAGATCTCACCTCGTGGAGTTGCAATGATCATGAGAACGGTGAGGAATCAGCCCAGAACTACACGGGAGGATCTTGTCAATGATCTCAAGGCAGCTGGGACCATAGTCACCAAGAAAACAATTGGTAACACACAACGCCGGGAAGGACTGAAATCCTGCAGCGCCCGCAAGTTCCCCCTGCTCAAGAAAGCACATATACATGCCCGTCTGAAGTTTGCCAATGAACATCTGAATGATTCAGAGGAGAACTGGGTGAAAGTGTTGTGGTCAGATGAGACCAAAAATGGAGCTCTTTGGCATCAATTCAACTCGCCGTGTTTGGAGGAGGAGGAATGCTACCTATGACCCCAAGAACACCATCCCCACCGTCAAACATGGAGGTGGAAACATTATGCTTTGGGGGTGTTTTTCTGCTAAGGGGACAGGACAACTTCACTGCATCAAAGGGACGATGGACGGGGCCATGTACCTTCAAATCTTGGGTGAGAACCTCCTTCCGTCAGCCAGGGCATTGAAAATGGGTCGTGGATGGGTATTCCAGCATGACAATGACCCAAAACACACGGCCAAGGCAACAAAATAGTGCCTCAAGAAGAAGCACATTAAGGTCCTGGAGTGGCCTAGCCAGTCTCCAGACCTTAATCCCATAGAAAATCTGTGGAGGGAGCTGAAGGTTCGGGTTGCCAAACGTCAGCCTCAAAACCTTAATGACTTGGAGAAAATCTGCAAAGAGGAGTGGGACAAAATCCCTCCTGAGATGTGTGCAAACCTGGTGGCCAACTACAAGAAACGTCTGACCTCTGTGATTGCCAACAAGGGTTTTGCCACCAAGTACTAAGTCATGTTTTGCAGAGGGGTCAAATACTTATTTCCCTCATTAAAATGCAAATCAATTTATAACATTTTTGACATGCATTTTTCTGGATTTTTTTGTTGTTATTCTGTCTCACTGTTCAAATAAACCTACCATTAAAATTATAGACTGATCATGTCTTTGTAAGTGGGCAAATGTACAAAATCAGCAGGGGATCAAATACTTTTTTCCCTCACTGTATATGATTTAGCCATTTAATAGGAGTTATAGGTCTACTACCATTTAATAGGAGTTATAGGTCTACTACCATTTAAAAGGAGTTATAGGTCTACTACTTCTATATTCTTATAACAAGTAGCCTATTTTCCATTTTTCAGTCTTACGCTTTCCGATGCTCCTGATAGGTCCTTCTTTCATTGGGGGCGGGAATAGAGAATGTTGACAAGCTGTCTGGTATCAACCTAAGATCAGCTACACTGCCTTCAAAGATTTCACACCCCTTGACTTTTTCCACATTTTATTGTGTTACAAGGTGAGATTAAAATTGATGTAATTCTCATTTTTTGTCAATGATCTACACAAAATACTCTTATGTCAAAGTGGAAGAAAAGTTCTAACATTTGTAAAAAAATTCATGAAAAATAAAACACTAATATATCTTGATTACATCAGTATTCAACCCCCTGAGTCAATACAGGTTAGAATCAACTTTGGCAGCGATTACAGCTGTGAGTCTTTCTGGTTTGCACATTTATTCTTTAAAAAATTCTTCAATGATCTGTTGTGTTAGATTTGCCTCAACAATATTTAGGACATACATTTAATTTCTTTGCCACATTTTTTGCAGTTGTATTTCAGTGCCTTATTACAAACAGGATGCATGTTTTGGTATCTTTTTTTATTCTGTACTTGCTTCCTTCTTTTCACTGTGTCATTTAGGTTAGTATTGTGGAGTTAATACAATGTTGTTGATCCATCATCAGTTTTCTCCTATCACAGCCATTAAAATCTGTAACTGTTTTAAAGTCACCATTGGCCTCATGGTTAAATCCCTGAGATGTTTCCTTCCTCTCCGGCAACTGAGTTAGGAAGGACGCCTGTATCTTTGTAGTGACTGGGTGTATAGATACACCATCCAAAGTGTAATTAATAACTTCACCACGCTCAAAGGGATATTCATTGTTTGCTTTAAAAAAAAAAAAATCTACCAATAGGTGCCCTTCATTGTGAGGTATTGGAAAACCTCCCTGGTCTTTGTGGTTGAATCTGTGTTTGAAATTCACTGCTCGACTGAGGGGCCTTACAGATAATTGTATGTGTGGGGTACAGAGATGAGGTAGTCATTCAAAAATCATCTTAAACACTATTATTATTGTACACAGAGTGAGTCCATGCAACTTATTATGTGACTTGTTAAGCACATTTGTACTCCTGAACTTATTTAGGCTTGCCATAACAAAGGGGTTCAATACTTATTGACTCGATCCAGTCTGCACCACCCCCCTCCTCTCCTCTGATCCGGTCTCCTCTGGCTGTTCTCTCCAGTCTGCGCCATCCCCCTCCTCTCCTCTGATCCTGTCTCCTCTGGCTGTTCTCTCCAGTCTGCACCATCCCCCTCCTCTCCTCTGATCCTGTCTCCTCTGGCTGTTCTCTCCAGTCTGCGCCACCCCCTCCTCTCCTCTGATCCTGTCTCCTCTGGCTGTTCTCTCCAGTCTGCACCATCCCCCTCCTCTCCTCTGATCCTGTCTCCTCTGGCTGTTCTCTCCAGTCTGCACCACCCCCCTCCTCTCCTCTGATCCTGTCTCCTCTGGCTGTTCTCTCCAGTCTGCACCATCCCCCTCCTCTCCTCTGATCCTGTCTCCTCTGGCTGTTCTCTCCAGTCTGCGCCATCCCCCTCCTCTCCTCTCCTCTGATCCTGTCTCCTCTGGCTGTTCTCTCCAGTCTGCACCATCCCCCTCCTCTCCTCTGATCCTGTCTCCTCTGGCTGTTCTCTCCAGTCTGCACCATCCCCCTCCTCTCCTCTGATCCTGTCTCCTCTGGCTGTTCTCTCCAGTCTGCACCATCCCCCTCCTCTCCTCTGATCCTGTCTCCTCTGGCTGTTCTCTCCAGTCTGCGCCATCCCCCTCCTCTCCTCTGATCCTGTCTCCTCTGGCTGTTCTCTCCAGTCTGCACCATCCCCCTCCTCTCCTCTGATCCTGTCTCCTCTGGCTGTTCTCTCCAGTCTGCACCACCCCCCCTCCTCTCCTCTGATCCTGTCTCCTCTGGCTGTTCTCTCCAGTCTGCACCACCCCCCTCCTCTCCTCTGATCCTGTCTCCTCTGGCTGTTCTCTCCAGTCTGCACCACCCCCCTCCTCTCCTCTGATCCTGTCTCCATTATGCTGTTTGGTGTATTGTGGTTCAACAACGCTCCATAAGTCTTAATCCATTCTTATTTCTTCATCATCATTCGTTCATTTTGTCATCCTTTTGTTTTTGTCTTTGATGTTGTAGTTTGACAGCCCCGCCCCCCGTTCCTCCTCCCCCACCGAATGTTGCCACTTCTCTCCCTGGAGCAGAAAGGTATTGGTCCTCCTCTCCTGCTTTCCCTGTCTGGTCTGATGTTCTGGTTTTCTAATGTTCTAACTCTAGAATGGTTCTGAAATATTCTCTCAACATTCCTTCTCTATTGCATGTTTCGTCACAATATTGTTTTGAACATTCGTTTTGGACTGATGACTGACTGAGCATTCTACTCAATGCATTTTTCAATGACCACAGATGAAGACTTCATCAAAAGTGCATTACATTGGCTTGGAAATACAATGACATTCCAAAAGGAGGCAAATAATTAGTAGGAAAACCTTTTGTCATCATTTTGATGTTGCCAGATTGACATTAGATGGAGTATATAACGTTAGCTAGCTAGCTAAGATTGAGGGGGACCACCACATTTTAGCTAGCTAAATTAGCATTGCTTGCTATTTTCGACGAACTTTTTCTAGCTGATGACAACATTGCCATCTGTCTAAAGTAAATTTGACGACATGATAAGGATGGCAAAGTTGTTTCCTACTAAATATCTGCCTACTTGAGCAATGTCATCGTATTTCCAGGACACTATAGTGTAATTTAGACGAAGCAGCCATTAGCCTCCGTCCAGAATGACTGGGCTTATCACCACTCTAGGGCCCCACTATGGCGCCGCCGGCAGATGGCTGCTTGACAACCTTCATAACAATGGCATGATGCGACCGAGTGACAGAGGTGCAACCTACAGTATGAACACTGTTTCTTCTGTTGTTTTGAACTTTTGTCTTTGTCAACATCCACATAATACCTGGCTATCCTTGCTACCACAGAAGTATGTTACAGCAGCATGTTATAGATAGTTTACAGGCTCTTACTGGTTCTGCTATTCAAAACTGGTCAGATTATAGAAACATACGGGGCAGTAAATAACAACCAATCCCATGTGATTCTCTTTTATGCACCTCGTTCAGTCAGGCGCTCACAGAGCTAGCTATTGTTTTCCTAGTGCCTGTGGAGGGTCAGGCTGTAAAGTAAGGCTTTAGAATAGTTATCTGACATCTGAACTGCAGTATGTCTGGAATGTGTGTGTGACGGGTTAAAGGGTTCCCTCCAGACAGAGTCCCAGCAGCCTGTTAGGGTTCCTCCCAGAGTCCCAGCAGCCTGTTAGGGTTCCCCCCAGACAGAGTCCCAGCAGCCTGTTAGGGTTCCCTCCAGACAGAGTCCCAGCAGCCTGTTAGGGTTCCTCCCAGAGTCCCAGCAGCCTGTTAGGGTTCCCCCCAGACAGAGTCCCAGCAGCCTGTTAGGGTTCCCCCCAGACAGAGTCCCAGCAGCCTGTTAGGGTTCCTCCCAGACAGAGTCCCAGCAGCCTGTTAGGGTTCCCTCCAGACAGAGTCCCAGCAGCCTGTTAGGGTTCCTCCCAGAGTCCCAGCAGCCTGTTAGGGTTCCCCCCAGACAGAGTCCCAGCAGCCTGTTAGGGTTCCTCCCAGAGTCCCAGCAGCCTGTTAGGGTTCCCCCAGACAGAGTCCCAGCAGCCTGTTAGGGTTCCTCCCAGACAGAGTCCCAGCAGCCTGTTAGGGTTCCCCCAGACAGAGTCCCAGCAGCCTGTTAGGGTTCCTCCCAGACAGAGTCCCAGCAGCCTGTTAGGGTTCCTCCCAGACAGAGTCCCAGCAGCCTGTTAGGGTTCCTCCCAGACAGAGTCCCAGCAGCCTGTTAGGGTTCCTCCCAGAGTCCCAGCAGCCTGTTAGGGTTCCTCCCAGAGTCCCAGCAGCCTGTTAGGGTTCCTCCCAGACAGAGTCCCAGCAGCCTGTTAGGGTTCCTCCAGACAGAGTCCCAGCAGCCTGTTAGGGTTCCTCCCAGAGTCCCAGCAGCCTGTTAGGGTTCCTCCCAGACAGAGTCCCAGCAGCCTGTTAGGGTTCCTCCCAGACAGAGTCCCAGCAGCCTGTTAGGGTTCCCCCCAGATAGAGTCCCAGCAGCCTGTTAGGGTTCCTCCAGACAGAGTCCCAGCAGCCTGTTAGGGTTCCTCCCAGAGTCCCAGCAGCCTGTTAGGGTTCCTCCCAGACAGAGTCCCAGCAGCCTGTTAGGGTTCCCCCCAGACAGAGTCCCAGCAGCCTGTTAGGGTTCCTCCCAGAGTCCCAGCAGCCTGTTAGGGTTCCCCCCAGACAGAGTCCCAGCAGCCTGTTAGGGTTCCTCCCAGACAGAGTCCCAGCAGCCTGTTAGGGTTCCTCCCAGAGTCCCAGCAGCCTGTTAGGGTTCCTCCCAGACAGAGTCCCAGCAGCCTGTTAGGGTTCCCTCCAGACAGAGTCCCAGCAGCCTGTTAGGGTTCCTCCCAGAGTCCCAGCAGCCTGTTAGGGTTCCTCCCAGACAGAGTCCCAGCAGCCTGTTAGGGTTCCTCCCAGACAGAGTCCCAGCAGCCTGTTAGGGTTCCCCCCCAGACAGAGTCCCAGCAGCCTGTTAGGGTTCCTCCCAGAGTCCCAGCAGCCTGTTAGGGTTCCTCCCAGAGTCCCAGCAGCCTGTTAGGGTTCCTCCCAGAGTCCCAGCAGCCTGTTAGGGTTCCTCCCAGACAGAGTCCCAGCAGCCTGTTAGGGTTCCCCCCAGACAGAGTCCCAGCAGCCTGTTAGGGTTCCTCCCAGACAGAGTCCCAGCAGCCTGTTAGGGTTCCTCCCAGACAGAGTCCCAGCAGCCTGTTAGGGTTCCCTCCAGACAGAGTCCCAGCAGCCTGTTAGGGTTCCTCCCAGACAGAGTCCCAGCAGCCTGTTAGGGTTCCTCCCAGACAGAGTCCCAGCAGCCTGTTAGGGTTCCTCCCAGAGTCCCAGCAGCCTGTTAGGGTTCCTCCCAGACAGAGTCCCAGCAGCCTGTTAGGGTTCCTCCCAGAGTCCCAGCAGCCTGTTAGGGTTCCTCCCAGACAGAGTCCCAGCAGCCTGTTAGGGTTCCTCCCAGAGTCCCAGCAGCCTGTTAGGGTTCCCCCAGACAGAGTCCCAGCAGCCTGTTAGGGTTCCTCCCAGAGTCCCAGCAGCCTGTTAGGGTTCCCCCCAGACAGAGTCCCAGCAGCCTGTTAGGGTTCCTCCCAGACAGAGTCCCAGCAGCCTGTTAGGGTTCCTCCCAGAGTCCCAGCAGCCTGTTAGGGTTACCTCCAGACAGAGTCCCAGCAGCCTGTTAGGGTTCCTCCCAGACAGAGTCCCAGCAGCCTGTTAGGGTTCCTCCCAGAGTCCCAGCAGCCTGTTAGGGTTCCCCCAGACAGAGTCCCAGCAGCCTGTTAGGGTTCCTCCCAGAGTCCCAGCAGCCTGTTAGGGTTCCTCCCAGACAGAGTCCCAGCAGCCTGTTAGGGTTCCTCCCAGAGTCCCAGCAGCCTGTTAGGGTTCCTCCCAGACAGAGTCCCAGCAGCCTGTTAGGGTTCCTCCCAGAGTCCCAGCAGCCTGTTAGGGTTCCCCCAGACAGAGTCCCAGCAGCCTGTTAGGGTTACCTCCAGACAGAGTCCCAGCAGCCTGTTAGGGTTCCCCCCAGACAGAGTCCCAGCAGCCTGTTAGGGTTCCTCCCAGAGTCCCAGCAGCCTGTTAGGGTTCCTCCCAGAGTCCCAGCAGCCTGTTAGGGTTCCCCCCAGACAGAGTCCCAGCAGCCTGTTAGGGTTCCTCCCAGACAGAGTCCCAGCAGCCTGTTAGGGTTCCTCCCAGACAGAGTCCCAGCAGCCTGTTAGGGTTACCTCCAGCAGCTTGGGGTTTAGTAATGATGGGGTTCTGTCTGTCATTACCCATGATGCCTCTGGGCTATGGTTACCCAGAAACATTTACATTTGAGTCATTTAGCATGCTTTTATCCAGAGTGACTTACAGTTGGTGCATTCATCTTCAGATAGCTAGGTGAGATAACCACATATCATGGTCCCGTGTAGCTCAGTTGGTAGAGCATGGCGCTTGCAACGGCAGGGTTGTGGGTTCGAATCCCACGGGGGGCCAGTATGAAAAAAATGTATGCACTCACTAACTGTAAGTCGCTCTGGATAAGAGCGTCTGCTAAAATGACTAAAAAATATATATATATATATATATATATCACAGTCGTAGTAAGTACATTATTCCTCAATAAATACGTTTTCAGCAGGCAGTGCCAGTAGGAAAAGACTAGTGGTTTAAGATACTCTTTGAAGAGGCAGGGTTTCAGACATTTTCAGAACATATGCAGCTTCAGGGGGAAGCTGGTTCCACCATTGGGGTGCCAGGACAGAGAAGAGCTTGGACTGGGCTGAGTGGGAGCTGACCTCTCATAGGGGTGGGAGGGCCAAGAGACCAGAGGTGGCAGAACGGAGTACTTTGGTTGGGATGTAGGGTTTGAGCAGAGCCTGAAGGTAGGGAGGGGCAGTTCCTCTTGCTGTTCAGTAGGTAAGCACCATGGTATTGTAGTGGATACGAGCTTCGACTGGAAGCCAGAGGAGTGTACGGAGGGGCTGCAGCGTTCTGGATAAGTTGCAGGGGTTTGATGGCACAAGCGAGGAGTGCAGCCAACAGAGAGTTGCGCAGTAGTCCAGATGGGATATGGCGAGTGCCTGGATTAAGACCTGCGGTGCTTCCTGTGGATGATTGAAGACTCCTCTGAACAGAGCCATGAACCTCCCATAGGAACCCAACTCCTCCTCTCCTCTCCTCTCTCCCAGACGGCCATAGCCCATTCCAACGCCCGCCCGGTCAACAGGGAAATAACCATGGCAACCTTGGACCTTTCGGTGGTGGGGGCTCCCGCTTGATGAGCAAAATAGAGGGAGCACTGGAGGAGGAAGCCACGGCATGATGGAGTCCCGTCATATTTATCTGGAAGGGACAAACAGGCATTGCTGACCTGGGCAGACTGCTGAATGGGCTGGGGTGCTGGCTCGCTGGGTCGACTCATGGTAGAGGATCCTCCGCTCGTTGGGGTGACACCCCATGGGGAAGATCTAGACATTGATGAACGCGGAGGACCTCATCCATTGCCGTCCCCAGTTGCGCCAGCTGATCGTTGTGTTGGCGAAGTAGGTCTCCCTGTTCGTCGACCATCTGGGAGATGTCTTGGTTGGCTGCTGCTTCCATTTTGTGAGGCAATATTCTGTAACGTAGACGCAGGGAGTCAGGAAGCAAGTGCAGTTAGTGAGTTTAATGACGAAGAACATGGACCGATACAGAACAAGGGAAGCGTCTAACATGGAAACATAAACAACACTGCCTGGTGGGTGATAACAACAGAGCGCTAGATAAAGGGGAAGTCATCAGGGAGGTGATGGAGTCCAGGTGTGCCTCATGATGGGGCGCAGGTGTGCGTAATGAGGGTTGCCAGGTGTGCGTAATGATGGGTTGTCAGGTGTGCGTAATGAGGGTTGCCAGGTGTGCGTAATGAGGGTTGCCAGGTGTGCGTAATGAGGGTTGCCAGGTGTGCGTAATGAGGGTTGCCAGGTGTGCGTAATGAGGGTTGCCAGGTGTGCGTAATGATGGGTTGCCAGGTGTGTGTAGTGATGGGTTGCCAGGTGTGCGTAATGAGGGTTGCCAGGTGTGCGTAATGAGGGTTGCCAGGTGTGCGTAATGAGGGTTGCCAGGTGTGCGTAATGATGAGTTGCCAGGTGTGTGTAGTGATGGGTTGCCAGGTGTGCGTAATGAGGGTTGCCAGGTGTGCGTAATGAGGGTTGCCATTGTTCAAATTTTGCCTTTGTGCATGTTATAGGATACTACTAAATCTGATTTAAAAAACGTTTTTAATCACTATGAGGACCAAAAAAAATAACCCTAATCAACTCCTGACCCTAACCTTCAACCCCTGCATGTAACTCTGCTGTAACCCAGCTATAGTAACCTTAACCGTAATCCAACCCTAACCTTCAACCCCTGACCCTAACCTTAACCACCACTTACTGTCTGTCTGTTCCAGGCTGGTCCTCCCTCTGACCCTGAGCGTCTCGGCCAGCGACCCCGGCACCCTGTCCCTAACGTTCCCTCCACGCTGGACAAGCAGACTAACTGGTCCAGCGTTCTGCCGCTGCCCACGCCTCAGGAGAGGATGAAGAGCGACTCACAAGTCATCACATCCTGCATCGTCCCAATTAACGTCACTGGTAAATACCATGCAGCTTCTTAACCCTGTCTGTCTGTCAGTCAGTCTGTAGCATATTTGCATGGAACCGGGAGTGTTACCACAAGACCACGGCTCCGCACAAGTTCTCTTTCAAGATATTAAAAGGCAGTCTTGTTGTCAGTACAGTATTAGGTAGTTTATTAGGATCCCCAGTAGCTGTATTAGGTAGTTTATTAGGATCCCCAGTAGCTGTATTAGGTAGTTTATTAGGATCCCCAGTAGCTGTATGTGGTTGTAGGTAGTTTATTAGGATCCCCAGTAGCTGTATTTGGTAGTTTATTAGGATCCCCAGTAGCTGTATTTGGTAGTTTATTAGGATCCCCAGTAGCTGTATGTGGTAGTTTATTAGGATCCCCAGTAGCTGTATTTGGTAGTTTATTAGGATCCCCAGTAGCTGTATTTGGTAGTTTATTAGGATCCCCAGTAGCTGTATTTGGTAGTTTATTAGGATCCCCAGTAGCTCTATTTGGTAGTTTATTAGGATCCCCAGTAGCTGTATTTGGTAGTTTATTAGGATCCCCAGTAGCTGTATTTGGTAGTTTATTGGGATCCCCAGTAGCTGTATTAGGTAGTTTATTAGGATCCCCAGTAGCTGTATTAGGTAGTTTATTAGGATCCCCAGTAGCTGTATTAGGTAGTTTATTAGGATCCCCAGTAGCTGTATGTGGTAGTTTATTAGGATCCCCAGTAGCTGTATTTGGTAGTTTATTAGGATCCCCAGTAGCTGTATTTGGTAGTTTATTAGGATCCCCAGTAGCTGTATTTGGTAGTTTATTAGGATCCCCAGTAGCTGTATTTGGTAGTTTATTAGGATCCCCAGTAGCTGTATTTGGTAGTTTATTAGGATCCCCAGTAGCTGTATTTGGTAGTTTATTAGGATCCCCAGTAGCTGTATTTGGTAGTTTATTAGGATCCCCAGTAGCTGTATTAGGTAGTTTATTAGGATCCCCAGTAGCTGTATGTGGTATTAGGTAGTTTATTAGGATCCCCAGTAGCTGTATTTGGTAGTTTATTAGGATCCCCAGTAGCTGTATTTGGTAGTTTATTAGGATCCCCAGTAGCTGTATTTGGTAGTTTATTAGGATCCCCAGTAGCTGTATTTGGTAGTTTATTAGGATCCCCAGTAGCTGTATTAGGTAGTTTATTAGGATCCCCAGTAGCTGTATTAGGTAGTTTATTAGGATCCCCAGTAGCTGTATTTGGTAGTTTATTAGGATCCCCAGTAGCTGTATTTGGTAGTTTATTAGGATCCCCAGTAGCTCTATTTGGTAGTTTATTAGGATCCCCAGTAGCTGTATTTGGTAGTTTATTAGGATCCCCAGTAGCTGTATTTGGTAGTTTATTAGGATCCCCAGTAGCTGTATTTGGTAGTTTATTAGGATCCCCAGTAGCTGTATTTGGTAGTTTATTAGGATCCCCAGTAGCTGTATTTGGTAGTTTATTAGGATCCCCAGTAGCTCTATTTGGTAGTTTATTAGGATCCCCAGTAGCTGTATTTGGTAGTTTATTAGGATCCCCAGTAGCTGTATTTGGTAGTTTATTAGGATCCCCAGTAGCTGTATTTGGTAGTTTATTAGGATCCCCAGTAGCTGTATTAGGTAGTTTATTAGGATCCCCAGTAGCTGTATTAGGTAGTTTATTAGGATCCCCAATAGCTGTATGTGGTTGTAGGTAGTTTATTAGGATCCCCAGTAGCTGTATTTGGTAGTTTATTAGGATCCCCATTAGCTGTATTTGGTAGTTTATTAGGATCCCCAGTAGCTGTATTTGGTAGTTTATTAGGATCCCCAGTAGCTGTATTTGGTAGTTTATTAGGATCCCCAGTAGCTGTATTTGGTAGTTTATTAGGATCCCCAGTAGCTGTATTTGGTAGTTTATTAGGATCCCCAGTAGCTGTATTATGTAGTTTATTAGGATCCCCAGTAGCTGTATTAGGTAGTTTATTAGGATCCCCAGTAGCTGTATGTGGTATTAGGTAGTTTATTAGGATCCCCAGTAGCTGTATTATGTAGTTTATTAGGATCCCCAGTAGCTGTATGTGGTATTAGGTAGTTTATTAGGATCCCCAGTAGCTGTATGTGGTAGTTTATTAGGATCCCCAGTAGCTGTATTTGGTAGTTTATTAGGATCCCCAGTAGCTGTATTAGGTAGTTTATTAGGATCCCCAATAGCTGTATGTGGTTGTAGGTAGTTTATTAGGATCCCCATTAGCTGTATTTGGTAGTTTATTAGGATCCCCATTAGCTGTATTTGGTAGTTTATTAGGATCCCCAGTAGCTGTATTTGGTAGTTTATTAGGATCCCCAGTAGCTGTATTTGGTAGTTTATTAGGATCCCCAGTAGCTGTATGTGGTTGTAGGTAGTTTATTAGGATCCCCAGTAGCTGTATTTGGTAGTTTATTAGGATCCCCAGTAGCTGTATTTGGTAGTTTATTAGGATCCCCAGTAGCTGTATTTGGTAGTTTATTAGGATCCCCATTAGCTGTATTTGGTAGTTTATTAGGATCCCCAGTAGCTCTATTTGGTAGTTTATTAGGATCCCCATTAGCTGTATTAGGTAGTTTATTAGGATCCCCAGTAGCTGTATTTGGTAGTTTATTAGGATCCCCAGTAGCTGTATTTGGTAGTTTATTAGGATCCCCAGTAGCTGTATGTGGTTGTAGGTAGTTTATTAGGATCCCCAGTAGCTGTATTTGGTAGTTTATTAGGATCCCCAGTAGCTGTATTTGGTAGTTTATTAGGATCCCCAGTAGCTGTATTTGGTAGTTTATTAGGATCCCCATTAGCTGTATTTGGTAGTTTATTAGGATCCCCAGTAGCTCTATTTGGTAGTTTATTAGGATCCCCATTAGCTGTATTAGGTAGTTTATTAGGATCCCCAGTAGCTGTATTTGGTAGTTTATTAGGATCCCCATTAGCTGTATTTGGTAGTTTATTAGGATCCCCATTAGCTGTATTTGGTAGTTTATTAGGATCCCCATTAGCTGTATTTGGTAGTTTATTAGGATCCCCAGTAGCTGTATTTGGTAGTTTATTAGGATCCCCAGTAGCTGTATTTGGTAGTTTATTAGGATCCCCAGTAGCTGTATGTGGTTGTAGGTAGTTTATTAGGATCCCCAGTAGCTGTATTTGGTAGTTTATTAGGATCCCCAGTAGCTGTATTTGGTAGTTTATTAGGATCCCCAGTAGCTGTATTTGGTAGTTTATTAGGATCCCCAGTAGCTCTATTTGGTAGTTTATTAGGATCCACAGTAGCTGTATTTGGTAGTTTATTAGGATCCCCAGTAGCTGTATTAGGTAGTTTATTAGGATCCCCAATAGCTGTATGTGGTTGTAGGTAGTTTATTAGGATCCCCAGTAGCTGTATTTGGTAGTTTATTAGGATCCCCATTAGCTGTATTTGGTAGTTTATTAGGATCCCCAGTAGCTGTATTTGGTAGTTTATTAGGATCCCCAGTAGCTGTATTTGGTAGTTTATTAGGATCCCCAGTAGCTGTATTTGGTAGTTTATTAGGATCCCCAGTAGCTGTATTATGTAGTTTATTAGGATCCCCAGTAGCTGTATTAGGTCGTTTATTAGGATCCCCAGTAGCTGTATGTGGTATTAGGTAGTTTATTAGGATCCCCAGTAGCTGTATTATGTAGTTTATTAGGATCCCCAGTAGCTGTATGTGGTATTAGGTAGTTTATTAGGATCCCCAGTAGCTGTATGTGGTAGTTTATTAGGATCCCCAGTAGCTGTATTTGGTAGTTTATTAGGATCCCCAGTAGCTGTATTAGGTAGTTTATTAGGATCCCCAATAGCTGTATGTGGTTGTAGGTAGTTTATTAGGATCCCCATTAGCTGTATTTGGTAGTTTATTAGGATCCCCATTAGCTGTATTTGGTAGTTTATTAGGATCCCCAGTAGCTGTATTTGGTAGTTTATTAGGATCCCCAGTAGCTGTATTTGGTAGTTTATTAGGATCCCCAGTAGCTGTATGTGGTTGTAGGTAGTTTATTAGGATCCCCAGTAGCTGTATTTGGTAGTTTATTAGGATCCCCAGTAGCTGTATTTGGTAGTTTATTAGGATCCCCAGTAGCTGTATTTGGTAGTTTATTAGGATCCCCATTAGCTGTATTTGGTAGTTTATTAGGATCCCCAGTAGCTGTATTTGGTAGTTTATTAGGATCCCCAGTAGCTCTATTTGGTAGTTTATTAGGATCCCCAGTAGCTCTATTTGGTAGTTTATTAGGATCCCCAGTAGCTGTATTTGGTAGTTTATTAGGATCCCCAGTAGCTGTATTTGGTAGTTTATTAGGATCCCCAGTAGCTGTATTAGGTAGTTTATTAGGATCCCCAATAGCTGTATGTGGTTGTAGGTAGTTTATTAGGATCCCCAGTAGCTGTATTTGGTAGTTTATTAGGATCCCCAGTAGCTGTATTTGGTAGTTTATTAGGATCCCCAGTAGCTGTATTTGGTAGTTTATTAGGATCCCCAGTAGCTGTATTTGGTAGTTTATTAGGATCCCCAGTAGCTGTATTTGGTAGTTTATTAGGATCCCCAGTAGCTGTATTTGGTAGTTTATTAGGATCCCCAGTAGCTGTATTATGTAGATTATTAGGATCCCCAGTAGCTGTATTAGGTAGTTTATTAGGATCCCCAGTAGCTGTATGTGGTATTAGGTAGTTTATTAGGATCCCCAGTAGCTGTATTAGGTAGTTTATTAGGATCCCCAGTAGCTGTATTTGGTAGTTTATTAGGATCCCCATTAGCTGTATTTGGTAGTTTATTAGGATCCCCAGTAGCTGTATTTGGTAGTTCATTAGGATCCCCAGTAGCTGTATTTGGTAGTTTATTAGGATCCCCAGTAGCTGTATTAGGTAGTTTATTAGGATCCCCAGTAGCTGTATTAGGTAGTTTATTAGGATCCCCATTAGCTGTATTTGGTAGTTTATTAGGATCCCCAGTAGCTGTATTAGGTAGTTTATTAGGATCCCCATTAGCTGTATTTGGTAGTTTATTAGGATCCCCAGTATCTGTATTTGGTAGTTTATTAGGATCCCCAGTAGCTGTATTTGGTAGTTTATTAGGATCCCCAGTAGCTATATTTGGTAGTTTATTAGGATCCCCAGTAGCTGTATTTGGTAGTTTATTAGGATCCCCAGTAGCTGTATTTGGTGGTTTATTAGGATCCCCAGTAGCTGTATTAGGTAGTTTATTAGGATCCCCAGTAGCTGTATTTGGTAGTTTATTAGGATCCCCAGTAGCTGTATTAGGTAGTTTATTAGGATCCCCAGTAGCTGTATTTGGTAGTTTATTAGGATCCCCAGTAGCTGTATTAGGTAGTTTATTAGGATCCCCATTAGCTGTATTTGGTAGTTTATTAGGATCCCCAGTAGCTGTATTAGGTAGTTTATTAGGCTCCCCAGTAGCTGTATTTGGTAGTTTATTAGGATCCCCATTAGCTGTATTTGGTAGTTTATTAGGATCCCCAGTAGCTGTATTTGGTAGTTCATTAGGATCCCCAGTAGCTGTATTTGGTAGTTTATTAGGATCCCCAGTAGCTGTATTAGGTAGTTTATTAGGATCCCCAGTAGCTGTATTAGGTAGTTTATTAGGATCCCCATTAGCTGTATTTGGTAGTTTATTAGGATCCCCAGTAGCTGTATTTGGTAGTTTATTAGGATCCCCATTAGCTGTATTTGGTAGTTTATTAGGATCCCCAGTAGCTGTATTTGGTAGTTTATTAGGATCCCCATTAGCTGTATTTGGTAGTTTATTAGGATCCCCAGTAGCTGTATTTGGTAGTTTATTAGGATCCCCATTAGCTGTATTAGGTAGTTTATTAGGATCCCCAGTAGCTGTATTAGGTAGTTTATTAGGATCCCCAGTATCTGTATTTGGTAGTTTATTAGGATCCCCAGTAGCTGTATTTGGTAGTTTATTAGGATCCCCAGTAGCTGTATTTGGTAGTTTATTAGGATCCCCAGTAGCTGTATTTGGTAGTTTATTAGGATCCCCAGTAGCTGT
This sequence comes from Coregonus clupeaformis, assembly GCF_020615455.1. NCBI lineage: Eukaryota > Metazoa > Chordata > Actinopteri > Salmoniformes > Salmonidae > Coregonus > Coregonus clupeaformis. The sequence continues at coordinate 166,172 of NW_025533547.1, forward strand.
ATTTGGTGGTTTATTTGGATCCCCAGTAGCTGTATTAGGTAGTTTATTAGGATCCCCAGTAGCTGTATTTGGTAGTTTATTAGGATCCCCAGTAGCTGTATTAGGTAGTTTATTAGGATCCCCAGTAGCTGTATTTGGTAGTTTATTAGGATCCCCAGTAGCTGTATTAGGTAGTTTATTAGGATCCCCATTAGCTGTATTTGGTAGTTTATTAGGATCCCCAGTAGCTGTATTATGTAGTTTATTTTTTTCCAAGATGGCGAAGTAGTGCAGTCCTGTTTCTGTCGTGTGTCTGTAAATAGCCTGTAAATACCCTGTTTTTTTGTATTTTTCGTACATATTTCCCTATCAGACTTTTCATCCTTCTACAAAATATACTTTCCTGCAACCCGCCTCACTCAATGTGGAACGGATTCTATTTTTGACTTACCTTTATCTAGAATCTAGAATCTCCAGTTGAAACTAGCTAGCCAGCTAACTAGCTACTTGCTATTAGCCACAGCTAGCGGTGTTTCACCCAAAACATTGGATTTTTTTTCCGCGGGATTAATTTTAATCATTGGACATTGATTACCGGATATTCGGCCAGTCTGCACAGCGCGTTATCGACCCAGATCATATCAGTTTTTCGGCCGGAATCACTGAATCACTGGACCTTTAACTCCGGATTCATCGCTACCAGCTGGCTACAACAAAACGGACGCTGTGGTCTGGCTAATCATCCTGAGCTAGGCCCATCTCCCGGCTATCTACCTCTCTGTCAACCGGACGGGACCACCTAGTGTTGACACGAAGCCCCGCCGATCCTACACGACTGGTCTGCCGACGAAATCGTCTGATGTGGTTACGACGTTAACCACGAAGATTCCATCCATCTGCTAGCCCTGGCCCGCTAGCACACGCTATCCGTGGCCTCTTACTCACAAGTGCTTCACCACCGGACCTTATGATAACTCAGCTATACAGCTGATATCTGCTGGACTGTTCCTTTTACGGTACTACATCCTGTTTATGTTTAGCCTCAGCCCAAACATGGTTAGTTTATTGTTGTTTCGGTTATTTCTAATTGTACTATATCACTGTAGACCCCCCAGCCTAGCTAAACCTGCCTTAGATAGCTCCTTTGTCCCTCCCCCCATACACTCAGAGACCGACTCAATTGATGCCTCTAGAGATACTATCTCTTTCATTGTTACCCAACGCTTAGGTTTACCTCCACTTTACTCATATCCTTCCATATCCTTGTCTGTACATAATGCCCTGAATCTTTTCTATAACACCCGGAAATCTGCCCCTTTATTCTATGTACCCAACGCACTAGAAGACCAGTTCTTAAAGCCTTTAGCCGTATCCTTATTCTAGTCCTCCTCTGTTCCTCTGGTGATGTAGAGGCTAACCCAGGCCCTGCAGCCCTCAGTATCACTCCTACTCCCCAGGCGCTATCATTTGATGACTTCTGTATCGCAAAAGTCTTGGTTTCTTGCACATAAATATCAGAAGTCTACTTCCTAAGTTTGAGTTATTCACTGCGTTAGCACACTCTGCCAACCCTGATGTTCTAGCAGTGTCTGAATCCTGGCTCAGGAAGGCCACCAAAAATTCTGAAATTTCCATCCCCAACTATAACATTTTCCGTCTAGATAGAACTGCCAAAGGGGGGTGGAGTTGCAATCTACTGTAGAGAGAGCCTGCAGAGCTCCATCATACTATCCAGGTCCGTGCCCAAACAGTTTGAGCTTCTACTTCTAAAAATCCACCTTTCCAGAAATAAGTCTCTCACTGTTGCCGCTTGCTACAGACCCCCCTCAGCCCCCAGCTGTGCCCTGGACACCATATGTGAATTGATTGCCCCCATTTATCCTCAGAGTTTGTACTGCTTGGTGACCTAAATTGGGATATGCTTAATACCCCAGCCATCCTACAATCCAAGCTAGATGCCCTCAACCTCACGCAAATTATCAACGAACCTACCAGGTACAACCCTAAATCCGTAAACATGGGTACCCTCATAGATATCATCCTGACTAACATACCCTCTAAATACACCTCAGCTGTCTTCAACCAGGATCTCAGCGATCACTGCCTTATTGCCTGCGTCCGTAACGGGTCCGCGGTCAAACGACCACTCCTCATCACTGTCAAATGCTCCCTAAAACACTTTAGCGAGGAGGCCTTCCTAATTGACCTGGCCCAGGTATCCTGGATGGATATAGATCTCATTCCGTCAGTAGAGGATGCCTGGTTGTTCCTTAAAAGTAATTTCCTCTCAATCTTAAATAAACATGCCCCATTAAAAAAATACAGAACTAAGAACCGATATAGCCCCTGGTTCTCCTCAGACTTGACTGCCCTTGACCAGCACAAAAACATCCTGTGGCGTACAGCATTAGCATCAAATAGCCCCCGCGATATGCAACTTTTCAGGGAAGTTAGGAACCAATATACACAAGCAGTCAGGAAAGCAAAGGCTAACTTTTTCAAAAAGAAATGTGCATCCTGTAGCACTAACTCCAAAAAGTTTTGGGACACTGTAAAGTCCATGGAGAATAAGAGCACTTCCTCCCAGCTGCCCACTGCACTGAGGCTAGGAAACACTATCACCACCGATAAATCTACAATAATCGAGAATTTCAACAAGCATTTTGCTACAGCTGGCCATGCTTTCCATCTGGCTACCACTAACCCGGCCACCAACTCTGCACCCTCTGCTGCAACTTGCCCATGCCCCCCGCTTCTCCTTCACACAAATTCAGACAGCTGATGTTTTGAAAGCGCTGCAAAATCTGGACCCCTACAAATCAGCTGGGCTAGACAATCTGGACCCTTTCTTTCTAAAACTAGCCGCCGAAATTGTCGCAACCCCTATTACTAGTCTGTTCAACCTCTCTTTCATAACGTCTGAGATCCCCAGAGATTGGAAAGCTGCCGCGGTCATCCCCCTCTTCAAAGGGGGTGACACTCCTAGATCCAAACTGCTACAGACCTATATCCATCCTGCCCTGCCTTTCGAAAGTATTCGAAAGCCAAGTTAACAAACAGATCATCGACCATTTCGAATACCACCGTACCTTCTCCGCTATGCAATCCGGTTTCGAGCTGGTCACGGGTGCACTTCAGCCACGCTCAAGGTCCTAAACGATATTATAACCGCGATTGATAATAGACAGTACTGTGCAGCCGTCTTCATCGACCTGGCCAAGGCTTTCGACTCTGTCAACCACCGCATTCTTATTGGCAGACTAAATAGCCTTGGTTTCTTAAATGACTGCCTCGCCTGGTTCACCAACTACTTCTCAGATAGAGTTCAGTGTGTCAAATCGGAGGGCCTGTTGTCTGGACCTATAGCAGTCTCTATGGGGGTGCCACAGGGTTCAATTCTTGGGCCGACACTTTTCTCCGTGTATATCAATGATGTCGCTCTTGCTGCTGGTGACTCTCAGATCCACCTCTACGCAGACGACACCATTTTGTATACATCTGGCCCTTCATTGGACACTGTGTTAACAAACCTCCAAACGAGCTTCAATGCCATACAACAATCCTTCAGTAGCCTTCAACTGCTCTTAAACACTAGTAAAACTAAATGCATGCTTTTCAATCGAACGCTGCTAGCACCCGCCCACCCGACTAGAATCACCACTCTCGACGGGTCTGACCTAGAGTATGTGGACAACTACAAATATCTAGGTGTCTGGTTAGACTGTAAACTCAACTTCCAGACTCACATAAAGAATCTCCAATCCAAAGTTAAATCTAGAATCGGCTTCCTATTTCGCAACAAAGCCTCCTTCACTCATGCTGCCAAACATGCCCTCGTAAAACTGACTATCCTACCGATCCTTGACTTCGGCGATGTCATTTACAAAATAGCCTCCAACACTCTACTCAGCAAATTGGATGTAGTCTATCACAGTGCCATCCGTTTTGTCTCCAAAGCCCCATACACTACCCACCACTGTGACCTGTACGCTCTTGTTGGCTGGTCCTCACTACATGTTCGTCGTCAAACCCACTGGCTCCAGGCCATCTATAAATCACTGCTAGGCAAATCCCCGCCTTATCTTAGCTCATTGGTCAACATAGCAGCACCCACCCGTAGTCTGCGCTCCAGCAGGTATATCTCTCTGGTCATTCCCAAAGCCAACACCTCCTTTGGCCGCCATTCCTTCCAGTTCTCTGCTGCCAATGACTGGAACGAATTGCAAAAATCTCTGAAGCTGGAGACTCTTATCTCCCTCAATAACTTTAAGCATCAGTTGTCAGAGCACCTTACCGATCACTGCACCTGTACACAGCCCATCTGAAATTAGCCCACCCAACTACCTCATCCCTATATTGTTATTTATTTTGCTCTTTTGCACCCCAGTATCTCTATTTGCACATAATCTCTTGCACATCTAGCATTCCAGTGTTAATACTATTGTAATTATTCTGCACTATAGCCTATTTATTGCCTTACCTCCATAACTTGCTACATTTGCACACACTGTATATATATTTTCTGTTGTATTTCTGACTTTATGTTTTTTTTTTTACCCCATATGTAACTCTGTGTTGTTTTTATTGCACTACTTTGCTTTATCTTGGCCAGGTCGCAGTTGTAAATGAGAACCTGTTCTCAACTGGCTTACCTGGTTAAATAAAGGTGAAATATTAGGTAGTTTATTAGGATCCCCAGTAGCTGTATTAGGTAGTTTATTAGGATCCCCAGTAGCTGTATTAGGTAGTTTATTAGGATCCCCAGTAGCTGTATGTGGTATTAGGTAGTTTATTAGGATCCCCAGTAGCTGTATTATGTAGTTTATTAGGATCCCCAGTAGCTGTATTAGGTAGTTTATTAGGATCCCCAGTAGCTGTATTTGGTAGTTTATTAGGATCCCCAGTAGCTGTATTTGGTAGTTTATTAGGATCCCCAGTAGCTGTATTTGGTAGTTTATTGGGATCCCCAGTAGCTGTATTAGGTAGTTTATTAGGATCCCCAGTAGCTGTATTATGTAGTTTATTAGGATCCCCAGTAGCTGTATTTGGTAGTTTATTAGGATCCCCATTAGCTGTATTTGGTAGTTTATTAGGATCCCCAGTAGCTGTATTTGGTAGTTTATTAGGATCCCCAGTAGCTGTATTTGGTAGTTTATTAGGATCCCCAGTAGCTGTATTTGGTAGTTTATTAAGATCCCCATTAGCTGTATTTGGTAGTTTATTAGGATCCCCAGTAGCTGTATTTGGTAGTTTATTAGGATCCCCAGTAGCTGTATGTGGTAGTTTATTAGGATCCCCAGTAGCTGTATTAGGTAGTTTATTAGGATCCCCAGTAGCCGTATTTGGTAGTTTATTAGGATCCCCAGTAGCTGTATTAGGTAGTTTATTAGGATCCCCATTAGCTGTATTTGGTAGTTTATTAGGATCCCCAGTAGCTGTATTTGGTAGTTTATTAGGATCCCCAGTAGCTGTATGTGGTATTAGGTAGTTTATTAGGATCCCCAGTAGCTGTATTTGGTAGTTTATTAGGATCCCCAGTAGCTGTATTTGGTAGTTTATAAGGATCCCCAGTAGCTGTATTTGGTAGTTTATTAGGATCCCCAGTAGCTGTATTTGGTAGTTTATTAGGATCCCCAGTAGCTGTATTTGGTAATTTATTAGGATCCCCATTAGCTATATGTGGTAGTTTATTGGGATCCCCATTAGCTGTATTTGGTAGTTTATTAGGATCCCCATTAGCTGTATTTGGTAGTTTATTAGGATCCCCATTAGCTGTATTAGGTAGTTTATTAGGATCCCCAGTAGCTGTATTTGGTAGTTTTTTAGGATCCCCAGTAGCTGTATTTGGTAGTTTTTTAGGATCCCCAGTAGCTGTATTTGGTAGTTTTTTAGGATCCCCAGTAGCTGTATTTGGTAGTTTTTTAGGATCCCCAGTAGCTGTATTAGGTAGTTTATTAGGATCCCCAGTAGCTGTATTTGGTATTAGATAGTTTATTAGGATTCTTAGCTGAAAGCAGGGGTTCAGCACTTCGTCTGAGGACAAACTATAGATAAACTATCACTCCTTTAGCTTTTCACACAGTTACCATCGAGCTCCCCTGTGGTTTCCTGCTCGAGCCCACAATATGGTCTGGCAGCAGGACACCTAAGGTGACCCTCCTGAACCTGTAACCTAACCCTAACCCTAACCCTAACCTGTTGTAATGATAGTCTTCTGGCTGCAGGACACCTAAGGTGACCCTCCTGAACCTGTAGTTGTTGTAATGATAGTCTTCTGGCTGCAGGACACCTACTTTATTTAACAAGTCATTTAACTCGTTAATGAAATGAAAACCAGTAACACTTGCCTTTTGGTTCCACAGTTTCACAACTGATGGATTATATTGTTTTTTTAAATATCAATTATAATGCAGTAGCTTCTAACAATAGTAATTAAGTTATGTTCTTACCTTACCCCAAAAGTCTTCTAACTTCAAGTACATCAATCATCTCCTGATCTGTCTTCCTCCTGAATCTCCGCTCCTCTCTTTTCCCTCTCTTTTACATTGGGTTTTATACCCCTTAATAGCCTCCTTTGTTTGCTGCCACACAAGACTTCCTCCTTTTTACACGTGATTTAAGCAAAGTTCCGTAACACATATTCTCATTTACACGTATTTGTATTTATTATGGATCCCTGTTAGTTCCTGCCAAGGCAGCAGCTACTCTTCCTGGGGTTTATTATGGATCCCCATTAGTTCCTGCCAAGGCAGCAGCTACTCTTCCTGGGGTTTATTAGGGATCCCTGTTAGTTCCTGCCAAGGCAGCAGCTACTCTTCCTGGGGTTTATTATGGATCCCCATTAGTTCCTGCCAAGGCAGCAGCTACTCTTCCTGGGGTCCAGCAAAATTAAGGCCGTTATACAATTTTAAAAACATTACAATACATTCATAACAGATTTCACAACACACTGTGTGCCCTCAGGCACCTACTCCACTACCACATATCTACAACACAAAATCCATGTGTACGTGTGTGTATAGTGCGTATGTTATCGTGTGTGTGTATGCATGTGTCTGTGCCTATGTTTGTGTTGCTTCACAGTCCCCACTGTTCCAGAAGGTGTATTTTATTTGTTTTTGAAATCTAATTTTACTGCTTGCATCAGTTACCTGATGTGGAATAGAGTTCCATGTAGTCATGACTCTATGTAGTACTGTGTGCCTCCCATAGTCTGTTCTGGACTTGGGGACTGTGAAGAGACCGCTGGTGGCATGTCTTGTGGGGTATGCATGGGTGTCCGAGCTGTGTGCCAGTAGTTCAAACAGACAGCTCGGTGCATTCAACATGTCAATACCTCTCACAAATGCAAGTAGTTATGAAATCAATCTCTCCTCCACTTTGAGCCAGGATAGATTGACATGCATATTATTAATGATAGCTCTCTATGTACATCCAAGGGCCAGACGTGCTTCCCTGTTCTGAGCCAATTGCAATTTTCCTAAGTCTCTCTTTGTGGCACCTGACTGAACAGTAGTCCAGGTGTGACAAAACTAGGGCCTGTAGGACCTGCCTTGTTGATAGTGCTGTTAAGAAGGCAGAGAAGTGCTTTATTATGGACAGACTTCTCCCCATCTTAGCTACTGTTGTATCAACATGTTTTGACCATGACAGTTTACAATCCAGGGTTACTCCAAGCAGTTTAGTCACCTCAACTTGCTCAATTTCCACATTATTTATTACAAGATTTAGATGAGGTTTAGTGTTTAGTGAATGATTTGTCTCAAATACAATTATTTTAGTTTTTGAAATATTTAGGACTAACTTATTCCTTGCCACCCCATTCTGAAACTAACTGCAGCTCTTTGTTAAGTGTTGCAGTCATTTCAGTCACTGTAGTAGCTGACGTGTATAGTGTTGAGTCATCCGCATACATAGACACACTGGCTTTACTCAAAGCCAGTGGCATGTCATTAGTAAAGATTGAAAAAAGTAAGGGGCCTAGACAGCTGCCCTGGGGAATTCCTAATTCTACCTGGATTATGTTGGAGAGTCTTCCATTAAAGAACACCCTCTGTGTTCTGTTAGACAGGTAACTCTTTATCCACAATATAGCAGGGGGTGTAAAGCCATAACACATACGTTTTTCCAGCAGCAGACTATGATCGATAATGTCAAAAGACGCACTGAAGTATAACAAAACAATTTAACCGTTTTTACAGTCATTTTCTTAATAGGTGCAGGCTTATTAGTAACTGGGAAAAGCAATTTCATAAATGTGTCAAGTGCAGCGTCTGTTTTTTCTTCATTACACACCATGGACCAACAAATATTATTTACATCAACATCATAGGAATCACTACAAAACTTATTGTATGACCTCTTATACACTATATTAGGCCCATCCTTTGGAACTTTGGTTTTCCTAGATATGGCTACTATATTGTGATCACTACATCCAATGGATTTGGATACTGCTTTCAAGCACATTTCTGCAGCTTGATGATTTCATTCCTGTGCTGTTTGTAACTACCCTGGTAGGTGGACTGATAACCTGAATCAGGTAGCAGGCACTGGTTACAGTTTGAAGCTTTTTCTTGAGTGGGCAGCTTGATGAAAGCCAGTAAATATTTAAATCACCCAGAAAATATACCTCTCTGTTGATATCACATTCATTATCAGGCATTTCACACATTATCCAGATACTGACTGTTAGCACTTGGTGGTCTATAGCAGCTTCCCACCAGAATGGGCTTTAGGTGAGGCAGATTAACCTGTAGCCATATTACTTCAACAGTATTTAACATGAGATCCTCTCTAAGCTTTACAGGAATGTGGTTCTGAATATAAACAGCAACACCTCCACCATTGGCATTTGTCTTTTCTGTAAATGTTATAAACTTGTATTGCTACCACTGTATCATCAAAGGCATTATCTAAGTGAGTTTCAGAGATAGTCAGAATATGAATGTCATCTGTTACTAGCAAGTTATTAATTTCATGAACCTTGTTTCTTAAGCTACATATGTTAACGTGGGCTATTTTGAACACTTTTCTGGGATGCTTGCTTGTTTTCATTGCTTTACTGGGAAGCTTAGCAGAAGTAGTTATTCTCATGTTATTTATGTTAGTGCAGGGTGAGCTGCACATAGTGGACTTCCTACTAGGGCACACCGCCTCAGTGCTAAGAGCATAAGTCTGGTTCATAGGCACATGATTGCTGCATACTATAGCTGTAGGATCAGCAGAGGCATTCAGGGCAGTTAGAGGGACATAAATTAGGTTACTTATATTGTGTCTATCAACTCCCCTGATATAATGTACATTTGCTAAAGCATAATGACAACTCAGCGACACAATGGTAGGGATTAACTGAGCTGGGCTTGGGTCATTGATAAGTCATTGTTTCATCGCAGCCTTATAATGCTGTGAAAGGATCCAGGAGCCCAAATGATTTGGGTGGATCCCATCATCCTTATAAAACGTGTTGTTTCCAAAAGGTATCGAAATTGTCAACAAAAGTTAGACCCATTGAGCTGCAATAATCACGTAGCCAGTTGTGAAGAGACAGAATCCTGCTAAAGCGTTCAATGCCATGATTCAGAGAGGGCACAGGGCCAGATATGATGCCATGATTCAGAGAGGGCACAGGGCCAGATATGATGCCATGATTCAGAGAGGGCACAGGGCCAGATATGATGCCATGATTCAGAGAGGGCACAGGGCCAGATATGATGCCATGATTCAGAGAGGGCACAGGGCCAGATATGATGGGTCTTTTATTAGTGTCTAGCAGAGAGTCAATCAGTTCTTTAAAATCCAGTTTCAACTGTTCAGACCTGCCCTTCATAATGTCATTAAAACCCACATGGACTACGATATAATCTATTTCCATGTCCTGGTGTAGTACATTCGGGAGCAGCTTAGTAATGTCATTTACTCAAGTTCCGGGATAGGACATTGTTTTTGCACCAGGAACAGTCACATTTCTTACCATGGAGCTGCCTAGAAGGATGAGGAAATCCGCCTACTCCCACGCTTCACAGGATTCGGAGAACCCTTTAAGGACGGGCGAGAGGTAGGATAACTTAAGCCCGTAGCTCCCGGTGCCTTGTTGCAGGCCTCCGACAGATGGAGAAGCCCCGCTCGATCCAGAGCAGGGACGGAAGGTTGTCGACGTCAACTTTGAAATCTTAGGGGAAGGAGTAAGAGTGCCCCAGTGACAAAGGTGCAGGAAGGTCAGCCTCCAGGGCAGCTAAACTATTCGTTGTTTGTATCCGCTCCGGGCCTCTCGTTGGGAGTGTAGACTGCTTTGAGGGAGGCCGCTGTCTTTGACTTCCACGGCTCGTGACATGCGACCATCGTTGATTGCCATGCTCCTCTTCCTGTGCTGCTTCGACCACTATCAGATGGGGGAGGAGAGGCAGGAGTTGGCTACCCTGGAGAACGAAATCTGGGCAATACCGGTCGAACAACGACAAACAACAAGGTGGAGATGCATCCAACAAGCGCGAACACCGTCCAGCCACCGGCGTAGAAAAGGTAAACATTCCACTATGCGTTTTCCACAGTTTCTTACGTAGGCTGTCGACCTGTGTGATCAAGGAAGCCAACTCAAGCCTATAATCCTCGGAAAGCAAACAATTGCCGCATTGGAACTCTGAGTGATCCAGTTTGTCCTGAAACAAAGCGTAGTAACCGTTCATTTACTTCTCCAGACAAAGAGGGCTCCATTGCAAAACTCATCTAGGACTAACAAGTGATGTCTACACAGAGTCAGGTAACACATTGGTTCCTTTGTAGGTGACGACAATCCGTGGTGTCATATGCTTAATGCCCACGTTACATCAGGCAACTCTACCAACTCCATCCCAGGGCCGAGATCTGACAGGGGTGTTGCCATATAAGATGAACCTCCACCCTCCAGAGAATCATCTGCATACAGTCTACCTCCACCCTCCAGAGGATCATCTGCATACAGTCTACCTCCACCCTCCAGCAGAGGATCATCTGCATACAGTCTACCTCCACCCTCCATCAGTCTCTGTCTGGGTTGTCCTGTGGTTGAGACCTCTTCCTGTCCTCCTTCTGCTTCTTCTTCATCTACCTTGTCTCAGTGTTACCATAGCTCTGACTGGAGGAGTCACCAGGTCATCTACCTTGTCTCAGTGTTACCATAGCTCTGACTGGAGACTGGAGGAGTCACCAGGTCATCTACCTTGTCTCAGTGTTACCATAGCTCTGACTGGAGACTGGAGGAGTCACCAGGTCATCTACCTTGTCTCAATGTTACCATAGCTCTGAAGGAGACTGGAGGAGTCATCAGGTCATCTATCTTGTCTCAGTGTTACCATAGCTCTGACTGGAGACTGGAGGAGTCACCAGGTCATCTACCTTGTCTCAGTGTTACCATAGCTCTGACTGGAGACTGGAGGAGTCACCAGGTCATCTACCTTGTCTCAGTGTTACCATAGCTCTGACTGGAGGGAGTCACCAGGTCATCTACCTTGTCTCAGTGTTACCATAGCTCTGACTGGAGACTGGAGGAATCACCAGGTCATCTACCTTGTCTCAGTGTTACCATAGCTCTGACTGGAGACTGGAGGAGTCACCAGGTCATCTACCTTGTCTCAGTGTTACCATAGCTCTGACTGGAGGAGTCACCAGGTCATCTACCTTGTCTCAGTGTTACCATAGCTCTGACTGGAGACTGGAGGAGTCACCAGGTCATCTACCTTGTCTCAGTGTTACCATAGCTCTGACTGGAGACTGGAGGAGTCACCAGGTCATCTACCTTGTCTCAGTGTTACCATAGCTCTGACTGGAGACTGGAGGAGTCACCAGGTCATCTACATTGTCTCAGTGTTACCATAGCTCTGACTGGAGACTGGAGGAGTCACCAGGTCATCTACCTTGTCTCAGTGTTACCATAGCTCTGACTGGAGACTGGAGGAGTCACCAGGTCATCTACCTTGTCTCAGTGTTACCATAGCTCTGACTGGAGACTGGAGGAGTCACCAGGTCATCTACCTTGTCTCAGTGTTACCATAGCTCTGACTGGAGACTGGAGGAGTCACCAGGTCATCTACCTTGTCTCAGTGTTACCATAGCTCTGACTGGAGACTGGAGGAGTCACCAGGTCATCTACCTTGTCTCAGTGTTGCCATAGCTCTGACTGGAGACTGGAGGAGTCACCAGGTCATCTACCTTGTCTCAATATTACCATAGCTCTGACTGGAGACTGGAGGAGTCACCAGGTCATCTACCTTGTCTCAGTGTTACCATAGCTCTGACTGGAGACTGGAGGAGTCACCAGGTCATCTACCTTGTCTCAGTGTTACCATAGCTCTGACTGGAGGAGTCACCAGGTCATCTACCTTGTCTCAGTGTTACCATAGCTCTGACTGGAGACTGGAGGAGTCACCAGGTCATCTACCTTGTCTCAGTGTTACCATAGCTCTGACTGGAGGAGTCACCAGGTCATCTACCTTGTCTCAGTGTTACCATAGCTCTGACTGGAGACTGGAGGAGTCACCAGGTCATCTACCTTGTCTCAGTGTTACCATAGCTCTGACTGGAGACTGGAGGAGTCACCAGGTCATCTACCTTGTCTCAGTGTTACCATAGCTCTGACTGGAGGAGTCATCAGGTCATCTACCTTGTCTCAGTGTTACCATAGCTCTGACTGGAGACTGGAGGAGTCACCAGGTCATCTACCTTGTCTCAGTGTTACCATAGCTCTGACTGGAGACTGGAGGAGTCACCAGGTCATCTACCTTGTCTCAGTGTTACCATAGCTCTGACTGGAGACAGGAGGAGTCACCAGGTCATCTACCTTGTCTCAGTGTTACCATAGCTCTGACTGGAGCCTGGAGGAGTCACCAGGTCATCTACCTTGTCTCAGTGTTACCATAGCTCTGACTGGAGACTGGAGGAGTCACCAGGTCATCTACCTTGTCTCAGTATTACCATAGCTCTGACTGGAGACTGGAGGAGTCATCGGTCATCTACCTTGTCTCAGTGTTACCATAGCTCTGACTGGAGACTGGAGGAGTCACCAGGTCATCTACCTTGTCTCAGTGTTACCATAGCTCTGACTGGAGCCTGGAGGAGTCACCAGGTCATCTACCTTGTCTCAGTGTTACCATAGCTCTGACTGGAGACTGGAGGAGTCACCAGGTCATCTACCTTGTCTCAGTGTTACCATAGCTCTGACTGGAGACTGGAGGAGTCACCAGGTCATCTACCTTGTCTCAGTGTTACCATAGCTCTGACTGGAGACTGGAGGAGTCACCAGGTCATCTACCTTGTCTCAGTGTTACCATAGCTCTGACTGGAGACTGGAGGAGTCACCAGGTCATCTACCTTGTCTCAGTGTTACCATAGCTCTGACTGGAGACTGGAGGAGTCACCAGGTCATCTACCTTGTCTCAGTGTTACCATAGCTCTGACTGGAGACTGGAGGAGTCATCCGGTCATCTACCTTGTCTCAGTGTTACCATAGCTCTGACTGGAGACTGGAGGAGTCACCAGGTCATCTACCTTGTCTCAGTGTTACCATAGCTCTGACTGGAGACTGGAGGAGTCATCCGGTCATCTACCTTGTCTCAGTGTTACCATAGCTCTGACTGGAGGAGTCACCAGGTCATCTACCTTGTCTCAGTGTTACCATAGCTCTGACTGGAGACTGGAGGAGTCACCAGGTCATCTACCTTGTCTCAGTGTTACCATAGCTCTGACTGGAGACTGGGGGAGTCACCAGGTCATCTACCTTGTCTCAGTGTTACCATAGCTCTGACTGGAGACTGGAGGAGTCATCCGGTCATCTACCTTGTCTCAGTGTTACCATAGCTCTGACTGGAGACTGGAGGAGTCACCAGGTCATCTACCTTGTCTCAGTGTTACCATAGCTCTGACTGGAGACTGGAGGAGTCACCAGGTCATCTACCTTGTCTCAGTGTTACCATAGCTCTGACTGGAGACTGGAGGAGTCATCAGGTCATCTACCTTGTCTCAGTGTTACCATAGCTCTGACTGGAGACTGGAGGAGTCACCAGGTCATCTACCTTGTCTCAGTGTTACCATAGCTCTGACTGGAGACTGGAGGAGTCACCAGGTCATCTACCTTGTCTCAGTGTTACCATAGCTCTGACTGGAGGAGTCATCAGGTCATCTACCTTGTCTCAGTGTTACCATAGCTCTGACTGGAGACAGGAGGAGTCACCAGGTCATCTACCTTGTCTCAGTGTTACCATAGCTCTGACTGGAGACTGGAGGAGTCACCAGGTCATCTACCTTGTCTCAGTGTTACCATAGCTCTGACTGGAGACTGGAGGAGTCACCAGGTCATCTACCTTGTCTCAGTGTTACCATAGCTCTGACTGGAGGAGTCACCAGGTCATCTACCTTGTCTCAGTGTTACCATAGCTCTGACTGGAGACTGGAGGAGTCACCAGGTCATCTACCTTGTCTCAGTGTTACCATAGCTCTGACTGGAGACTGGAGGAGTCACCAGGTCATCTACCTTGTCTCAGTGTTACCATAGCTCTGACTGGAGACTGGAGGAGTCATCAGGTCATCTACCTTGTCTCAGTGTTACCATAGCTCTGACTGCTGGAGGAGTCATCAGGTCATCTACCTTGTCTCAGTGTTACCATAGCTCTGACTGGAGACTGGAGGAGTCACCAGGTCATCTACCTTGTCTCAGTGTTACCATAGCTCTGACTGGAGACTGGAGGAGTCACCAGGTCATCTACCTTGTCTCAGTGTTACCATAGCTCTGACTGGAGGAGTCACCAGGTCATCTACCTTGTCTCAGTGTTACCATAGCTCTGACTGGAGACTGGAGGAGTCACCAGGTCATCTACCTTGTCTCAGTGTTACCATAGCTCTGACTGGAGACTGGAGGAGTCACCAGGTCATCTACCTTGTCTCAATGTTACCATAGCTCTGACTGGAGACTGGAGGAGTCACCAGGTCATCTACCTTGTCTCAGTGTTACCATAGCTCTGACTGGAGACTGGAGGAGTCACCAGGTCATCTACCTTGTCTCAGTGTTACCATAGCTCTGACTGGAGACTGGAGGAGTCACCAGGTCATCTACCTTGTCTCAGTGTTACCATAGCTCTGACTGGAGACTGGAGGAGTCACCAGGTCATCTACCTTGTCTCAGTGTTACCATAGCTCTGACTGGAGACTGGAGGAGTCACCAGGTCATCTACCTTGTCTCAGTGTTACCATAGCTCTGACTGGAGACTGGAGGAGTCACCAGGTCATCTACCTTGTCTCAGTGTTACCATAGCTCTGACTGGAGACTGGAGGAGTCACCAGGTCATCTACCTTGTCTCAGTGTTACCATAGCTCTGACTGGAGACTGGAGGAGTCACCAGGTCATCTACCTTGTCTCAGTGTTACCATAGCTCTGACTGGAGACTGGAGGAGTCACCAGGTCATCTACCTTGTCTCAGTGTTACCATAGCTCTGACTGGAGACTGGAGGAGTCACCAGGTCATCTACCTTGTCTCAGTGTTACCATAGCTCTGACTGGAGACAGGAGGAGTCACCAGGTCATCTACCTTGTCTCAGTGTTACCATAGCTCTGACTGGAGACTGGAGGAGTCACCAGGTCATCTACCTTTGTCTCAGTGTTACCATAGCTCTGACTGGAGACTGGAGGAGTCACCAGGTCATCTACCTTGTCTCAGTGTTACCATAGCTCTGACTGGAGGAGTCACCAGGTCATCTACCTTGTCTCAGTGTTACCATAGCTCTGACTGGAGGAGTCACCAGGTCATCTACCTTGTCTCAGTGTTACCATAGCTCTGACTGGAGGAGTCACCAGGTCATCTACCTTGTCTCAGTGTTACCATAGCTCTGACTGGAGACTGGAGGAGTCACCAGGTCATCTACCTTGTCTCAGTGTTACCATAGCTCTGACTGGGAGGAGTCACCAGGTCATATACCTTGTCTCAGTGTTACCATAGCTCTGACTGGAGACTGGAGGAGTCACCAGGTCATCTACCTTGTCTCAGTGTTACCATAGCTCTGACTGGAGACTGGAGGAGTCACCAGGTCATCTACCTTGTCTCAGTGTTACCATAGCTCTGACTGGACTGGAGGAGTCACCAGGTCATCTACCTTGTCTCAGTGTTACCATAGCTCTGACTGGAGACTGGAGGAGTCACCAGGTCATCTACCTTGTCTCAGTGTTACCATAGCTCTACTGGAGACTGGAGGAGTCACCAGGTCATCTACCTTGTCTCAGTGTTACCATAGCTCTGACTGGAGACTGGAGGAGTCACCAGGTCATCTACCTTGTCTCAGTGTTACCATAGCTCTGACTGGAGACTGGAGGAGTCACCAGGTCATCTACCTTGTCTCAGTGTTACCATAGCTCTGACTGGAGACTGGAGGAGTCACCAGGTCATCTACCTTGTCTCAGTGTTACCATAGCTCTGACTGGAGACTGGAGGAGTCACCAGGTCATCTACCTTGTCTCAGTGTTACCATAGCTCTGACTGGAGACTGGAGGAGTCACCAGGTCATCTACCTTGTCTCAGTGTTACCATAGCTCTGACTGGAGGAGTCACCAGGTCATCTACCTTGTCTCAGTGTTACCATAGCTCTGACTGGAGACTGGAGGAGTCACCAGGTCATCTACCTTGTCTCAGTGTTACCATAGCTCTGACTGGAGACTGGAGGAGTCACCAGGTCATCCACCTTGTCTCAGTGTTACCATAGCTCTGACTGGAGACTGGAGGAGTCACCAGGTCATCTACCTTGTCTCAGTGTTACCATAGCTCTGACTGGGAGGAGTCACCAGGTCATCTACCTTGTCTCAGTGTTACCATAGCTCTGACTGGAGACTGGAGGAGTCACCAGGTCATCTACCTTGTCTCAGTGTTACCATAGCTCTGACTGGAGACTGGAGGAGTCACCAGGTCATCCACCTTGTCTCAGTGTTACCATAGCTCTGACTGGAGACTGGAGGAGTCACCAGGTCATCTACCTTGTCTCAGTGTTACCATAGCTCTGACTGGAGACTGGAGGAGTCACCAGGTCATCTACCTTGTCTCAGTGTTACCATAGCTCTGACTGGAGACTGGAGGAGTCACCAGGTCATCTACCTTGTCTCAGTGTTACCATAGCTCTGACTGGAGACTGGAGGAGTCACCAGGTCATCTACCTTGTCTCAGTGTTACCATAGCTCTGACTGGAGGAGTCACCAGGTCATCTACCTTGTCTCAGTGTTACCATAGCTCTGACTGGAGACTGGAGGAGTCACCAGGTCATCTCCCTTGTCTCAGTGTTACCATAGCTCTGACTGGAGACTGGAGGAGTCACCAGGTCATCTACCTTGTCTCAGTGTTACCATAGCTCTGACTGGAGACTGGAGGAGTCACCAGGTCATCTACCTTGTCTCAGTGTTACCATAGCTCTGACTGGAGACTGGAGGAGTCACCAGGTCATCTACCTTGTCTCAGTGTTACCATAGCTCTGACTGGAGACTGGAGGAGTCACCAGGTCATCTACCTTGTCTCAGTGTTACCATAGCTCTGACTGGAGACTGGAGGAGTCACCAGGTCATCTACCTTGTCTCAGTGTTACCATAGCTCTGACTGGAGACTGGAGGAGTCACCAGGTCATCTACCTTGTCTCAGTGTTACCATATCTCTGACTGGAGACTGGAGGAGTCACCAGGTCATCTACCTTGTCTCAGTGTTACCATACTCTGGGAGACTGGAGGAGTCCCCAGGTCATCTACCTTGTCTCAGTGTTACCATAGCTCTGACTGGAGACTGGAGGAGTCACCAGGTCATCTACCTTGTCTCAGTGTTACCATAGCTCTGACTGGAGACTGGAGGAGTCACCAGGTCATCTACCTTGTCTCAGTGTTACCATAGCTCTGACTGGAGACAGGAGGAGTCATCAGGTCATCTTCCTTGTCTCAGTGTTACCATAGCTCTGACTGGAGACTGGAGGAGTCACCAGGTCATCTACCTTGTCTCAGTGTTACCATAGCTCTGACTGGAGACAGGAGGAGTCACCAGGTCATCTACCTTGTCTCAGTGTTACCATAGCTCTGACTGGAGACTGGAGGAGTCACCAGGTCATCTACCTTGTCTCAGTGTTACCATAGCTCTGGGCGACTGGAGGAGTCACCAGGTCATCTACCTTGTCTCAGTGTTACCATAGCTCTGACTGGAGACTGGAGGAGTCACCAGGTCATCTACCTTGTCTCAGTGTTACCATAGCTCTGACTGGAGGAGTCACCAGGTCATCTACCTTGTCTCAGTGTTACCATAGCTCTGACTGGAGACTGGAGGAGTCACCAGGTCATCTACCTTGTCTCAGTGTTACCATAGCTCTGACTGGAGGAGTCACCAGGTCATCTACCTTGTCTCAGTGTTACCATAACTCTGACTGGAGACTGGAGGAGTCACCAGGTCATCTACCTTGTCTCAGTGTTACCATAGCTCTGACTGGAGACTGGAGGAGTCACCAGGTCATCTACCTTGTCTCAGTGTTACCATAGCTCTGACTGGAGACTGGAGGAGTCACCAGGTCATCTACCTTGTCTCAGTGTTACCATAGCTCTGACTGGAGGAGTCACCAGGTCATCTACCTTGTCTCAGTGTTACCATAGCTCTGACTGGAGACTGGAGGAGTCACCAGGTCATCTACCTTGTCTCAGTGTTACCATAGCTCTGACTGGAGACTGGAGGAGTCACCAGGTCATCTACCTTGTCTCAGTGTTACCATAGCTCTGACTGGAGACTGGAGGAGTCACCAGGTCATCTACCTTGTCTCAGTGTTACCATAGCTCTGACTGGAGACTGGAGGAGTCACCAGGTCATCTACCTTGTCTCAGTGTTACCATAGCTCTACCTGGAGACTGGAGGAGTCACCAGGTCATACTGACTAGGCTCATTCAAGACACCCCTCTCTCTACCACTATAAGGTTGAGACTGTAGATCTGACCCCTCTCTGTACCACTATAAGGTTGAGACTGTAGATCTGACCCCTCTCTGTACCACTATAAGGTTGAGACTGTAGATCTGACCCCTCTCTGTACCACTATAAGGTTGAGACTGTAGATCTGACCCCTCTCTGTACCACTATAAGGTTGAGACTGTAGATCTGACCCCTCTCTGTACCACTATAAGGTTGAGACTGTAGATCTGACCCCTCTCTGTACCACTATAAGGTTGAGACTGTAGATCTGACCCCTCTCTGTACCACTATAAGGTTGAGACTGTAGATCTGACCCCTCTCTGTACCACTATAAGGTTGAGACTGTAGATCTGACCCCTCTCTCTATCACTATAAGGTTGAGACTGTAGATCTGACCCCTCTCTGTACCACTATAAGCTTGAGACTGTAGATCTGACCCCTCTCTGTACCACTATAAGGTTGAGACTGTAGATCTGACCCCTCTCTGTACCACTGTAAGGTTGAGACTGTAGATCTGACCCCTCTCTGTACCACTATAAGGTTGAGACTGTAGATCTGACCCCTCTCTCTACCACTATAAGGTTGAGACTGTAGATCTGACTCCTCTCTGTACCACTATAAGGTTGAGACTGTAGATCTGACCCCTCTCTGTACCACTATAAGGTTGAGACTGTAGATCTGACCCCTCTCTCTACCACTATAAGGTTGAGACTGTAGATCTGACCCCTCTCTGTACCACTATAAGGTTGAGACTGTAGATCTGACCCCTCTCTCTACCACTATAAGGTTGAGACTGTAGATCTGACCCCTCTCTGTACCACTATAAGGTTGAGACTGTAGATCTGACCCCTCTCTCTACCACTATAAGGTTGAGACTGTAGATCTGACCCCTCTCTGTACCACTATAAGGTTGAGACTGTAGATCTGACCCCTCTCTCTACCACTATAAGGTTGAGACTGTAGATCTGACCCCTCTCTGTACCACTATAAGGTTGAGACTGTAGATCTGACCCCTCTCTGTACCACTATAAGGTTGAGACTGTAGATCTGACCCCTCTCTCTACCACTATAAGGTTGAGACTGTAGATCTGACCCCTCTCTGTACCACTATAAGGTTGAGACTGTAGATCTGACCCCTCTCTGTACCACTATAAGGTTGAGACTGTAGATCTGACCCCTCTCTCTACCACTATAAGGTTGAGACTGTAGATCTGACCCCTCTCTCTACCACTATAAGGTTGAGACTGTAGATCTGACCCCTCTCTCTACCACTATAAGGTTGAGACTGTAGATCTGACCCCTCTCTCTACCACTATAAGGTTGAGACTGTAGATCTGACCCCTCTCTGTACCACTATAAGGTTGAGACTGTAGATCTGACCCCTCTCTCTACCACTATAAGGTTGAGACTGTAGATCTGACCCCTCTCTCTACCACTATAAGGTTGAGACTGTAGATCTGACCCCTCTCTCTACCACTATAAGGTTGAGACTGTAGATCTGACCCCTCTCTCTACCACTATAAGGTTGAGACTGTAGATCTGACCCCTCTCTGTACCACTATAAGGTTGAGACTGTAGATCTGACCCCTCTCTCTACCACTATAAGGTTGAGACTGTAGATCTGACCCCTCTCTGTACCACTATAAGGTTGAGACTGTAGATCTGACCCCTCTCTGTACCACTATAAGGTTGAGACTGTAGATCTGACCCCTCTCTGTACCACTATAAGGTTGAGACTGTAGATCTGACCCCTCTCTCTACCACTATAAGGTTGAGACTGTAGATCTGACCCCTCTCTCTACCACTATAAGGTTGAGACTGTAGATCTGACCCCTCTCTGTACCACTATAAGGTTGAGACTGTAGATCTGACCCCTCTCTCTACCACTATAAGGTTGAGACTGTAGATCTGACCCCTCTCTGTACCACTATAAGGTTGAGACTGTAGATCTGACCCCTCTCTGTACCACTATAAGGTTGAGACTGCAGATCTGACCCCTCTCTCTATCACTATATGTCCACCTTTGTATAAAGTTGCAACCGGTTATTGACTGTTGAATGTGTGTTATTTTGAAGTCTATTGTTGAGCATGACGCCATACTGATTGGTTTATTATGAAGTCTAATGTTTATTTTTTATTTTATTTTATTTTTGGTCATTTAGCAGACGCTCTTATCCAGAGCGACTTACAGGAGCAATTAGGGTTAAGTGCCTTGCTCAAGGGCACATCGACAGATTTTTCACCTAGTCGGCTCGGGGATTAGAACCAGCGACCTTTCGGTTACTGGCACAACGCTCTTACCCACTAAGCTACCTGCCGCCCCTGTTGCAACCGAGGATAGACAATTTTTACGCGCTACACGCTTCAACACTCTGCGGTCTCGTTTTGTGAGCTTGTGTGGCCTACCACTTCACGGCTGAGCCGTTATTGCTCCTAGACGTTTCCACTTCACAATAATGTTGAGCATGATGCCATACTGATTGGTTTATTATGAAGTCTATTGTTGATCATGATGCCATACTGATTGGTTTATTATGAAGTCTATTGTTGATCATGATGCCAGTGAGGCCGGGCACTGATGTTGGGCGATTAGGCCTGGCTCGCAGTCGTGGTTCCAATTCATCCCAAAGGTGTTCAATGGGGTTGAGGTCAGGGCTCTGTGCAGGCCAGTCAAGTTCTTCCACATCGATCTTGACAAACCATTTCTTTATGGACCTCGCTTTTTGCACAGGGGCATTGTCATGCTGAAACAGGAAAGGGCCTTCCCCAAACTGTTGCCACAAAGTTGGAAGCACAGAATCGTCTAGAATGTCATTGTATGCTGTAGCCTTAAGATTTCCCTTCACTGGAACTAAGGGGCCTAGCCCGAACCATGAAAAACAGCCCCAGACCATTATTCCTCCTCCACCAAACTTTACAGTTGGCACTATGCAATGGGGCAGGTGGCGTTCTCCTGGCATCCGCCAAACCCAGATTAGTCCGTTGGACTGCCAGATGGTGAAGCGTGATTCATCACTCCAGAGAACGCGTTTCCACTGCTCCAGAGTCCAATGGTGGCGAGCTTTACACCATTCCAGCCGACGCTTAGCATTGTGCATGGTGATCTTAGGCTTGTGTGCGGCTGCTCGGCCATGGAAACCCATTTGATGAAGCTCCCGACAAACAGTTATTGTGCTGACGTTGCTTCCAGAGGCAGTTTGGAACTCAGTAGTGAGTGTTGCAACCGAGGATAGACAATTTTTACGCGCTACACGCTTCAACACTCTGCGGTCTCGTTTTGTGAGCTTGTGTGGCCTACCACTTCACGGCTGAGCCGTTATTGCTCCTAGACGTTTCCACTTCACAATAACAGCTCTTCCAGTTGACCGGGGCAGCTCTAGCAGGGCAGAAATTTGACGAACTGACTTGTATGACGGTGCCACGCTTTAAGTCACTGAGCTCTTCAGTAAGGCCATTCTACTGCCAATGTTTGTCTATGGAGATTGCATGGCTGTGTGCTCGATTTTAAACACCTGTCAGCAACGGGTGTGGCTAAAATAGCCGAATCCACTAATTTGAAGGGTTTTCCACATACATACTTTTGTACAGTGAGGGGAAAAAGTATTTGATCCCCTGCTGATTTTGTACGTTTGCCCACTGACAAAGACATGATCAGTCTATAAGTTTAATGGTAGGTTTATTTGAGCAGTGAGAGACAGAATAACAACAACAAAATCCAGAAAAACGCATGTCAAAAATGTTATAAATTGATTTGCATTTTAATGAGGGAAATAAGTATTTGACACCTCTGCAAAACATGACTTAGTACTTGGTGGCAAAACCCTTGTTGGCAATCACAGAGGTCAGACGTTTCTTGTAGTTGGCCACCGTGTTTGCACACATCTCAGGAGGGATTTTGTCCCACTCCTCTTTGCAGATCTTCTCCAAGTCATTAAGGTTTCGAGGCTGACGTTTGGCAACTCGAACCTTCAGCTCCCTCCACAGATTTTCTATGGGATTAAGGTCTGGAGACTGGCTAGGCCACTCCAGGACCGTAATGTGCTTCTTCTTGAGCCACTCCTTTGTTGCCTTGGCCGTGTATTTTGGGTCATTGTCATGCTGGAATACCCATCCGCTACCCATTTTCAATGCCCTGGCTGAGGGAAGGAGGTTCTCACCCAAGATTTGACTGTACATGGCCCTGTCCATTGTCCCCTTTGCTGCAGGATTTCAGTCCTTCACGGCGTAGTGTGTTGCCAATTGTTTTCTTGGTGACTATGGTCCCAGCTGCCTTGAGATCATTGACAAGATCCTCCCGTGTAGTTCTGGGCTGATTCCTCACCATTCTCATGATCATTGCAACTCCACGAGGTGAGATCTTGCATGGAGCCCCAGGCCAAGGGAGATTGACAGTTATTTTGTGTTTCTTCCATTTGCAAATAATC
This sequence comes from Coregonus clupeaformis, assembly GCF_020615455.1. Classification (NCBI taxonomy): domain Eukaryota; kingdom Metazoa; phylum Chordata; class Actinopteri; order Salmoniformes; family Salmonidae; genus Coregonus; species Coregonus clupeaformis. The sequence goes on from NW_025533547.1 coordinate 189,508, forward strand.
GCACCAACTGTTGTCACCTTCTCACGAAGCTGCTTGGCGATGGTCTTGTAGCCCATTCCAGCCTTGTGTAGGTCTACAATCTTGTCCCTGACATCCTTGGAGAGCTCTTTGGTCTTGGCCATGGTGGAGAGTTTGGAATCTGATTGATTGATTGCTTCTGTGGACAGGTGTCTTTTATACAGGTAACAAACTGAGATTAGGAGCACTCCCTTTAAGAGTGTGCTCCTAATCAGCTCGTTACCTGTATAAAAGACACCTGGCAGCCAGAAATCTTTCTGATTGAGAGGGGGTCAAATACTTATTTCCCTCATTAAAATGCAAATCAATTTATAACATTTTTGACATGCGTTTTTCTGGATTATTTTGTTGTTATTCTGTCTCTCACTGTTCAAATAAACCTACGATTAAAATTATAGACTGATAATTTCTTTGTCAGTGCGCAAACTTACAAAATCAGCAGGGGATCAAATACTTATTTCCCTCACTGTATATGTAGTGTATTTTATGAATGAATACTACAAATAAATTGTATAACCAATTAAGAAGTTTCTGGACTAAGATTGCATTTACTTATTTTAAGTTAATTGGGTAGAAGAAATGTATTATTCAAGAAAATGTACTTGCTAAACGTGGGGAAGCGGACACAAATAGAAAATAGGTTTTGACATTTTAATATAAAGAAGGGGTGTGGCTTTCTGAACTGTTACTAGGAAGAACACAGTTTAAAGTTATATGGAAAGATATTGGTGTTTCTGTTGTGATTGGGTTATATTGACCAAATTATTAGGACTTTTTTTTTTTACTCTATTTTCCTTAAGTTCACCTGAAACAAGCATTTCACAGCTATTTGAAAAACGATTATGTCCCGGCATGTCGCTGAACCCCCATAAGAGGTGTTGACACCGGAACCAATTGATCCTGACTTCCCCAATATCCAACACAAAGTTACACCTTTGGCTAAACGAGAACTACTGTAACTGCTAGCTATAACTACTGCTGTAGTTCTCCTGGGGGTTCCGGTGTAGAATAGAGGAGAGGGCTTCACTGCTTCGTTGGCGTCACTTAAACACACATCCTGTCCTATCTTTCTCTCTGCAGGGGTTCAGTTCGACTCGCTAGGCCACTCTCAGTCTGTTCTTCAGAGGAGGAGGAAACTGAGGAGACGGAAAACTGTCATCGGGATTCCTAGACGAGTTCAGCAGGACCTAGGTATGACTAACCTAAGCCCTAACACCTCTCCTGTTTATATACAAAGGTATGACTAACCTTAGCCCTAACCTAAGCCCTATCACCTCTCCTGTTTATAGACATAGGTATGACTAACCTTAAAGGGATACTTCTGGATTTAGGCAATTAGTCCTTTTATCTACTTCCCCAGAGTCAGATGAACTTGTCGATACCATTTTATGTCTCTGTGTCCAGTATGAAGGAAGTTAGAGGTAGTTTTGCTAGCCAATGCTAACTAGCATTAGCACAATGACTGAAAGTCTATGGGTATCTGCTAGCATGTAGTTAGCAATGGCGCTAGCGCTAGTTAGCAACTTCCTTCAAACTACACGCAGAGACAAAAATGGTATCTACGAGTTCATCTGACTCTGGGGAGGTAAATAAAGGCCCTCGTTGCCAAAATTTCTAAGTATCCCTTTAACCCTGTTTATAGATCTAGGTATGTCTGACCCTAACCTTGACATGAATCTACAATAACATGAACAAATATAGCTGCAAGCAGCAATGCCGGTGTTCAAGCTGTGGGCCCACTTTGCCACCATCAGGACAAATTGGAAACATTTCCCTAGAATGAAATACTTCTGTACTCCTTACCACACTTGCCAAATATCAGAACTCAAAATCAAACAGATCATGCAATACGCTTTTAATGCATTTTGGAAATAATGTTATGATGTTGACTACTTTAAAACGTGTTCTTCTACAGAACCGCTGGAATGATCTGCAAAATTCTTTAGGTATGTAATGATTCACCGATATCCAACGGTCCCCGATTTAAATGTTTAAGATATGTCTGCATCGGTCCGCGGAACCCAAACCGATCCAAATGAGGCATGCATCGGTCAGAAAATCGATTCAAATGTTAGGCATCGCCGATTCAAATGTTTTTTGCTCATATTACTTTCTTTCTACCTTCCGAAAATAAAACTGATGCGTCCTCTACTTCAATGTCGAACTAACCCTAATTAATCCTCTGTAGCTCAATGGTAGAGCACGGCGCTGCTAAATGGCATATTATTATTATTATAACCCCAGGGAATATCAGTCAACAAAACACCCAATATAATAATAATAAGCCTTTGGACTTTTTCTCCCCCTACTAGCTCTGACTGCTGACAGAAACTTCATTGAGGAAAAATGTACTTACTATGACTGTGATATGTGGTTGTCACCTAACTATCTTAAGATGAATGCACTTAACTGTAAGTCGCTCTGGATAAGAGCATCTGCTAAATGACTAAAATGTAAACTGCGCACTGTGCCCAGCTTTGCGCGCTGACTAACGTGAGGTGGCCTGTTCCTGATCTTGCACATCTGCACAGCACTAGGGCTGTGGCGGTCATGAAATTTTGTCAGCCGGTGATTGTCAAGCAAATAACTGCCGGTCTTACGGTAATTGACCCTTATAGACACAGTAATTGTCCCTGCTCCCGAGTGGCTAGAGTGCTAGAGGCGTCACTACAGACCCTGGTTCGAATCCAGGCTGTATCACAATCCGGCTGTGATTGGGAGTCCCATAGGGCGGCGCACAATTGGCCCAGCATCGTCCGGGTTTGGCCGTCATTGTAAATAAGAATTTGTTCTTAACTGACTTGCCTAGTTAAATAAAGGTTAAAACAATACAAAAAAATACAAAAACATAAACACATTTAGCATCTCCTGGCTTCCACACATAGCCTACAAGCCACTGATGCAGACCTTTGGAACGCAAAAGAAAATTCAAGGAACTTATTCTCCTTCACGCTGCTCCCTCTGTGAGGAAGCGAATGCTCCTACCCCTGTCTCTCCCAAGCATCTTGGACCGGTGTTTTGGCTTACTGTCCCGAATTCTGCTTGTATCCACAGCACTAACTTGCGAGTTGGTAATCTCCTGCTCGCTTAGTAAAGTGCAGCCAGGATCCATACAGTGAGAAAATTCTCAGCTTTCTCTCTGTTTATCGTACTGGTGCATGTGTGATCAAGTATGTTTTTGCTATTTCACTGGCGGAGCTTATTTTTGGGAGGCGGGTTGTGTTTGCGAGCTCATTTTAGCTCACAATAAGCTTGTAGCATGGCTAATACTAGACAGAAAAACACTGCAAAGCTCAATGTGGAAGAGGAATACGGATCAACACTACACTCCATTAACTACTCAATCAACACAAATAGTTCTATAAAGATCTAATAGATCTGCAGGAAAAAAACTTGAAGTCCTTCCTGCAACTCTTTATGGATTCTAGCAACAGAAGGGTTAATGATCTGTTTAAACCTCTTAAATGTAATGGCAAAATGTAGATTTCTGCCTAAATAGACAGACCCCTAAGTAACTGCTATTCATGTGGAATTACATGATTCTGACATGCGAAAAACGTGGTATATTTGTTAAGAAGACATCTGGGAAATTATGAGGAAATGATCAGAAGATCGATAGGAGTTACATAGTTCAGATTACACAAGATCAACACGAAATAACCGTTCTTTTGTCTTCTTATTTTGAATGAATTATTGATGACTAGAGCTGGAAACACATCAGATGGCTTCAACAACATGTGAACAATATCAGAAAGGAAAATGGGATTGATAGACCTAACAACTAGAAATGGGCAGATGTTTTAGGAAGTGGTGTCAGGTGTGGTCATGGGACGTTTCCAAGTGTCCCTAAACGTCTCCAAAGTAGCATATCAAATAAAATCAAATTGTCACATGCGCCGAATACAACAGGTGTAGACCTTACAGTGAAATGCTTACTTACAAGCCCTTAACCAACAATGCCGTTTTAAGAAAGAATACCAAAAAATAAATAAAAATGTAAAAGAATTCACACAAACAAATACTATATAAAATAATACGAAATAAAAGTAACAAATAATTAAAGAACAGTAGCAAAAATAACAATAGCGAGGCTATATACAGGGGGTACCGGTACCGAGTCTATGTGCAGGGGCACCAGTTAGTCGAGGTAATTGAGGTAATATGTACATGTAGGTAGAGTTATTAAAGTGACTATGCATAGATAATAAACAGAGAGTAGCAGCAGCGTAAAAGAGGGGGGTGGGGCAATGCAAATAGTCTGGGTAGCCATGATTAGCTGTTCAGGAGTATTATGGCTTGGGGGTAGAAGCTGTTCAGGAGCCTTTTGGACCTAGACTTGGCGCTCCGGTACCACTTGCGGTGCGGTAGCAGAGAGAACAGTCTATGACTTGGGTGGCTGGAGTCTTTGACCATTTTTAGGGCCTTCCTCTGACACCGCCTGGTATAGAGGTCCTGGATGGCAGGAAGCTTGGCCCCAGTGATGTACTGAGCCGTACGCACTACCCTCTGTAGTGCCTTGCAGTCGGAGGCAGAGCAGTTGCCATAACAGGCAGTGATGCAACCAGTCAGGATGCTCTCGATGGTGCAGCTGTAGAACCTTTTAAGGATCTGAGGACCCATGCCAAATCTTTTCAGTCTCCTGAGGGGGAATAGGCTTTGTTGTGCCCTCTTCACGACTGTCTTGGTGTGCTTGGACCATGTTAGTTTGTTGGTGATGTGGACACCAAGGGACTTGAAGCTCTCAACCTGCTCCACTACAGCCCCGTCAATGAGAATGGGGGCGTGCTTGGTCCTCTTCTTTTTCCTACAGTCCACAATCATCTCCTTTGTCTTGATCACGTTGAGGGAGAGGTTGTTGTCCTGGCACCACACTGCCAGGTCTCTGACCTCCTCCCTATAGGCTGTCTCATCGTTGTCGGTGATCAGGCTTAGCACTGTTGTGTCATCGGCAAACTTAATGATGGTGTTGGAGTCATGCCATGCAGTCATGGGTGAACAGGGAGTACAGGAGGGGACTGAGCACGCACCCCTGAGGGGCCCCCGTGTTGAGGATCAGCCTGGCGGATATGTTGTTACCTACCCTTACCACCTGGGGGCGGCCCGTCAGGAAGTCCAGGATCCAGTTGCAGAGGGAGGTGTCAATGAATAGCATTCTCACGTAGGTGTTCCTCTTGTCCAGGTGGGAAAGGGTAGTGTGGAGCGCAATAGAGATTGCATCATCTGTGGATCTGTTGGGGTGGTATACAAATTGGAGTGGGTCTAGGGTTTCTTGGATATTGGTGTTGATGTGAGCCATGACCAGCCTTTCAAATCACTTCATGGCTACAGACATGAGTGCTACGGGTCGGTAGTCATTTAGGCAGGTTACCTTAGTGTTCTTGGGCACAGGGACTATGGTGGTCTGCTTGAAACATGTTGGTATTATAGACTCAGACAGGGAGAGGTTGAAAATGTCAGTGAAGACACTTGCCAGTTGGTCAGCGCATGCTCGGAGTACATGTCCTGGTAATCCGTCTGGCCCTGCGGCCTTGTGAATGTTGACCTGTTTAAAGGTTTTACTCACATCGGCTATGGAGAGCGTGTTCACACAGTCGTCCGCAACAGCTGATGCTCTCATGCATGTTTCAGTGTTACTTGCCTCGAAGCGAGCATAGAATTGATTTAGCTCGTCTGGTAGGCTCGTGTCACTGGGCAGCTTGCAAGTCCTGCCACATCCGACGAGTGTCAGAGCCGGTGTAGTACGATTCAATCTTAGTCCTGTATTGACTCTTTGCCTGTTTGATGGTTCGTCGGAGGGCATAGTGGGATTTCTTATAAGCGTCCGGGTTAGAGTCCCGCTCCTTGAAAGCGGCAGCTCTACCCTTTAGCTCAGTGCGGATGTTTCCTGTAATCCATGGCTTCTGGTTGGGGTATGTACGTACGGTCACTGTGGGGACGACGTCATCGATGCACTTATTGATGAAGCCAGTGACTGATGTGGTGTACTCCTCAATGCCATCGGAAGAATCCCGGAACATATTCCAGTCTGTGCTAGCAAAACAGTCCTGTAGCTTAGCATCTGCTTCATCTGACCACTTTTTTATTGATGAGTCACTGGTGCTTCCTGCTTTAGTTTTAGCTTGTAATAGAATTATGGTGAGATTTGCCAAATGGAGGGTGAGGGAGAGCTTTGTATGCGTCTCTGTGTGTGGAGTAAAGGTGGTCTAGAGTTTTTATCCCTCTGGTTGCACATTTAACATGCTGGTAGAAATGAGGTAGAATGGATTTAAGTTTCCCTGCATTAAAGTCCCCGGCCACTAGGAGTGCCGCCTCTGGATGAGCGTTTTCCTGTTTGCTTATGGCTGTATACAGTTCATTGAGTGCGGTCTTAGTGCCAGCATCGGTTTGTGGTGGTAAATAGACAGCTACGAAGAATATAGATGAAAACTCTCTTGGTAGATAGTGTGGTCTACAGCTTATCATGAGGTACTCTACCTCAGGCGAGCAAAACCTTGAGACTTCATTAGATATCGTGCACCAGCTGTTGTTTACAAATATACATAGACCGCCACCCTTTGTCTTACCAGAGGCTGCTGTTCTATCCTGCCGGTACAGTGTATAACCCGCCAGCTGTATGTTATTCATGTCTTCGTTCATAAGATATTACAGTTTTTAATGTCCCGTTGGTAGGATATTCCTGATATACGTGCTTGTAGTTCGTCCACTTTATTATCAAACGATTGTACGTTGGCCAATAGTATCGATGGCAAAAGCAGATTAGCCACTCGTCACCGACTCCTTACCAGGCACCCCGATCTCCTTCCGCGATATCTCCTTTTCTTTCTACTGCGAATGACGGGGATGAGGGCCCTGTCGGGTATCTGGAGAAAATCCCTCTCGTCCGACTCATTAAATCAAAATTATTCGTCCAGTTCAAGGTGAGTAGTCGCTGTTCTGATGTCCAGAAGCTCTTTTCGGTCATAAGAGACGGTAGCAGCAACATTATGTACAAAATAAGTTACAAACAATGCAAAAAAACACACAAAATAGCACCATTGATCATATGTTTGTAAATTTGATAATTCCAGTGCTATTACATATTTGCAATACCTAAAAGCTATTTGTTCAGTATAAAAACACAATTTCTACCATATCAACCTCACTCAAACATTGTGGTGGTGTTATGGGGTATCCAGGGTACATTCAAGTGTCCTTTCAACCTCTCCAAAATGTCAGAATGTGGTAATTGCACACTGGATGTGCCTCTTGCTTTGTCCCACCCAGGTCAACTGCATATCCCTGGAAAGCTTATCTCATTGGCTACAAGACTGTCAAGGTGCCATAGTAGCCAATCCCCTGTGTAATGGATGCCTACAGCGCGTAAGCAGGCAACATCATATTTTTGATGTGTCACTCGGTGGACATTCGATGTTGTCATTAAGTCATACATCATGACAATAGGCTAGATTTGTTTCTACCAACCTAAGGATTCATTTGATACCCCCCATGTAGCTATAACTCAAACACAGACCAAATCGAAGTTTACCTTGTAAGATGTTTGCTGTTTGGTGAAAACGTTGTGTAAAATAAACATTTTGACTCTCGGGGCTGGTGATCAACAACGGTAGGTCACAGGCAGACAAATAAGACGACCTCATGATCTGTGGAGTCCCGGCTTTCGGTGTGTATCAACGTATATTTCTTTATGCTTCACAACGCTAACCAGAATTTATAAGATCGGCCTGCCCTTATAAATTCATATGCCCATATATGGTAGTAAGTCACACCAAAGATTTGAAGGCACCGATCAATAGCCAAGATACTCAGCTTTCCGCAGATAGGGGCTACCGTTCTCATACCAAACTGAATTGAATTTAAAAAATCTAATAGGGTCCCCAAATATGGGGACTTTACATTTAAGAGTTAAGGATGTAATGGCATTTAAACACAGTTTGGACTTTACACAGTCAGAGGTGGAGGAGCAAAAGGGAGGGAATGTCACCAGCCAGACCTCATTCAAAACCATGTCTGAGGATTTCACAATCTTCCAAACAACACTTGACAAGCACTCTTCCAAAGAACATTTTAATTGATGGTATTGAGGACGCAAAGACTGAAACTTGGCATGACACAGAAGTCAAAACCAAGAAACTCCTGGCACATCAACTCAAACTGGACCCTAAACTCATGGAGATGGAGAGGGAGGATAGGAATGGTACTTTGTTCCCCGATGGACGGCCCAGATCTATAGGACCAGTCAGTTTGGCCCAGATCTATAGTGGTGAAACTGCTCAGGTTCAAAGACAAGGAGGAGATTCTCAGGGAACCAAAATCTTCATTAATGAAGACATCCCCCGAAAAGGTACGCCTCAAAAGAAAGGAACTGCTGCCACGGCTAATTGAATAATTTTTAAAAAGGCAACATGGAATACCTAAAGTTTGATCAGCTGGTCGTTCACCCCCCCTCTCGTTGGCCAATGGCAAGTGACTCCGCTATAGTCCACTGATTTGACACACACACATATTTACTCTACTTTGTTCATGTGTTTCACCTAACCTCATGACCAAAAACACACATTGCCCTAAATGTCATAACCCTCTGAAGTCTTCAGTGGTGTTGTGTGGACTGTGTCAATGTGTATTACATAGGAAGTGCACCCCTATTGATAAAACTATTACAAATGTATGGTTGTATTGGACATGTGAGGCATGCACTTCTATGTTTCTGTTCTACTCTCTGGATGATTCCGACTTTGTATCTCTCTTAGTTGGGCCGGATATCAACCCTGATTACATGGTCTTTAACACATTAGATATTAATGAAGCCAACAATAAACATAATGATTGTGTTGATCCAGATTCATGTTTCCTGAAGTTTACCAGAGATGAGTCTATCATTTGTGATTACTATAACGTTAATCAGTTTAACAACCTGTTTAACAGTTTATCTAATTCCAAGACAAGCTTATTTTCTACCTTTCATATGAATGTTCACAGTCTTCCTAAACATCACGACCACCTTGTTCATTATCTGGCTTCTCTCAGTCATGAATGTTCCATCGTTGCCCTTTCAGAAACATGGTTGACTGAAGAGACAGACATGCTTTATGACATGTCTCCTCATAATGCTGTTCACCACTGGAGAACATCAAGAGTGGGAGGAGGGGCCATTTTTGTTCATAAACGTTTTCAATTCTTTGTAAGAGAGGACCTCGCACTTACATCTGATAACGTTGATGTTGAATCTCTTTTCATAGAAATTCCCTCATGTTCATTTTTTGGTGATAAAAAAGTGTTAATTGGATCCATCTATCGGCCACCCGATTCTGACATTGGTAGTTTCACTGATATCCTTGCATCAACCTTGGATTTGATTAATAATGAAGATAAAATGTGTTTTCTATTGGGTGATTACAACAAATGTATTTAAAAGTGAGAACCAATCACTGACGTCTGACTTTTTGAATACTTTAAACTCCAGCTGTCTGTATCCCCTCATCTATAAGCCCACTAGAGTGACCAGTTCATCTGCCACCCTTATTGATAATAGTTTTTCAAATTCTTTGAATAATGTGGCTCATACAGGTATACTTTATACTGACATTTCTGACCACTTTCCAATTTTCCACTTCTCTTTGGCAGATAGTAATGAACAGATAGGAATGATTAGTAGCATTAAAGGTAGAATATTTAACTTAAGTAATTGTGAGTGCTTTAAGATGCTGATTAACAAGATGGTGTATTGAACGCACAGCGGTGCGAATCACCTCAAGATAAAAACATAATATTCAATATCAGTAAGTCAGACTAAATATTAGCACTTCATATATTCGTGGGTAATAACATTCAATCTGGATAATAACACAAAACGGATCATAAGGCTAGAGAAATGTATCGACAAATAGTACAACAACACGCAACACTCAAACATGACGGAGGATAAACGAGGAGAATCAATCTCCAAGAGGAAACGCGACTCCTCGACGGATACAGATGATTTATGCTTTTCACCACTGGGTCTGGTAAGTGTGGAAAGCGATCTGTTGAAGTCGATAAATGACAAACTGGGCATACTAGAGTTGGTCAGTAATGATGTAAAAGAGTTGAAGGCGAGTCTTGAAATGAGTGATGAAAAAGCTGCGATAATGGAGAAAGATACAAAAAAGCTAAAAGGGACAGTCACTAAGATAGAAATGGACGTTAAGGATCTTAAAAAGGAGAACAACTTTCTGAGAGAAGCCTTACAAGACTTACAGACTAGATCAATGAGAGAAAATCTAGTACTTACGGGTATCCAAGAAAAAGAAGGAGAGGTTACCGAATAAATTGTGAAGGACTTCTTTCTTACAGCGCTTCAAATCCCACATGATGCTGTCGATAAAATCCAACTTGAACGTGTACACCATCTCGGACAAAGAGGACAGAGATATGAGCATCCAATCGTTGCCAAATTTGCTTTCTTTAAGGATAAAGTAATGGTTAAAAGCCTAGGTAAAAGACTTGTGGCACAAAAATAGGCATGAATGATCAGTTCCCGAGGGAGATTGCAGAACGGCGCAAAGTTCTGTACCAAATCAAGGAAAATAGATTAAAAGGGAAGCGTGTTGCTCTCGTAGTTGATAAACGGTATATTGACAACCAAATGTTCCACGACACAAAGATGGCTATTCTGAAAGTTAAGTAATAGAGGAGTCGAATAATGGAGCACCCAATCCTAGCCATGATAAAACACATTTATATTATTTTATAAAGGGACGGCATTACAAGAAAGGAAAACAAGTGAAATACATCTTCAAATATAACTAATTAGAACACAAGAACTCAATCAACATAGTGGAGATAAAAACATAGCAAACAGAAGACAAGCCCAGTTCCCGCTCAGCCCAGTTCCCGCTCAGCCCAGTTCCCGCTCAGCCCAGTTCCCGCTCAGCCCAGTTCCCGCTCAGCCCAGTTCCCACTCAGCCCAGTTCCCGCTCAGCCCAGTTCCCACTCAGCCCAGTTCCCGCTCAGCCCAGTTCCCGCTCAGCCCAGTTCAGTTCCCGCTCAGCCCAGTTCCCACTCAGCCCAGTTCTCGCTCAGCCCAGTTCTCGCTCAGCCCAGTTCCCGCTCAGCCCAGTTCCCGCTCAGCCCAGTTCCCGCTCAGCCCAGTTCCCACTCAGCCCAGTTCCCGCTCAGCCCAGTTCCCGCTCAGCCCAGTTCCCACTCAGCCCAGTTCCCACTCAGCCCAGTTCCCGCTCAGCCCAGGTCCCGCTCAGCCCAGGTCCCCCTCAGCCCAGTTCCCGCTCAGCCCAGTTCCCGCTCAGCCCAGTTCCCACTCAGCCCAGTTCCCGCTCAGCCCAGTTCCCGCTCAGCCCAGTTCCCGCTCAGCCCAGTTCCCGCTCAGCCCAGTTCCCGCTCAGCCCAGTTCCCACTCAGCCCAGATACCGCTCAGCCCAGTTCCCGCTCAGCCCAGATCCCGCTCAGCCCAGTTCCCGCTCAGCCCAGTTCCCACTCAGCCCAGTTCCCGCTCAGCCCAGTTCCCACTCAGCCCAGTTCCCACTCAGCCCAGTTCCCGCTCAGCCCAGTCAAAGCTATTCGCTGCTCTGGCACCCCAATGGTGGAACAAGCTCCCCCACGACGCCAGGACAGCGGAGTTACTGACCACCTTCCGGAGACACTTGAAACCCTACCTCTTTAAGGAATACCTGGGATAGTATAAAGTCATCCTTCTACCCCCCCCCCCCCCACCCCCCCATAAAAAAAGAAGAAAAAAGTGGTTGTCCCACTTGCTATCATAAGTTGAATGCACCAATTTGTAAGTCGCTCTGGATAAGAGCGTCTGCTAAATTATGTAAATGTAAAATGTAAGACATAGAAGGCACAGTATGTGGGTACAGTTGAAGTCGGAAGTTTACATACACTTAGGTTGGAGTCATTAAAATTCGTTTTTCAACCACTCCACACATTTCTTGTTAACAAACTATAGTTTTGGCAAGTCGGTTAGGACATCTACTTTGTGCATGACACAAGTAATTTTTCCAACAATTGTTTACAGACAGATCATTTCACTTATAATTAACTGTATCACAATTCCAGCGGATCAGAAGTTTACATACTCTAAGTTGACTGTGCCTTTAAACAGCTTGGAAAATTCCAGAAAATGATGTCATGGCTTTAGAAGCTTCTGATAGGCTAATTGACATCATTTGAGTCAATTGGAGGTGTACCTGTGGTTGTATTTCAAGGCCTACCTTCAAACTCAGTGCCTCTTTGCTTGACATCATGGGAAAATCACAAGAAATCAGCCAAGACCTCAGTAAAAACATTGTAGACCTCCACAAGTCTGGTTCATCCTTGGGAGCAATTTCCAAATGCCTGAAGGTACCATGTTCATCTGTACAAACAATAGTACGCAAGTATAAACCCCATGGGACCACACAGCCGTCATACCGCTCAGGAAGGAGACGCGTTCTGTCTCCTAGAGATGAACGTACTTTGGTGCGAAAAGTGCAAATCAATCCCAGAACAGCAGCAAAGGACCTTGTGAAGAGGCTGGAGGAAACGGATACAAAAGTATCTATATCCACAGTAAAACGAGTCCTATATCGACATAACCTGAAAGGCCGCTCAGCAAGGAAGAAGCCACTGCTCCAAAACCGCCATAAAAAAGCCAGACTACGGTTTGCAACTGCACATGGGCACAAAGATCATACTTTTTGGAGAAATGTCCTCTGGTCTGATGAAACAAAAATATAACTGTTTGGCCATAATGACCATCGTTATGTTTGGAGGAAAAGGGGGTAACTTGCAAGCCGAAGAACACCATCCAAACCGTGAAGCACGGGGGTGGCAGCATCATGCTGTGGGGGTGCTTTGCTATAGGAGGGACTGGTGCACTTCACAAAATAGATGGCATCATGAGGAAGGAAAATTATCTGGATATATTGAAGCAACATCTCAATACATCAGTCAGGAAGTTAAAGCTTGGTCGCAAATGGGTCTTCCAAATGGACAATGACCCCAAGCATACTTCCAAAGTTGTGGCAAAATGGCTTAAGAACAACAAAGTCAAGGTATTGGAGTGGCCATCACAAAGCCCTGACCTCAATCCTAAAGAACATTTGTGGGCAGAACTGAAAAAGCGTGTGCGAGCAAGGAGGCCTACAAACCTGACTCAGTTACACCAGCTCTGTCAGGAGGAATGGGCCAAAATTCACCCAACTTATTGTGGAAATTGTGGAAGGATACCAGAAACGTTTGACCCAAGTTAAACCATTTAAAGGCAATGCTACCAAATACTAATTGAGTGTATGTAAACTTCTGACCCACTGGAAATGTGATGAAATAAATAAAAGCTGAAATAAATCATTCTCTCTACTATTATTCTGACATTCTTAAAATAAAGTGGTGATCCTAACTAACCTAAGACAGGGAATTTTTACTAGGATTAAATGTCAGGAATTGTGAAAAACTTAGTTTAAATGTATTTGGCTAAGGTGTATGTAAACTTCCGACTTCAACTGTATATATTTATATATATATACTTACGTAAAGTGGTTATCCCACTGGTAAAGTGGTTGTCCCACTGGCTATAAGGTGAATGCACCAATTTGTAAGTCGCCCTGGATAAGAGCGTCTGCTAAATGATGTAAATGTAATAATTACATACAACAACCCACGATAACTACCTACAATACCTAACTACAATCTAAATACATAGTTTAAGCTTTACTCGACAAAGCCCAAGCTATGTATATAAGCCATATGAGCCAAGCTTACCTCCCGCCAGAGAGAGACAACCTCACCCAACGACGACAAAATAAACTAAGACCTTTTATCCTCCTGATGTAATGGAGGTGATGGAGGTGATGGAGGTCATTGGTAACTTAAAGGTATCAGCAGCAGGTTATGATGAGATTGGTGCCTCTTTGGTGAAATCAGTGTCTTCCTCAATCAATGAACCTCTAATGTATATCTTCACCAAATCTATGCAAACTGGTATTGTTCCTAAAGATTTGAAAATTGCCAAAGTTATACCCCTCTATAAATCTGGGGATCCCAGATCTTTTACAAATTATCGCCCAGTATCTGTACTACCATGTTTTTCTAAAATCCTGGAAAAATGTGTGTAAGAGAATGTTGAAACATTTAAATCAACGCTGTATTCTATATGAGCACCAATATGGTTTCAACACTGTATTCTATTTGTGCACCAATATGGTTTCAACACTGTATTCTATTTGTGCACCAATATGGTTTCAACACTGTATTCTATATGAGCACCAATATGGTTTCAACACTGTATTCTATATGAGCACCAATATGGTTTCAACACTGTATTCTATATGAGCACCATTTAAATCAACACTGTATTCTATATGAGCACCAATATGGTTTCAACACTGTATTCTATATGAGCACCAATATGGTTTCAACACTGTATTCTATATGAGCACCAATATGGTTTCAACACTGTATTCTATATGAGCACCAATATGGTTTCAACACTGTATTCTATATGAGCACCAATATTGTTTTTCGTAAAAACTACTCCACAGATATGACTCTTTTGCAACTTGTTGATAAAATCTTTACAGCCCTGAACAACAATGAATACGCTCTTGGCATCTTTTTAGATTTATCCAAAGCGTTTGACACGGTTGATCATGAAATATTACTTTCTAAATTGCATTATTACGGTTTTCATGATTATACATATAAGTGGCTATGCATTCGGAAAGTATTCAGACCCCTTGGCTTTTTCCACATTTTGTTACATCCTTATTCTAAAATGGATTAAATGGGTTTTTTCCCTCATCAATCTACACACAATACCCCATAATGACAAAGCAAAACAAGTTTTTTAGAATTGTTTGCAAATGTATTAAAATAAAAAAAACTGAAATGTACACATTTACATAAGTATTCAGACCCTTTACTCAGTACTTTGTTGAAGCACCTTTGGCAGTGATTACAGCCTCGAGTCTTCTTGGGTATGACGCTACAAGCTTGGCACACCTGTATTTGGGGAGTTTCTCCCATTCTTCTCTGCAGATCCTCTCAAATTCTGTCAGGTTGGATGGGGAGCGTCGCTGCACAGCTATTTTCAGGTCTCTCCAGAGATGTTAGATCGGGTTGAAGTCCGGGCTCTGGCTGTGCCACTCAAGGACATTCAGAGACTTTTCCCGAAGCCAATCCTGCATTGTCTGGGCTGTGTGCTTAGGGTCGTTGTCCTGTTGGAAGGTGAACCTTCGCCCCAGTCTGAGGTCCTGAGCGCTCTGGAGCAGGTTTTCATCAAGGATCTCTCTGTACTTTGCTCCGTTTATCTTTCCCTCGATCCTGACTAGTCTCCCAGTCCCTGCCGATGAAAAACATCCACACAGCATGATGCTACCACCACCATGCTTCACCGTAGGGATGGTGCCAGGTTTCCTCCAGACGTGACAATTGGCATTCAGGCCATCTTGGTTTCATCAAACCAGAGAATCTTGTTTCTCATGGTCTGAGAGTCTTTAAGTGCCTTTTGGCAAACTCCAAGCGGTCTGTCATGTGCCTTTTACTGAGGAGTGGTTTCCGTCTGGCCACTCTACCATAAAGGCCTGATTGGTGGAGTGCTGCAGAGATGGTTGTCCTTCTGGAAGGTTCTCCCATCTCCACAGAGGAACTCTGGAGCTCTGTCAGAGTGACCATCAGGTTCTTGGTCACCTCCCTGACCAAGGCCCTTCTCCCCCGATTGCTCAGTTTGGCCGGGCAGCCAGCTCTAGGAAGAGTTTAGGTGGTTCCAAACTTCTTCCATTTAAGAATGATGGAGGCCAATGTGTTCTTGGGGACCTTCAATGCTGCAGACATTTTTTGGTACCCTTCCCCAGATCTGTGCCTCGACACAAACCTGTCTCGGAGCTCTACAGACAATTTCTTTGACCTCATAGCTTGGATTTTGCTCTGACATGCACTGTCAACTGTGGGACCTTATATAAACAGATGTGTGCCTTTCCAAATCATGTCCAATCAATTGAATTGACCACAGGTGGACGCCAATCAAGTTGTAGAAACATCTCAAGGATGATCAATGGAAACAGGACGCACCTGAGCTCAATTTCGAGTCTCATAGCAAAGGGTCTGAATAGTTACAGTGGGGAAGAAAAGTATTTAGTCAGCCACCAATTGTGCAAGTTCTCCCACTTAAAAAGATGAGAGAGGCCTGCAATTTTCATCATAGGTACACGTCAACTATGACAGACAAATTGAGAATTTTTTCCAGAAAATCACATTGTAGGATTTTTAATGAATTTATTTGCAAATTATGGTGGAAAATAAGTATTTGGTCACCTACAAACAAGCAAGATTTATGTCTCTCACAGACCTGTAACAACTTCTTTAAGAGGGTCCTCTGTCCTCCACTCGTTACCTGTATTAATGGCACCTGTTTGAACTTGTTATCAGTATAAAAGACACCTGTCCACAACCTCAAACAGTCACACTCCAAACTCCACTATGGCCAAGACCAAAGAGCTGTCAAAGGACACCAGAAACAAAATTGTAGACCTGCACCAGGCTGGGAAGACTGAATCTGCAATAGGTAAGCAGCTTGGTTTGAAGAAATCAACTGTGGGAGCAATTATTAGGAAATGGAAGACATACAAGACCACTGATAATCTCCCTCGATCTGGGGCTCCACGCAAGATCTCACCCCGTGGGGTCAAAATGATCGCAAGAACGGTGAGCAAAAATCCCAGAACCACACGGGGGGGACCTACTGAATGACCTGCAGAGAGCTGGGACCAAAGTAACAAAGCCTACCATCAGTAACACACTACGCCGCCAGGGACTCAAATCCTGCAGTGCCAGACGTGTCCCCCTGCTTAAGCCAGTACATGTCCAGGCCCGTCTGAAGTTTGCTAGAGTGCATTTGGATGATCCAGAAGAGGATTGGGAGAATGTCATATGGTCAGATGAAACCAAAATATAACTTTTTGGTAAAAACTCAACTCGTCGTGTTTGGAGGACAAAGAATGCTGAGTTGCATCCAAAGAACACCATACCTACTGTGAAGCATGGGGGTGGAAACATCATGCTTTGGGGCTGTTTTTCTGCAAAGGGACCAGGATGACTGATCCGTGTAAAGGAAAGAATGAATGGGGCCATGTATATTGAGATTTTGAGTGAAAACCTCCTTCCATCAGCAAGGGCACTGAAGATGAAACGTGGCTGGGTCTTTCAGCATGACAATGATCCCAAACACACCGCCCGGGCAACGAAGGAGTGGCTTCGTAGGAAGCATTTCAAGGTCCTGGAGTGGCCTAGCCAGTCTCCAGATCTCAACCCCATAGGAAATCTTTGGAGGGAGTTGAAAGTCCGTGTTGCCCAGCGACAGCCCCAAAACATCACTGCTCTAGAGGAGATCTGCATGGAGGAATGGGCCAAAATACCAGCAACAGTGTGTGAAAACCTTGTGAAGACTTACAGAAAACGTTTGACCTGTGTCATTGCCAACAAAGGGTATATAACAAAGTATTGAGAAACTTTTGTTATTGACCAAATACTTATTTTCCACCATAATTTGCAAATAAATTCATTAAAAATCCTACAATGTGATTTTCTGGATATTTTTTTCTCATTTTGTCTGTCATAGTTGACGTGTACCTATGATGAAAATTACAGGCCTCTCTCATCTTTTTAAGTGGGAGAACTTGGACCATTGATGGCTGACTAAATACTTTTTTCCCCCACTGTATATAACACAAGACACTGCGATAACCTTCACCCTCCCCACTGCCGCACCTCTCATAGCCAATTCTCTATCAGATACAGAGGTCCCAAGAATTCTTAACATCACATTGCCAAAACATCATCATCCCTCAATAACTTCAAGCGAAGACTGGGGGTCAGCCTGATGAACCAAACTACACAGTAATCTCCTCCATATAGCCTAACTCTCACATGCATACAAATGTTGTTGTTTTTGAGTGATTACTGATAAATTAATGTATACATTTATAATTAGGAGGATTTGTTGTCTGTTTTAACAAACCTTTTTTATTTTTGTACTTATGTATTGTATTTAGTTTTTATGCGGTTTTCATATCAGCCCTTTGGCTTCCAACCACACCTGAACACCGTAAAAAAATATATTTAAAGTTTTATCTATATTGTTGTCTATCACTTGTTTTCTTTGGCGCAAATAAATAAAACAAACAAAATTAATATGTACACTACCGGTCAAAAGTTATAGAACACCTACTCATTCAAGGCTTTTTCTTTATTTGTACTATTTTCTACATTGTAGAATAACAGTGAAGACATCAACATGATGAAATAACACATATGGAATCATGTAGTAACCAAAAAAGTGTTCAACAAATCTAAATATATTTTATATTTGAGATTCTTCAAATAGCCACCCTTTGCCTTGATGACAGCTTTGCACACTCTTGGCATTCTCTCAACCAGCTTCATGAGGAATGCTTTTCCAACAGTACAGTCTTGAAGGAGTTCCCACATATGCTGAGCACTTGTTGGCTGCTTTTCCTTCACTCTGGGGTCCGACTCATCCCAAACCATCTCAATTTGGTTGAGGTCGGGGGATTGTGGAGGCCAGGTCATCTGATGCAGCACTCCATCACTCTCCTTCTTGGTAAAATAGCCCTTACACGGCCTAGGAAAAAAACAAATGATAGTCCCACTAAGCCCAAACCAGATGGGATGGTGTAATGCTGCAGAATGCTGTGGTAGCCATGCTGGCTAAGAGTGCCTTGAATTTTAAATAAAACACTGACAGTTTCACCATCAAAGCACTCCCACACCATAACACCTCCTCCTCTATGCTTTACGGTGGGAAATACACATGCAGAGATCATCCGTTCACCCACACCGCGTCTCACAAAGAACCAGAAATCTCCAATTTGGACTCCAGACCAAAGGACTAATGTCCATTGCTCGTGTTTCTTGGCCCAAGCAAGTCTCTTCTTATTATTGGTGTCCTTTAGTAGTGGTTTCTTTGCAGCAATTCGACCATGAAGGCCTGATTTACACAGTGTCCTCTGAACAGTTGATGTTGAGATGTGTCTGTTACTTGAACACTGTGAAGCATTTATTTGGGCTTCAAATTCTGAGGCTGGTAACTCTAATGAACTTATCCTCTGCAGCAGAGGTAACTCTGGGTCTTCCTTTCCTGTGGCAGTCCTCATGAGAGCCAGTTTAATCATAGCGCTTGATGGTTTTTGCGACTGCAGTTGAAGAAACGTTCAAAGTTCTTGAAATTTTCCATATTGACTGACCTTCATGTCTTAACGTAATGATGGACTGTCGTTTCTCTTTGCTTATTTGAGCTGTTCTTGCCATAATATGGACTTGGTCTTTTACCATATAGGGCTATCTTCTGTATACCCCCCCATACCTTGTCACAACACAACTGATTGGCTCAAACACATTAAGAAGGAAATAAATTCCACATATTAACTTTTAAGAAGGCACACCTGTTAATTGAAATGCATTCCAGGTGACTACCTCATGAAGCTGGTTGAGAGAATGCCAAGAGTGTGCAAAGCTGTCATCAAGGCAAAGGGTGGCTACTTTGAAGAATCTCAAATATAAAATATATTTTGATTTGTTTAACACTTTTTTGGTTACTACATGATTCCATATGTGTTATTTCATAGTTTTGATGTCTTCACTATTATTCTACAATGGAGAAAATAGTACAAATAAAGAAAAACCCTTGAATGAGTAGGTGTGTCCAAACTTTTGACCGGTAGTGTACGTATTAATTTGGTTTGTTTATTTGCGCCAAAGAAAACAAGTGATAGACAACAATACAGATTCTAAAACTTTTGACCGGTAGTGTAGTTACGTGTCATTTGCGGCGTGCATGATCATGAGCAAAGTCATTGTAGCCTATCATTTCACTTCCCCTGTGAGAACCATCAGCACGAGCTGACTTGGCTTTGCTGTACCCCAGCCTGCCAGCAGCCTAACAAAGGCTGCACCGTGTCCATTACAATGTTATTCTTTTAAACTATTTCAATGGCGGATTTGTGGCCACAATTTATGGAAGATGCCAAAAGTTTGGCGATAACAATAGATGGTGAAGTCAGAGATAAGCCAGTGGTTTCCATCTGTGGTGAAGTCAGAGATAAGCCAGTGGTTTCCATCTGTGGTGAAGTCAGAGATAAGGCAGTGGTTTCCATCTGTGGTGAAGTCAGAGATAAGCCAGTGGTTTCCATCTGTGGTGAAGTCAGAGATAAGCCAGTGGTTTCCATCTGTGGTGAAGTCAGAGATAAGGCAGTGGTTTCCATCTGTGGTGAAGTCAGAGATAAGGCAGTGGTTTCCATCTGTGGTGAAGTCAGAGATAAGCCAGTGGTTTCCATCTGTGGTGAAGTCAGAGATAAGCCAGTGGTTTCCATCTGTGGTGAGGTTTTCCCTAAATCAATGCTTATGACAAATCCAGCTCCAGAACCAGTCATAGAGCCACTACTGTGTAGTAAAAAACAAAACAGCAACAGCAGATAACATTAGCTAGCTGGAGAAGGTTAGCATGCTAGCTAACTATACTGATAGCTGTCATGGACCTATTTGTTCATTACGTTTATAAACTGCACTTGGAAATACCCACACCTAATTCGTAGCCTTTGTCATTCTTCAGAGGTGGAACCTAAATGTGCATTATCTCTCTAGGACAGGAAATTACGTTGAAATAGGAGCAGCAGCCTCTAGGACAGGAAATTACGTTGAAATAGGAGCAGCAGCTTTGCTGCTTGAACCCCTAATAATAAGCTGTTTTGTCTAGCTTGATGTTATACCGTTTCATTTATCTCTGATTGTATAATCAACTCTTCAGTGAAAGATAATTATACTCTGTTTTGAATAATGACTCTATGTGTCTTCATGTCTCTCTTCCTCCAGACTCTGATGAGTCTCCGGGCGCCAGGGAGCAGACGGTGGTCGTCTATGGCAACCCTGTCCTCTGTAGTGAGGACCTGTTCAGCCATCTGAACACCAAGAAGGACTCCGGCTGCCAGACTGAAGACTTCCTTGTCAGTGCTCCGTCCCGCCGCAGGCTCCGGTCACAGCGGGGTCAGCACAGGGTCAGCTCCATCCCCACGTCCCTGTCCGTCTCCACGGGGAACATCTCCTCTCTCCCGTTACCAGACGCCTCGGAGCGCGATGCCATGTTCTCCTCCTCGCTGGGTGTGCGTCTCCGGTTCCGCAGCCTGCCGATGGAGGAGGGGAGACTGATGGACGAGGAAGATGATGAGGAGGAAGAGGAGCTGTCTCCCTACAAGACTGAGGACTTCCTGTCCGGGCCGGGGGAGCTGAAGGAGGAGGGGGAGGAGAGTACCGATGACCAGGCCCAGCCGGACCACCCTCTGGCCAGCCTGAAGTACCAGCAGCACCCTGGCAGCCCCTGGATGGAGAGGGGCCGCTCCCGCCTCCCCCGGAAGGTTGACATGGGGAGCTGTGAGATGTCCTCCAGCTCAGACACCTTCTCCAGTCCGCTCCACTCTACCTCCACCAGGGGAGTTCTGGGGTGTCAGATGGACCATAAAGACGACCACCAGTCTTCTAGTGGGAACTGGAGCGGCAGCAGCTCAACATGCCCCTCCCACACCTCTGAGATCCTCCCTCAAGCCATCTCCCCCCCGTTCACTGGCTTCTCTCACTGTGACTCGGAGCAGTCTCTCAACACCGCCCCAAACGCCAAGGTTGACCCCGCCACCTTCTTCATCCTGGACCCGTACCAGGCAGACCGGCTGCTGGACGGCGCGGGGGTCAGCACGGCTAGCGACGGGGAGTGGAGTTACTCACACCCTGACCACCCCAGCCCCAGGCCCCATGACCTCAGCCCTGAGCGCTCCAGAGAGGGGGAGGGGAGTCTGGGCTGCCCAAGCTTTACCAGCATGGCTACCTGTGAGAGCTTCACTACAGACAAGCCTCCTTCTGAGAAGGCTGACACTGTATCATACTACTCCATAGACACTGAGGGTTACTACACCTCCATGCACTTTGACTGTGGTCTGAAAGGGAGCAAGAGCTTCATGTATAACTACTCTGCCTCTGACTGTGGCCAGGAGCACATGACTCTGGGGAGACGCTGTCTGACGTTGAGGAAACCCAAGGCCAAGCCCTCTGCCCCCAGGCGCAGCTCCTCACTAAGGAAGATCAGTGGGGGGGGGAACGCTCCTGACGACAGCGAACCAAAGACCCCCAGCGGGCAGCAGAGAGAGATGTCCTCCAGAGAGAGGAGACAACAGCTGGACCTGGAGGGCTCCCTGGGCCGCCCTGACCCTGCTCTGAGAGGGGAGGGGGGCCTGGGGGGGTTTGGGTTAGAGCAGGAACCTCTGGACCGTCTAGAGGTCTGGCTGGGGGAGGGTAGACAGGAGATGCCTGGCTCCGGCCTGTTTGGTTACTCTGACACACACTCCTTTAAGGATGAGGGAGTTGTCCAGTCAGACTATTCAGATCTCTGGCTCATGAATGACTTGAAGTCCAACACCGACCCCTACCGCTCCCTGTCCAACTCATCCACTGCTACCGGTGCTACTGTTATAGAATGCAGGAGAGTTCAGGAGAGTTCAGAGCCCCAGGCCTCCCAGTCAGGCTCCAGAGCCACCACACCCTCCCTGCACTCAGTAGAAGACTTCAAGATGTCCTCCCTGCCCTCAGTAGAAGACTTCAAGATGTCCTCCCTGCCCTCAGTAGAAGGGGACTTCAAGATGTCCTCCCTGCCCTCAGTAGAAGGGGACTTCAGAATCTCCTCCCTGCCCTCAGTAGAAGGGGACTTCAGAATCTCCTCACTGCCCTCAGTAGAAGGGGACTTCAGGATGTCCTCTCCAGAGAGGCTGACCGGCTTAGTGTCACCCACTAGTGGCTACTCAGAAACCCCCACCTCCTACTTCCCCTCAGCCTTCTTCCCCGAACCCCTGTCACCCATCAATCAGAAAAGGAAGCCTACGATTCCAGAGAGGAAGTCATCTCTGTCCGTCACCTCCACCAGAGATCCGGAGCTGCCAATCATCCCCCCCAGCCACCTGGACCTCAGTGCCCTTAACAGCCCTAACCCTACCAACCCTACCCCTACCAACCCTAACCCTACCAACCCTAACCCAACCCCTACCAACCCTAACCCTACCAACCCTAACCCTACCAACCCTAACCCAACCGCTACCAACCCTAACCCTACCCCTACTAACCCTAACCCTACCCCTACCAACCCTAACCCTACCAACCCTAACCCTACCAACCCTAACCCAACCCCTACCAACCCTAACCCAACCCCTACCAACCCTAACCCTAACCCTACCAACCCTAACCCTACCCCTACCAACCCTAACCCTACCAACCCTAACCCTACCCCTACCAGCCCTAACCCTACCAACCCTAACCCTACCAGGCCTCCTCCAGTCTCTGCCAACCCTAACCCTAACCCTACCAACCAAAACCCTAACCCTACCAACCCTAACCCTAACCCTACTAACCTTAACCCTACCAACCTTAACAATAACCATAAGGCCCCAGGTCACAGGAAGCAGCTCTATCTCCTGCAGAAGAACAAGCAGAAGTCATCAGCGTCGGCCAGGACAGCAACAGAGACTACCAGCAGTATTCCCATGGCCATCACCCCCACCGTGCTGCGCTCAGTCCAGCTGAGGTCTGTGGGGAAACAGGGAGGGAGCCCTGACCGGCCCGGCCCAGAAATTGCCATCAGACCCAAGTGTACCACTGTGAACATCATCAGCCCCTCCTCCAACAGCTGGTCCACTGAGGCCAGGAAGCCTCAAGCCTACAACTCCCAGGTTCCCCCCTCTCAACAGTACTGTGAGTCACTGTTCACCCCCAGTGATAGCCCTGTCGCTAGGGAACCAGCAGGTCACAGTAGTGTGAGGTACAGACAGGACAGACACCCTGCTGAACCCCAGTGGAGTCCCACCGCCTTCAGAGTCTCATCAGACCACACACTACCAGACCAGGAGACACTGGCAGACCAGGAGACACTACCAGACCAGGAGACACTACCAGACCAGGAGACACTGGCAGACCAGGAGACACTACCAGACCAGGAGACACTACCAGACCAGGAGACACTACCAGACCAGGAGACACTGGCAGACCAGGAGACACTACCAGACCAGGAGACACTACCAGACCAGGAGACACTACCAGACCAGGTGACACTACCAGACCAGGAGACACTGGCAGACCAGGAGACACTACCAGACCAGGAGACACTACCAGACCAGGAGACACTACCAGACCAGGAGACACTACCAGACCAGGAGACACTACCAGACCAGGAGACACTGGCAGACCAGGAGACACTGGCAGACCAGGAGACACTACCAGACCAGGAGACACTACCAGACCAGGTGACACTATCAGACCAGGTGACACTATCAGACCAGGAGACACTGGCAGACCAGGAGACACTACCAGACCAGGAGACACTACCAGACCAGGATACACTACCAGACGAGGAGACACTACCAGACCAGGAGACACTACCAGACCAGGAGACACTATCAGACCAGGAGACATTGGCAGACCAGGAGACACTACCAGACCAGGAGACACTACCAGACCAGGAGACACTACCAGACCAGGAGACACTACCAGACCAGGAGACACTATCAGACCAGGAAATATTGGCAGACCAGGAGACTCTACCAGACCAGGAGACACTATCAGACCAGGAGACACTATCAGACCAGGAGACACTACCAGACCAGGAAATACTGGCAGACCAGGAGACACTATCAGACCAGGAAACACTATCAGACCAGGTGACACTACCAGACCAGGAGACACTATCAGACCAGGAGACACTGGCAGACCAGGAGACACTATCAGACCAGGAAATACTGGCAGACCAGGAGACACTATCAGACCAGGAGACACTATCAGACCAGGTGACACTACCAGACCAGGAGACACTATCAGACCAGGAGACACTGGCAGACCAGGAGGCACTGGCAAACCAGGAGACACTACCAGACCAGGAAATACTGGCAGACCAGGTGACACTATCAGACCAGGTGACACTATCAGACCAGGTGACACTATCAGACCAGGAGACACTATCAGACCAGGAGACATTGGCAGACCAGGAGACACTACCAGACCAGGAGACACTATCAGACCAGGAGACACTGGCAGACCAGGAGACACTACCAGACCAGGTGATACTACCAGACCAGGAGACACTATCAGACCAGGAGACATTGGCAGACCAGGAGACACTACCAGACCAGGAGACACTACCAGACCAGGAGACACTGGCAGACCAGGAGACACTACCAGACCAGGTGATACTACCAGACCAGGAGACACTATCAGACCAGGAGACATTGGCAGACCAGGAGACATTGGCAGACCAGGAGACACTACCAGACCAGGAGACACTATCAGACCAGGAGACATTGGCAGACCAGGAGACACTACCAGACCAGGAGACACTACCAGACCAGGAGACACTACCAGACCAGGAAATACTGGCAGACCAGGAGACACTACCAGACCAGGAGACACTACCAGACCAGGAGACACTACCAGACCAGGAGACACTATCAGACCAGGAAACACTATCAGACCAGGAAATACTAGCAGACCAGGAGACACTACCAGACCAGGAGACACTACCAGACCAGGAGACACTACCAGACCAGGAGACACTGGCAGACCAGGAGACACTACCAGTCCAGGTGATACTACCAGTCCAGGAGACACTACCAGACCAGGAGACACTACCAGACCAGGAGACACTACCAGACCAGGAGACACTACCAGACACAGACACCACCCCAGAGACAGACACCACCCCAGACACAGAGACCACCCCAGACACAGAGACCACCCCAGACACAGAGACCACCCCAGACACAGAGACCGCCCCAGACACAGAGACCGCCCCAGACACAGAGACCGCCCCAGACACAGAGACCACCCCAGACACAGACACCACCCCAGAGACAGACACCACCCCAGAGACAGACACCACCCCAGAGACAGAGACCACCCCAGACACAGAGACCACCCCAGACACAGAGACCACCCCAGACACAGAGCAAGGATACTGCAGTAAAGGTGAGGTATCAGACATTCAACTGTTGCTGTCAATGACTAGAAATGTGAAATAGCCCACATCAGGTGTCTTGTTTTAACATACTTGTCTTGTTTTAACATAGCCCACATCAGGTGTCTTGTTTTAACATACTTGTCTTGTTTTAACATACTTGTCTTGTTTTAACATACTTGTCTTGTTTTAACATACTTGTCTTGTTTTAACATAGCCTACATAAGTTGTCTGTTTTCCAGAGTCCAGCCCCAGTGACAACTCTAGTGAGGAGACCAAGGCTGAAGATGATGTCTTCCTGTCGCCCACCAAGGCACGTACTACAGAGGACCTGTTTGCCATTATACACAGGTGGGTTTCTGGTGGTAGTTTGATTCATCACTAAGATAATAATCTTGTTTTGACATGCCAGAAACACAAGTCCACTAACTTTTACAAATGTAACCCTGTAATCTATAACCCTAACTACTGTTCTGTTATCTATAACCCTAACTACTGTTCTGTTATCTATAACCCTAACTACTGTTCTGTTATCTATAACCCTAACTACTGTTCTGTTATCTATAACCCTAACTACTGTTCTGTTATCTATAACCCTAACTACTGTTCTGTTATCTATAACCCTAACTACTGTTCTGTTATCTATAACCCTAACTACTGTTCTGTTATCTATAACCCTAACTACTGTTCTGTTATCTATAACCCTAACTACTGTTCTGTTATCTATAACCCTAACTACTGTTCTGTTATCTATAACCCTAACTACTGTTCTGTTATCTATAACCCTAACTACTGTTCTGTTATCTATAACCCTAACTACTGTTCTGTTATCTATAACCCTAACTACTGTTCTGTTATCTATAACCCTAACTACTGTTCTGTTATCTATAACCCTAACTACTGTTCTGTTATCTATAACCCTAACTACTGTTCTGTTATCTATAACCCTAACTACTGTTCTGTTATCTATAACCCTAACTACTGTTCTGTTATCTATAACCCTAACTACTGTTCTGTTATCTATAACCCTAACTACTGTTCTGTTATCTATAACCCTAACTACTGTTCTGTTACACCCAGTCCTAACTACTGTTCTGTTACACCCAGTCCTAACTACTGTTCTGTTATCTATAACCCTAACTACTGTTCTGTTATCTATAACCCTAACTACTGTTCTGTTATCTATAACCCTAACTACTGTTCTGTTATCTATAACCCTAACTACTGTTCTGTTATCTATAACCCTAACTACTGTTCTGTTATCTATAACCCTAACTACTGTTCTGTTATCTATAACCCTAACTACTGTTCTGTTATCTATAACCCTAACTACTGTTCTGTTATCTATAACCCTAACTACTGTTCTGTTATCTATAACCCTAAGTACTGTTCTGTTACACCCAGTCCTAACTACTGTTCTGTTATCTATAACCCTAACTACTGTTCTGTTATCTATAACCCTAACTACTGTTCTGTTATCTATAACCCTAACTACTGTTCTGTTATCTATAACCCTAACTACTGTTCTGTTATCTATAACCCTAACTACTGTTCTGTTATCTATAACCCTAACTACTGTTCTGGTATCTATAACCCTAACTACTGTTCTGTTATCTATAACCCTAACTACTGTTCTGGTATCTATAACCCTAACTACTGTTCTGTTATCTATAACCCTAACTACTGTTCTGTTATCTATAACCCTAACTACTGTTCTGTTATCTATAACCCTAACTACTGTTCTGTTATCTATAACCCTAACTACTGTTCTGTTATCTATAACCCTAACTACTGTTCTGTTATCTATAACCCTAACTACTGTTCTGTTATCTATAACCCTAACCACTGTTCTGTTATCTATAACCCTAACTACTGTTCTGTTATCTATAACCCTAACCACTGTTCTGTTATCTATAACCCTAACTACTGTTCTGTTATCTATAACCCTAACTACTGTTCTGTTATCTATAACCCTAACTACTGTTCTGTTATCTATAACCCTAACTACTGTTGTGTTATCTATAACCCTAACCACTGTTCTGTTATCTATAACCCTAACCACTGTTCTGTTATCTATAACCCTAACTACTGTTCTGTTATCTATATCCCTAACTACTGTTCTGTTATCTATATCCCTAACTACTGTTCTGTTATCTATAACCCTAACTACTGTTCTGTTATCTATAACCCTAACTACTGTTCTGTTATCTATAACCCTAACTACTGTTCTGTTATCTATAACCCTAACTACTGTTCTGTTATCTATAACCCTAACTACTGTTCTGGTATCTATAACCCTAACTACTGTTCTGTTATCTATAACCCTAACTACTGTTCTGTTATCTATAACCCTAACTACTGTTCTGTTATCTATAACCCTAACTACTGTTCTGTTATCTATAACCCTAACTACTGTTCTGTTATCTATAACCCTAACTACTGTTCTGTTATCTATAAACCCTAACTACTGTTCTGTTATCTATAACCCTAACTACTGTTCTGTTATCTATAACCCTAACTACTGTTCTGTTATCTATAACCCTAACTACTGTTCTGTTATCTATAACCCTAACTACTGTTCTGTTATCTATAACCCTAACTACTGTTCTGTTATCTATAACCCTAACTACTGTTCTGTTATCTATAACCCTAACTACTGTTCTGTTATCTATAACCCTAACTACTGTTCTGTTATCTATAACCCTAACTACTGTTCTGTTATCTATAACCCTAACTACTGTTCTGTTATCTATAACCCTAACTACTGTTCTGTTATCTATAACCCTAACTACTGTTCTGTTATCTATAACCCTAACTACTGTTCTGTTATCTATATCCCTAACTACTGTTCTGTTATCTATAACCCTAACTACTGTTCTGTTATCTATAACCCTAACTACTGTTCTGTTATCTATAACCCTAACTACTGTTCTGTTATCTATAACCCTAACTACTGTTCTGTTATCTATAACCCTAACTACTGTTCTGTTATCTATAACCCTAACTACTGTTCTGTTATCTATAACCCTAACCACTGTTCTGTTATCTATAACCCTAACCACTGTTCTGTTATCTATAACCCTAACCACTGTTCTGTTATCTATAAACCTAACTACTGTTCTGTTATCTATAACCCTAACTACTGTTCTGTTATCTATAACCCTAACTACTGTTCTGTTATCTATAACCCTAACTACTGTTCTGTTATCTATAACCCTAACTACTGTTCTGTTATCTATATCCCTAACTACTGTTCTGTTATCTATAACCCTAACTACTGTTCTGTTATCTATAACCCTAACTACTGTTCTGTTATCTATAACCCTAACTACTGTTCTGTTATCTATAACCCTAACTACTGTTCTGTTATCTATAACCCTAACTACTGTTCTGTTATCTATAACCCTAACTACTGTTCTGTTATCTATAACCCTAACTACTGTTCTGTTATCTATAACCCTAACTACTGTTCTGTTATCTATAACCCTAACTACTGTTCTGTTATCTATAACCCTAACTACTGTTCTGTTATCTATAACCCTAACTACTGTTCTGTTATCTATAACCCTAACTACTGTTCTGTTATCTATAACCCTAACTACTGTTCTGTTATCTATAACCCTAACTACTGTTCTGTTATCTATAACCCTAACTACTGTTCTGTTATCTATAACCCTAACTACTGTTCTGTTATCTATAACCCTAACTACTGTTCTGTTATCTATAACCCTAACTACTGTTCTGTTATCTATAACCCTAACTACTGTTCTGTTATCTATAACCCTAACTACTGTTCTGATATCTATAATCCTAACTACTGTTCTGTTATCTATAACCCTAACCACTGTTCTGTCATCTATAACCCTAACTACTGTTCTGCTATCTATAACCCTAACTACTGTTCTGTTATCTATAACCCTAACTACTGTTCTGTTATCTATAACCCTAACTACTGTTCTGTTATCTATAACCCTAACTACTGTTCTGTTATCTATAACCCTAACTACTGTTCTGTTATCTATAACCCTAACTACTGTTCTGTTATCTATAACCCTAACTACTGTTCTGTTATCTATAACCCTAACCACTGTTCTGTTATCTATAACCCTAACCACTGTTCTGTTATCTATAACCCTAACTACTGTTCTGTTATCTATAACCCTAACTACTGTTCTGTTATCTATAACCCTAACTACTGTTCTGTTATCTATAACCCTAACTACTGTTCTGTTATCTATAACCCTAACTACTGTTCTGTTATCTATAACCCTAACTACTGTTCTGTTATCTATAACCCTAACCACTGTTCTGTTATCTATAACCCTAACTACTGTTCTGTTATCTATAACCCTAACTACTGTTCTGTTATCTATAACCCTAACTACTGTTCTGTTATCTATAACCCTAACTACTGTTCTGTTATCTATAACCCTAACTACTGTTCTGTTATCTATAACCCTAACTACTGTTCTGTTATCTATAACCCTAACTACTGTTCTGTTATCTATAACCCTAACCACTGTTCTGTTATCTATAACCCTAACCACTGTTCTGTTATCTATAACCCTAACCACTGTTCTGTTATCTATAACCCTAACCACTGTTCTGTTATCTATAACCCTAACTACTGTTCTGTTATCTATAACCCTAACTACTGTTCTGTTATCTATAACCCTAACTACTGTTCTGTTATCTATAACCCTAACTACTGTTCTGTTATCTATAACCCTAACCACTGTTCTGTTATCTATAACCCTAACTACTGTTCTGTTATCTATAACCCTAACTACTGTTCTGTTATCTATAACCCTAACTACTGTTCTGTTATCTATAACCCTAACTACTGTTCTGTTATCTATAACCCTAACTACTGTTCTGTTATCTATAACCCTAACTACTGTTCTGTTATCTATAACCCTAACTACTGTTCTGTTATCTATATCCCTAACTACTGTTCTGTTATCTATAACCCTAACTACTGTTCTGTTATCTATAACCCTAACTACTGTTCTGTTATCTATAACCCTAACTACTGTTCTGTTATCTATAACCCTAACTACTGTTGTGATATCTATAACCCTAACCACTGTTCTGTTATCTATAACCCTAACTAATGTTCTGTTATCTATAACCCTAACTACTGTTCTGTTATCTATAACCCTAACTACTGTTCTGTTATCTATAACCCTAACTACTGTTCTGTTATCTATAACCCTAACTACTGTTCTGTTATCTATAACCCTAACTGCTGTTCTGTTATCTATAACCCTAACTACTGTTCTGTTATCTATAACCCTAACTACTGTTCTGTTATCTATAACCCTAACTACTGTTCTGTTATCTATAACCCTAACTACTGTTCTGTTATCTATAGCCCTAACTACTGTTCTGTTAACTATAACCCTAACTACTGTTCTGTTATCTATAACCCTAACTACTGTTCTGTTATCTATAACCCTAACTACTGTTCTGTTATCTATAACCCTAACTACTGTTCTGTTATCTATAACCCTAACTACTGTTCTGTTATCTATAACCCTAACTACTGTTCTGTTATCTATAACCCTAACTACTGTTCTGTTATCTATAACCCTAACTACTGTTCTGTTATCTATAACCCTAACTACTGTTCTGTTATCTATAACCCTAACTACTGTTCTGTTATCTATAACCTTAACTAATGTTATGTTATCTATAACCCTAACTACTGTTCTGTTATCTATAACCCTAACTACTGTTCTGTTATCTATAACCCTAACTACTGTTCTGTTATCTATAACCCTAACTACTGTTCTGTTATCTATAACCCTAACTACTGTTCTGTTATCTATAACCCTAACTACTGTTCTGTTATCTATAACCCTAACTACTGTTCTGTTATCTATAACCCTAACTACTGTTCTGTTATCTATAACCCTAACTACTGTTCTGTTATCTATAACCCTAACTACTGTTCTGTTATCTATATCCCTAACTACTGTTCTGTTATCTATAACCCTAACTACTGTTCTGTTATCTATAACCCTAACTACTGTTCTGTTATCTATAACCCTAACCACTGTTCTGTTATCTATAACCCTAACTACTGTTCTGTTATCTATAACCCTAACTACTGTTCTGTTATCTATAACCCTAACTACTGTTCTGTTATCTATAACCCTAACTACTGTTCTGTTATCTATAACCCTAACTACTGTTCTGATATCTATAACCCTAACTACTGTTCTGTTATCTATAACCCTAACTACTGTTCTGTTATCTATAACCCTAACTACTGTTCTGTTATCTATAACCCTAACTACTGTTCTGTTATCTATAACCCTAACTACTGTTCTGTTATCTATAACCCTAACTACTGTTATGTTATCTATAACCCTAACTACTGTTCTGTTATCTATAACCCTAACTACTGTTCTGTTATCTATAACCCTAACTACTGTTCTGTTATCTATAACCCTAACTACTGTTCTGTTATCTATAACCCTAACTACTGTTCTGTTATCTATAACCCTAACCACTGTTCCATTGTCCTCCATAGATCCAAGAGGAAAGTTCTGGGCAGGAAGGACTCTGGAGAGTTGAGTGCCCGGAGCCATCTGTGTGCTGCGTCTGGGAGCACGCCACCTGGCAATCCTTTGACCTCTCCCGTGACCTCTCCTAGCACCCCACTGACCCCCATCACCCCCACTGGCCCCCAGAAGGCCTCGGGACCCATCTACCGCAGCCTGAAGAAGTCCTCCACCTCCAACGAGGAGTTCAAACTACTGCTCCTGAAGAAAGGCAGCCGGTCAGACTCCAGCTACCGCATGTCGGCCACAGAGATCCTGAAGAGCCCCATCGGCCACAAGTCCCCTGGAGACCACCTGCCCACGCTGGAGGAGCCCCTCTCCCCCCCACCATGCGCAGAGCAGCTCCCCAGCCCCTTCACAGAGGACTTGTCTCCTAAAGGCCTGTCCCCTGCAGCCTCCTTCAGACAGAGCCGCTCACGCATCCCTCCACCAGCCACCAGCAGCCACTACAGCATCCGCAGCAGACACCACCCTGCCCCCATGCAGGCCATCTCAGAGGGCGAGACGGAGAACTCAGATAGGAACCCCTCCTCACAGGGCTCCTCCTAACAGACAGCACCTAACACTACCAGACAATTAACACAGACAGAGGTACAGATTAAGGTTTTAGATTAGGGTAGATAATAGACAGAGCAACTGGACCACAATGACTTATGACATTTGAACTGTGGTAAACTGTTTGTAATACAGTATGTATTAGTAGGGTTTTGACCTTTTTGTAAGAATACAGACACTAATGAAACAGAAATGTGAATGAAACAACCTTTTATATTATCCTGTAGCTACAAACACAACATTTACTTGTGTAATGATTTCCTCATGAAATAAACACTTTTTTTTATTGAAGACTTAGAAAAGGAATGAGGAATATGTACTGTGTTATATATATATATTTTTTGTAATTTAGCAGACGCTTTTATCCAGAGCGACATACAGGAGCAATTAGGGTTAAGTGCCTTGCTCAAGGGCACATTGACAGATTTTTCACCTAGTCTGCTCGGGGATTAGAACCAGCGACCTTTCGGTTACTGGCACAACGCTCTTACCCACTGAGCTACCTGCGCCCCAAGGCAACCTTGTGTTGTAGCGCCACAGAATGTATGTTCCATTGTTAAACTGACAGGACTATGAACTGATAAAACACACCTACTGGACTGTGTTCAGGGCCTAGAGGCAGGTGTCCAGTCAGTGGATTAAGAAGGGAAAGCAGTTGTAATACTGTATCTTCTACAACAGGCACATTGGGACAATCTTAACGGGAGTCTTCTCTTCCTAATAACTGTAGGTTATTATTCAACACATCCTTTGCACTCAATCTTAATTACTCAATAATACGATATTTGGAAAATGCCAAGTATAGAGAATATATTTATTTATACAACGGGTTGGTCTAATCCTGAATGCTGATTGGTTTAAACCGCATTCCAGCCGTTGTCTATTCCACAAGTTACCACCGGCTAAATCTATGATGTTAAAATGCCTATTTACTCTGTTCCATCTGGCTGCCCAATCCACTGTCTCATCAGCCCAGCCAGGCAATTTATAAACTTGATCTCCACTATAAAAAGCATCTAGACATTATCTCACATTTCTTTTGAACTAACATTTCATTTTTAACAGAGGAGATTTGTATAAACCTTGCTGTCTGTCTCTCCGACATTTGCAACATTGTTTCAATATTCAAATTCCACCTCCAGCTGTCCCATAGTAATGAATGTGTCGGGACGAGACCGACAGGCAGGCAGCTTTTCTCAGCCAGTCGAAATCATGAATCAGCATCATTTTTATGGATATATACAAAGAACTATCAATAGAAAACAGGTCAAACGAAACGAAGTGCAGCTAGTTTGCAGTCTTTCCAGCTTCACTTTGAAGTGATTGTGTTAGCTGTGTTGTTGGCTAGCTCCTCTGAACAACAGTGTCCTGACGAGAGAGCACATTTTCTATGCCAGGTGAAATCACGCATCATAAGCTCATTGTTATGGATGTATCCAAATAAATGTCACTAGAATACAGCTTTAAAAAATGCAAATGCAGCTACTTTGTTGTTATCAGGGTTGCACTGTTTGACGTGACTGTAAGATAGCCCTAGTTGGCTAGCTAGAAAGCAAGGGATAAGAACTTTGCCAGCCAGTATGGCAATAGAACATTTAGAACGAACGACTGGGTCACGTCCATAGATACAGAACAAAAATACTTCTCTGGCAACCGAACCGATAGAACGAACGACCAGCCGGCTTGGGTAGCAACCCTAGATTTGTGTCGGGACTATATCTTGTGGAAGGATGAAATAGTATGAATAAATTCATCTAAATAACGTTTTTATTTATAATATGTAAATCATTATTTGAATATGTTGGTAACACGACTTCGTCTCGGGCTTAACAACACCCATGCCAATATATCCTCCAAACACCGGCTTTTCGGGCATTATCACTTAAATAATGAGAAATATATATATATATATATATACAGTATATATACAGTACCAGTCAAAAGTTTGGACACACCTACTCATACAAGGGTTTTTCTTTATTTTTACTATTTTCTACATTGTAGAATAATAGTAAAGACATCAAAACTATGAAATAACATATATGGAATCATAAAGTAACCAAAAAAGTGTTAAACAAATCAAAATATATTTTATATTTGAGATTCTTCAAAGGAGCCACCCTTTGCCTTGATGAAAGCTTTGCACACTCTTGGCATTCTCTCAACCAGCTTCATGAGGAATGCTTTTCCAACAGTCTTGAAGGAGTTCCCACATATGCTGAGCACTTGTTGGCTGATTTTTCTTCACTCTGCGGTCCGACTCATCCCAAACCATCTCAATTGGGTTGAGGTCGGGGGATTGTGGAGGCCAGGTCATCTGATGCAGCACTCCATCAATCTCCTTCTTGGTCAAATAGCCCTTACACAGCCTGGAGGAGGTGTGTTTTGGATCATTGTCCTGTTGAAAAACAAATGATAGTCCCACTAAGCCCAAACCAGATGGGATGGCATATCGCTGCAGAATGCTGTGGTAGCCATGCTGGTTAAGTGTGCATTGAATTCTAAATAAATCACAGACAGTGTCACCAGCAAAGCACCCCCACACCATAACACCACCTCTATGCTTCACGGTGGGAACCAAACTTGCAGAGATCATCCGTTCACCTACTCTGCGTCTCACAAAGACACGGCAGTTCGAACAAAAAGTCTCACATTTGGACTCATCAGACCAAAGGACAGATTTCCACCGGTCTAATGTCCATTGCTCGTGTTTCTAGGTCCAAGCAAGTCTCTTCTTATTATTGGTGTCCTTTAGTAGTGGTTTCTTTGCAGCAATTCGACCATGAAGGCCTGATTCACGCAGTCTCCTCTGAATAGTTGATGTTGAGATGTGTCTGTTACTTGAACTCTGTGAAGCATTTATTGGGGCTGAAATCTGAGGTGCAGTTAACTCTAATGAACTTATCCTCTGCAGCAGAGGTAACTCTGGGTCTTCCTTTCCTGTGACGATCCTCATGAGAGCCAGTTTCATCATAGCGCTTGATGGTTTTTGCGACTGCACTTGAAGAAGCATTCAAAGTTCTTGAAATGTTCCGGATTGACTGACCTTCATGTCTTAAAGTAATGATGGACTGTCATTTCTCTTTGCTGTTCTTGCCAAAATATGGACTTGGTCTTTTACCAAATAGGGCTATCTTCTGTATACCACCCCTACCTTGTCATAACACAACTGATTGGCTCAAACGCATTAAGAAGGAAAGAAATTCCACAAATTAACTTTTAACAAGGCACACCTGTTAATTCAAATGCATTCCAGGTGACTACCTCATGAAGCTGGTTGAGAGAATGCCAAGAGTGTGCAAAGCTGTCATCAAGGCAAAGGGTGGCTATTTGAAGAATCTCAAATACAGTGGGGAAAAAAAGTATTTAGTCAGCCACCAATTGTGCAAGTTCTCCCACTTAAAAAGATGAGAGAGGCCTGTAATTTTCACCATAGGTACACGTCAACTATGACAGACAAAATGAGAAAAAAATATCCAGAAAATCACATTGTAGGATTTTTAATGAATTTATTTGCAAATTATGGTGGAAAATAAGTATTTGGTAAATAACAAAAGTTTCTCAATACTTTGTTATATACCCTTTGTTGGCAATGACACAGGTCAAACGTTTTCTGTAAGTCTTCACAAGGTTTTCACACACTGTTGCTGGTATTTTGGCCCATTCCTCCATGCAGATCTCCTCTAGAGCAGTGATGTTTTGGGGCTGTCGCTGGGCAACACGGACTTTCAACTCCCTCCAAAGATTTTCTATGGGGTTGAGATCTGGAGACTGGCTAGGCCACTCCAGGACCTTGAAATGCTTCTTACGAAGCCACTCCTTCGTTGCTCGGCGGTGTGTTTGGGATCATTGTCATGCTGAAAGACCCAACCACGTTTCATCTTCAATGCCCTTGCTGATGGAAGGAGGTTTTCACTCAAAATCTCACGATACATGGCCCCATTCATTCTTTCCTTTACACGGATCAGTCGTCCTGGTCCCTTTGCAGAAAAACAGCCCCAAAGCATGATGTTTCCACCCCCATGCTTCACAGTAGGTATGGTGTTCTTTGGATGCAACTCAGCATTCTTTGTCCTCCAAACACGACGAGTTGAGTTTTTACCAAAAAGTTCTATTTTGGTTTCATCTGACCATATGACATTCTCCCAATCCTCTTCTGGATCATCCAAATGCACTCTAGCAAACTTCAGACGGGCCTGGACATGTACTGGCTTAAGCAGGGGGACACGTCTGGCACTGCAGGATTTGAGTCCCTGGCGGCGTAGTGTGTTACTGATGGTAGGCTTTGTTACTTTGGTCCCAGCTCTCTGCAGGTCATTCACTAGGTCCCCCCGTGTGGTTCTGGGATTTTTGCTCACCGTTCTTGTGATCATTTTGACCCCACGGGGTGAGATCTTGCGTGGAGCCCCAGATCGAGGGAGATTATCAGTGGTCTTGTATGTCTTCCATTTCCTAATAATTGCTCCCACAGTTGATTTCTTCAAACCAAGCTGCTTACCTATTGCAGATTCAGTCTTCCCAGCCTGGTGCAGGTCTACAATTTTGTTTCTGGTGTCCTTTGACAGCTCTTTGGTCTTGGCCATAGTGGAGTTTGGAGTGTGACTGTTTGAGGTTGTGGACAGGTGTCTTTTATACTGATAACAAGTTCAAACAGGTGCCATTAATACAGGTAACGAGTGGAGGACAGAGGAGCCTCTTAAAGAATAAGTTACAAGTCTGTGAGAGCCAGAAATCTTGCTTGTTTGTAGGTGACCAAATATTTATTTTCCACCATAATTTGCAAATAAATTCATTAAAAATCCTACAATGTGATTTTCTGGATTTTTTTTTCTCAATTTGTCTGTCATAGTTGACGTGTACCTATGATGAAAATTACAGGCCTCTCTCATCTTTTTAAGTGGGAGAACTTGCACAATTGGTAAATGACTAAATACTTTTTTTCCCCACTGTATATTTGATTTGTTTAACACTTTTTGTGTTACTACATGATTCCATATGTGTTATTTCATAGTTTTGATGTCTTCACTATTATTCTACAATGTAGAAAATAGTAAAAATAAAGAAAAACCCTGGAATGAGGTAGGTGTGTCCAAACTTTTGACTGGTACTGTATATTTAGGTATATTAATACCTGTGGATAAATCGACCAATATAATAACCACTTGTATTCTGTGAATACCTTTGCAATTAGACAAAGATTTTGTAGATTTCTACTAAACAAACTAGGAAATATTTGAATAATCAAAATATCAAATGCTCAAAGATGAATTTGAGGACTGCAAGGAAGAGCAGCAGAGAAGTGGTGAAGAGCCTAGTATTCTATATTACATAAATATCCATATCAATGGCTGGAGAGCAGCTTAGTGTGGACTGTAGATAAATATCCATATCAATGGCTGGAGAGCAGCTTAGTGTGGACTGTAGATAAATATCCATATCAATGGCCGGAGAGCAGCTTAGTGTGGACTGTAGCTAAATATCCATATCAATGGCTGGAGAGCAGCTTAGTGTGGACTGTAGATAAATATCCATATCAATGGCTGGAGAGCAGCTTAGTGTGGACTGAGCTAAATATCCATATCAATGGCTGGAGAGCAGCTTAGTGTGGACTGTAGATAAATATCCATATCAATGGCTGGAGAGCAGCTTAGTGTGGACTGAGCTAAATATCCATATCAATGGCCGGAGAGCAGCTTAGTGTGGACTGTAGCTAAATATCCATATCAATGGCTGGAGAGCAGCTTAGTGTGGACTGTAGATAAATATCCATATCAATGGCTGGAGAGCAGCTTAGTGTGGACTGAGCTAAATATCCATATCAATGGCCGGAGAGCAGCTTAGTGTGGACTGTAGATAAATATCCATATCAATGGCCGGAGAGCAGCTTAGTGTGGACTGTAGCTAAATATCCATATCAATGGCTGGAGAGCAGCTTAGTGTGGACTGTAGCTAAATATCCATATCAATGGCTGGAGAGCAGCTTAGTGTGGACTGAGCTAAATATCCATATCAATGGCTGGAGAGCAGCTTAGTGTGGACTGTAGATAAATATCTGGACTGTTCATATTCTCTCTTAGACCTTTTTTAAACAGCATTAAAAATAGTGAAAATAAATGATGGAATTTAGATTCAGATAATTTTTTGAAAGAATAAGATTTTCAAATCACTTGATCATGTATCGATGTGTACAATAGATATGATATTTTAAAAAGTATAAAATGTTCTTGTAGAAATTGGTCATATGGAGCTTGAGAACTAACTTGACAATCTGTTATGGGAGGTTGGGAGGTCATGAGCAGTAGACAGCTAGATGGGATTATGGGATAAGATTTGAAGAGGTGGATATAGGTGAGGTTAGGGTGAGGTCAGGGGTCGTGGACGTGGAGCTGTGGAGGACACGATAAGGTGGACATTTAATATTGATAAAGGTTGTTTGTAGTTTGTTGACGTGATGTGTTTAATGAAGTGTTGAAGGGGAAAGAGGGACATGTTTAAGTGGAACAAAAAGTAGTTTACCTACAGCGTATAAAGGAGTTAAATAAAGAGTTTACCTATCAACCTGTCAGGCATTAGGAGTGTGAAATGTGTTTGTCTTGGTGGCAGCTTCCAGTTTTGAAGGGCGACTGCACTTCCTGGTTTGGCCTTGTTTTAGATTTGTTTGATTAAGAAATGCTAGCGGCCATGACTGAATTCAAACATGACTTGGTTTCAGGGAGCATCCCATTGGTTCCTGCATGAACGCCCCCCCCTCGAGTATCCCATTGGTTCCTACATGAACGCCCCCCCCCCTTCCCCGAGAACCCAATATTCATGCTTGTGTGACACTTTTTTGATATTCTGGATTTCCCCTGATTATCTATGCGATTTAAAATGTGGGTCAAAAGGGAAATCAAATAAATGTATTATCAGAGTTTTTAGGGGGGCTAAGGACACTGTCTACCTTTATCCTAGCTAGCCAGCTACCGCTGTCGCCCCCGCCTGCTGTGTACCAGACTCCTCCTAGCTAGCCAGCTACCGCTGTCGCCCCCGCCTGCTGTGTACCAGACTCCTCCTAGCTAGCCAGCTACCGCTGTCGCCCCCGCCTGCTGTGTACCAGACTCCTCCTAGCTAGCCAGCTACCGCTGTCGCCCCCGCCTGCTGTGTACCAGACTCCTCCTAGCTAACTAGCTAGCACCCAGTGTCGTTTGCTAACGCCTGCCGAACTCCTGCCCTCGCCGTCGTTAACAGCACTGCGGGAAAACAGTGCAGGAACACGCCGAATTGCAGGCCGCAAATTCACCCTTCTCGACTGTGATAGGAAGCACGAGCACCACCACCAATCAGCCGACACCACTGCACACGCGCCCGTCATTACTATGATACGTCAACAAATAACTACTGTCCGAACACACACAAATCAGATTTGGTCACTTGCAACTTGCTGTTTGGACAGTCAGTATTCCAAAATGTATTTGATAAACAAAACTGATTTGAGCAAGGCCTGCAGTGTGAACAAGATTTTAGACTTTCCTCAATAATCCTCTGTGGTTCCTAATCTGAGCGTGCTTTAGGACGGGGGCCCATAGGTGGTGCTTTAGGACGGGGGCCCATAGGTGATGCTTTAGGACGGGGGCCCATAGGTGGTGCTTTAGGACGGGGGGCCCATAGGTGGTGCTTTAGGACGGGGGCCCATAGGTGGTGCTTTAGGACGGGGGCCCATAGGTGATGCTTTAGGACGGGGGCCCATAGGTGGTGCTTTAGGACGGGGGCCCATAGGTGGTGCTTTAGGACGGGGGCCCATAGGTGGTGCTTTAGCCAAAGGGTATAAATGTGTACATGTGTAACATTCAACTGTTCTTTTGGTTTACTTCATTAAAAACATACAATGAAACGGATACTAACAGTGTGAAAGTGTAATTGACTTGGTAATAGATGCTGACTGCTTCAAGTCAACCGATTTGCATCAGTTTTGTGTATATATATTTTTTTACAAATGTGTAAATACAATATGTTTTTAAGAATTTTGCAAAGGTTGTTAAATTTTTTCTTTTGTAAAATGTTTTCAAAGTTTACATTAATTCCAAGCCTTTGTATATTTGAGCTGTGCAACACTGTCTTGTATTTATTTTGTAGTAAACATCCTGTTAACCTTCAGCCAGGACAGTTAGTCAATGTGTATAGAGAAGAGGCCAATACATGTGACTGCTTTGAACAATACCCTCCTCTCACTGTCTCTGTCATTAATCTGCTGTCAGTATAGTTCTGCAGACAAAATACTCAAAAATGTCCTTTAAATTTCTACAACGCTACGGATTGGATCCAGTCCTTACTACTACAGTCTTTGTTACCAAACAACCTGGCTGCACTTGTTATGTCTGGGGTCTGGCAAAATGATTTAGGGGTCTGGCAAAATGATTTAGGTGTCTGGCAAAATGATCTAAGGGTCTGGCAAAATGATCTTGTGGTCCTCTGTAGCTCAGCTGGTAGAGCACGGCGCTTTTAACGCCAGGGTAGTGGGTTCGATCCCCGGGACCACCCATACACAAAAATGTATGCACGCATGACTGTAAGTCGCTTTGGATAAAAGCGTCTGCTAAATGGCATATTATTATTATTATTTTATTATTATCTAGCAGTCTGGGGTCTGGCTAAATGATCTAGGGGTCTGATAAAATGAACTAGGGGTCTGGCAAAATGATCTGGCGGTCTGGCAAAATGTTCTAGGGGTCTTGGGTCTGTAACCTGTCTTAAAGTGTGCATTAACGTGAGAAGTAGGAGTCAGCAGACTGGTGTTGAATGGATATGTCTAGGAGACAGAAACGGCACTGGGACCAGAGCTAGCTCAGTCCTGACTCCTCCTGAGTGGACCAGCAGGTTAGTTATGGAGACAGAAACGGCACTGGGACCAGAGCTAGCTCAGTCCTGACTCCTCCTGAGTGGACCAGCAGGTTAGTTATGGAGACAGAAACGGCACTGGGA
This sequence comes from Coregonus clupeaformis, assembly GCF_020615455.1. NCBI lineage: Eukaryota > Metazoa > Chordata > Actinopteri > Salmoniformes > Salmonidae > Coregonus > Coregonus clupeaformis. The sequence continues at coordinate 231,631 of NW_025533547.1, forward strand.
CCAGAGCTAGCTCAGTCCTGACTCCTCCTGAGTGGACCAGCAGGTTAGTTATGGAGACAGAAACGGCACTGGGACCAGAGCTAGCTCAGTCCGGACTCCTCCTGAGTGGACCAGCAGGTTACATTTACATTTACATTTTAGTCATTTAGCAGACGCTCTTATCCAGAGCGACTTACAGTTAGTGAATACATATATTATTATTTTTATACTGGCCCCCCGTGGGAATCGAACCCACAACGCCATGCTCTATCAACTGAGCTACATCCCTGCCGGCCATTCCCTCCCCTACCCTGGACGACGCTGGGCCAATTGTGCGCCGCCCATGAGTCGCCGCCCATGAGGTTAGTTATGGAGACAGAAACGGCACTGGGACCAGAGCTAGCTCAGTCCGGACTCCTCCTGAGTGGAGCAGCAGGTTAGTTATGGAGACAGAAACGGCACTGGGACCAGAGCTAGCTCAGTCCGGACTCCTCCTGAGTGGACCAGCAGGTTATGGAGACAGAAACGGCACTGGGACCAGAGCTAGCTCAGTCCTGACTCCTCCTGAGTGGACCAGCAGGTTATGGAGACAGAAACGGCACTGGGACCAGAGCTAGCTCAGTCCGGACTCCTCCTGAGTGGACCAGCAGGTTATGGAGACAGAAACGGCACTGGGACCAGAGCTAGCTCAGTCCTGTCTCCTCCTGAGTGGACCAGCAGGTTAGTTATGGAGACAGAAACGGCACTGGGACCAGAGCTAGCTCAGTCCGGACTCCTCCTGAGTGGACCAGCAGGTTATGGAGACAGAAACGGCACTGGGACCAGAGCTAGCTCAGTCCGGACTCCTCCTGAGTGGACCAGCAGGTTAGTTATGGAGACAGAAACGGCACTGGGACCAGAGCTAGCTCAGTCCTGACTCCTCCTGAGTGGACCAGCAGGTTAGTTATGGAGACAGAAACGGCACTGGGACCAGAGCTAGCTCAGTCCGGACTCCTCCTGAGTGGACCAGCAGGTTAGTTATGGAGACAGAAACGGCACTGGGACCAGAGCTAGCTCAGTCCGGACTCCTCCTGAGTGGACCAGCAGGTTATGGAGACAGAAACGGCACTGGGACCAGAGCTAGCTCAGTCCTGACTCCTCCTGAGTGGACCAGCAGGTTAGTTATGGAGACAGAAACGGCACTGGGACCAGAGCTAGCTCAGTCCGGACTCCTCCTGAGTGGACCAGCAGGTTAGTTATGGAGACAGAAACGTCACTGGGACCAGAGCTAGCTCAGTCCGGACTCCTCCTGAGTGGACCAGCAGGTTAGTTATGGAGACAGAAACGGCACTGGGACCAGAGCTAGCTCAGTCCGGACTCCTCCTGAGTGGACCAGCAGGTTAGTTATGGAGACAGAAACGGCACTGGGACCAGAGCTAGCTCAGTCCGGACTCCTCCTGAGTGGACCAGCAGGTTAGTTATGGAGACAGAAACGGCACTGGGACCAGAGCTAGCTCAGTCCGGACTCCTCCTGAGTGGACCAGCAGGTTAGTTATGGAGACAGAAACGGCACTAGGACCAGAGCTAGCTCAGTCCTGACTCCTCCTGAGTGGACCAGCAGGTTATGGAGACAGAAACGTCACTGGGACCAGAGCTAGCTCAGTCCTGACTCCTCCTGAGTGGACCAGCAGGTTAGTTATGGAGACAGAAACGGCACTGGGACCAGAGCTAGCTCAGTCCTGACTCCTCCTGAGTGGACCAGCAGGTTAGTTATGGAGACAGAAACGGCACTGGGACCAGAGCTAGCTCAGTCCGGACTCCTCCTGAGTGGACCAGCAGGTTAGTTATGGAGACAGAAACGGCACTGGGACCAGAGCTAGCTCAGTCCGGACTCCTCCTGAGTGGACCAGCAGGTTAGTTATGGAGACAGAAACGGCACTGGGACCAGAGCTAGCTCAGTCCGGACTCCTCCTGAGTGGACCAGCAGGTTAGTTATGGAGACAGAAACGGCACTGGGACCAGAGCTAGCTCAGTCCGGACTCCTCCTGAGTGGACCAGCAGGTTATGGAGACAGAAACGTCACTGGGACCAGAGCTAGCTCAGTCCGGACTCCTCCTGAGTGGACCAGCAGGTTAGTTATGGAGACAGAAACGGCACTGGGACCAGAGCTAGCTCAGTCCGGACTCCTCCTGAGTGGACCAGCAGGTTACAGGTTATGGAGACAGAAACGGCACTGGGACCAGAGCTAGCTCAGTCCTGACTCCTCCTGAGTGGACCAGCAGGTTAGTTATGGAGACAGAAACGGCACTGGGACCAGAGCTAGCTCAGTCCTGACTCCTCCTGAGTGGACCAGCAGGTTAGTTATGGAGACAGAAACGGCACTGGGACCAGAGCTAGCTCAGTCCGGACTCCTCCTGAGTGGACCAGCAGGTTATGGAGACAGAAACGGCACTGGGACCAGAGCTAGCTCAGTCCGGACTCCTCCTGAGTGGACCAGCAGGTTAGTTATGGAGACAGAAACGGCACTGGGACCAGAGCTAGCTCAGTCCGGACTCCTCCTGAGTGGACCAGCAGGTTAGTTATGGAGACAGAAACGGCACTAGGACCAGAGCTAGCTCAGTCCTGACTCCTCCTGAGTGGACCAGCAGGTTATGGAGACAGAAACGTCACTGGGACCAGAGCTAGCTCAGTCCGGACTCCTCCTGAGTGGACCAGCAGGTTAGTTATGGAGACAGAAACGGCACTGGGACCAGAGCTAGCTCAGTCCGGACTCCTCCTGAGTGGACCAGCAGGTTATGGAGACAGAAACGGCACTGGGACCAGAGCTAGCTCAGTCCGGACTCCTCCTGAGTGGACCAGCAGGTTAGTTATGGAGACAGAAACGGCACTGGGACCAGAGCTAGCTCAGTCCTGACTCCTCCTGAGTGGACCAGCAGGTTATGGAGACAGAAACGGCACTGGGACCAGAGCTAGCTCAGTCCTGACTCCTCCTGAGTGGACCAGCAGGTTAGTTATGGAGACAGAAACGTCACTGGGACCAGAGCTAGCTCAGTCCTGACTCCTCCTGAGTGGACCAGCAGGTTAGTTATGGAGACAGAAACGGCACTGGGACCAGAGCTAGCTCAGTCCGGACTCCTCCTGAGTGGACCAGCAGGTTAGTTATGGAGACAGAAACGGCACTGGGACCAGAGCTAGCTCAGTCCTGACTCCTCCTGAGTGGACCAGCAGGTTAGTTATGGAGACAGAAACGGCACTGGGACCAGAGCTAGCTCAGTCCTGACTCCTCCTGAGTGGACCAGCAGGTTAGTTATGGAGACAGAAACGGCACTGGGACCAGAGCTAGCTCAGTCCGGACTCCTCCTGAGTGGACCAGCAGGTTAGTTATGGAGACAGAAACGGCACTGGGACCAGAGCTAGCTCAGTCCTGACTCCTCCTGAGTGGACCAGCAGGTTAGTTATGGAGACAGAAACGGCACTGGGACCAGAGCTAGCTCAGTCCGGACTCCTCCTGAGTGGACCAGCAGGTTAGTTATGGAGACAGAAACGGCACTGGGACCAGAGCTAGCTCAGTCCTGACTCCTCCTGAGTGGACCAGCAGGTTAGTTATGGAGACAGAAACGGCACTGGGACCAGAGCTAGCTCAGTCCGGACTCCTCCTGAGTGGACCAGCAGGTTAGTTATGGAGACAGAAACGGCACTGGGACCAGAGCTAGCTCAGTCCGGACTCCTCCTGAGTGGACCAGCAGGTTATGGAGACAGAAACGGCACTGGGACCAGAGCTAGCTCAGTCCGGACTCATCCTGAGTGGACCAGCAGGTAGTTATGGAGACAGAAACGGCACTGGGACCAGAGCTAGCTCAGTCCGGACTCCTCCTGAGTGGACCAGCAGGGTTATGGAGACAGAAACGGCACTGGGACCAGAGCTAGCTCAGTCCGGACTCATCCTGAGTGGACCAGCAGGAGTTATGGAGACAGAAACGGCACTGGGACCAGAGCTAGCTCAGTCCGGACTCCTCCTGAGTGGACCAGCAGGTTATGGAGACAGAAACGGCACTGGGACCAGAGCTAGCTCAGTCCTGACTCATCCTGAGTGGACCAGCAGGTTATGGAGACAGAAACGGCACTGGGACCAGAGCTAGCTCAGTCCGGACTCCTCCTGAGTGGACCAGCAGGTTAAGGAGACAGAAACGGCACTGGGACCAGAGCTAGCTCAGTCCTGTCTCCTCCTGAGTGGACCAGCAGGTTAGTTATGGAGACAGAAACGGCACTGGGACCAGAGCTAGCTCAGTCCGGACTCCTCCTGAGTGGACCAGCAGGTTATGGAGACAGAAACGGCACTGGGACCAGAGCTAGCTCAGTCCGGACTCCTCCTGAGTGGACCAGCAGGTTAGTTATGGAGACAGAAACGTCACTGGGACCAGAGCTAGCTCAGTCCTGACTCCTCCTGAGTGGACCAGCAGGTTATGGAGACAGAAACGGCACTGGGACCAGAGCTAGCTCAGTCCTGACTCCTCCTGAGTGGACCAGCAGGTTAGTTATGGAGACAGAAACGTCACTGGGACCAGAGCTAGCTCAGTCCTGACTCCTCCTGAGTGGACCAGCAGGTTAGTTATGGAGACAGAAACGGCACTGGGACCAGAGCTAGCTCAGTCCTGACTCCTCCTGAGTGGACCAGCAGGTTAGTTATGGAGACAGAAACGGCACTGGGACCAGAGCTAGCTCAGTCCGGACTCCTCCTGAGTGGACCAGCAGGTTAGTTATGGAGACAGAAACGGCACTGGGACCAGAGCTAGCTCAGTCCTGACTCCTCCTGAGTGGACCAGCAGGTTATGGAGACAGAAACGTCACTGGGACCAGAGCTAGCTCAGTCCTGACTCCTCCTGAGTGGACCAGCAGGTTAGTTATGGAGACAGAAACGGCACTGGGACCAGAGCTAGCTCAGTCCGGACTCCTCCTGAGTGGACCAGCAGGTTAGTTATGGAGACAGAAACGGCACTGGGACCAGAGCTAGCTCAGTCCGGACTCCTCCTGAGTGGACCAGCAGGTTAGTTATGGAGACAGAAACGGCACTGGGACCAGAGCTAGCTCAGTCCGGACTCCTCCTGAGTGGACCAGCAGGTTATGGAGACAGAAACGTCACTGGGACCAGAGCTAGCTCAGTCCGGACTCCTCATGAGTGGACCAGCAGATTATTTAAGGAGACAGACACGGCACTGGGACCAGAGCTAGCTCAGTCCGGACTCCTCCTGAGTGGACCAGCAGGTTACAGGTTATGGAGACAGAAACGGCACTGGGACCAGAGCTAGCTCAGTCCTGACTCCTCCTGAGTGGACCAGCAGGTTAGTTATGGAGACAGAAACGGCACTGGGACCAGAGCTAGCTCAGTCCTGACTCCTCCTGAGTGGACCAGCAGGTTAGTTATGGAGACAGAAACGGCACTGGGACCAGAGCTAGCTCAGTCCGGACTCCTCCTGAGTGGACCAGCAGGTTAGTTATGGAGACAGAAACGGCACTGGGACCAGAGCTAGCTCAGTCCTGACTCCTCCTGAGTGGACCAGCAGGTTAGTTATGGAGACAGAAACGGCACTGGGACCAGAGCTAGCTCAGTCCGGACTCCTCCTGAGTGGACCAGCAGGTTAGTTATGGAGACAGAAACGGCACTGGGACCAGAGCTAGCTCAGTCCTGACTCCTCCTGAGTGGACCAGCAGGTTAGTTATGGAGACAGAAACGGCACTGGGACCAGAGCTAGCTCAGTCCGGACTCCTCCTGAGTGGACCAGCAGGTTAGTTATGGAGACAGAAACGGCACTGGGACCAGAGCTAGCTCAGTCCTGACTCCTCCTGAGTGGACCAGCAGGTTAGTTATGGAGACAGAAACGGCACTGGGACCAGAGCTAGCTCAGTCCGGACTCCTCCTGAGTGGACCAGCAGGTTAGTTATGGAGACAGAAACGGCACTGGGACCAGAGCTAGCTCAGTCCTGACTCCTCCTGAGTGGACCAGCAGGTTAGTTATGGAGACAGAAACGGCACTGGGACCAGAGCTAGCTCAGTCCGGACTCCTCCTGAGTGGACCAGCAGGTTAGTTATGGAGACAGAAACGGCACTGGGACCAGAGCTAGCTCAGTCCTGACTCCTCCTGAGTGGACCAGCAGGTTAGTTATGGAGACAGAAACGGCACTGGGACCAGAGCTAGCTCAGTCCTGACTCCTCCTGAGTGGACCAGCAGGTTAGTTATGGAGACAGAAACGGCACTGGGACCAGAGCTAGCTCAGTCCTGACTCCTCCTGAGTGGACCAGCAGGTTGAGTTATGGAGACAGAAACGGCACTGGGACCAGAGCTAGTTCAGTCCTGACTCCTCCTGAGTGGACCAGCAGGTTAGTTATGGAGACAGAAACGGCACTGGGACCAGAGCTAGCTCAGTCCGGACTCCTCCTGAGTGGACCAGCAGGTTAGTTATGGAGGCAGAAACGGCACTGGGACCAGAGCTAGCTCAGTCCGGACTCCTCCTGAGTGGACCAGCAGGTTAGTTATGGAGACAGAAACGGCACTGGGACCAGAGCTAGCTCAGTCCTGACTCCTCCTGAGTGGACCAGCAGGTTAGTTATGGAGACAGAAACGGCACTGGGACCAGAGCTAGCTCAGTCCTGACTCCTCCTGAGTGGACCAGCAGGTTAGTTATGGAGACAGAAACGGCACTGGGACCAGAGCTAGCTCAGTCCGGACTCCTCCTGAGTGGACCAGCAGGTTAGTTATGGAGACAGAAACGGCACTGGGACCAGAGCTAGCTCAGTCCTGACTCCTCCTGAGTGGACCAGCAGGTTAGTTATGGAGACAGAAACGGCACTGGGACCAGAGCTAGCTCAGTCCTGACTCCTCCTGAGTGGACCAGCAGGTTAGTTATGGAGACAGAAACGGCACTGGGACCAGAGCTAGCTCAGTCCTGACTCCTCCTGAGTGGACCAGCAGGTTAGTTATGGAGACAGAAACGGCACTGGGACCAGAGCTAGCTCAGTCCTGACTCCTCCTGAGTGGACCAGCAGGTTAGTTATGGAGACAGAAACGGCACTGGGACCAGAGCTAGCTCAGTCCGGACTCCTCCTGAGTGGACCAGCAGGTTAGTTATGGAGACAGAAACGGCACTGGGACCAGAGCTAGCTCAGTCCTGACTCCTCCTGAGTGGACCAGCAGGTTAGTTATGGAGACAGAAACGGCACTGGGACCAGAGCTAGCTCAGTCCGGACTCCTCCTGAGTGGACCAGCAGGTTAGTTATGGAGACAGAAACGGCACTGGGACCAGAGCTAGCTCAGTCCTGACTCCTCCTGAGTGGACCAGCAGGTTAGTTATGGAGACAGAAACGGCACTGGGACCAGAGCTAGCTCAGTCCTGACTCCTCCTGAGTGGACCAGCAGGTTAGTTATGGAGACAGAAACGGCACTGGGACCAGAGCTAGCTCAGTCCGGACTCCTCCTGAGTGGACCAGCAGGTTAGTTATGGAGACAGAAACGGCACTGGGACCAGAGCTAGCTCAGTCCTGACTCCTCCTGAGTGGACCAGCAGGTTAGTTATGGAGACAGAAACGGCACTGGGACCAGAGCTAGCTCAGTCCGGACTCCTCCTGAGTGGACCAGCAGGTTAGTTATGGAGACAGAAACGGCACTGGGACCAGAGCTAGCTCAGTCCTGACTCCTCCTGAGTGGACCAGCAGGTTAGTTATGGAGACAGAAACGGCACTGGGACCAGAGCTAGCTCAGTCCGGACTCCTCCTGAGTGGACCAGCAGGTTAGTTATGGAGACAGAAACGGCACTGGGACCAGAGCTAGCTCAGTCCGGACTCCTCCTGAGTGGACCAGCAGGTTAGTTATGGAGACAGAAACGGCACTGGGACCAGAGCTAGCTCAGTCCTGACTCCTCCTGAGTGGACCAGCAGGCTAGTTATGGAGACAGAAACGGCACTGGGACCAGAGCTAGCTCAGTCCGGACTCCTCCTGAGTGGACCAGCAGGTTAGTTATGGAGACAGAAACGGCACTGGGACCAGAGCTAGCTCAGTCCTGACTCCTCCTGAGTGGACCAGCAGGTTAGTTATGGAGACAGAAACGGCACTGGGACCAGAGCTAGCTCAGTCCTGACTCCTCCTGAGTGGACCAGCAGGTTAGTTATGGAGACAGAAACGGCACTGGGACCAGAGCTAGCTCAGTCCTGACTCCTCCTGAGTGGACCAGCAGGTTAGTTATGGAGACAGAAACGGCACTGGGACCAGAGCTAGCTCAGTCCTGACTCCTCCTGAGTGGACCAGCAGGTTAGTTATGGAGACAGAAAGCGGCACTGGGACCAGAGCTAGCTCAGTCCGGACTCCTCCTGAGTGGACCAGCAGGTTAGTTATGGAGACAGAAACGGCACTGGGACCAGAGCTAGCTCAGTCCTGACTCCTCCTGAGTGGACCAGCAGGTTAGTTATGGAGACAGAAACGGCACTGGGACCAGAGCTAGCTCAGTCCGGACTCCTCCTGAGTGGACCAGCAGGTTAGTTATGGAGACAGAAACGGCACTGGGACCAGAGCTAGCTCAGTCCGGACTCCTCCTGAGTGGACCAGCAGGTTAGTTATGGAGACAGAAACGGCACTGGGACCAGAGCTAGCTCAGTCCGGACTCCTCCTGAGTGGACCAGCAGGTTAGTTATGGAGACAGAAACGGCACTGGGACCAGAGCTAGCTCAGTCCGGACTCCTCCTGAGTGGACCAGCAGGTTAGTTATGGAGACAGAAACGGCACTGGGACCAGAGCTAGCTCATTCCGGACTAATCCTGAGTGGACCAGCAGGTTAGTTATGGAGACAGAAACGGCACTGGGACCAGAGCTAGCTCAGTCCTGACTCCTCCTGAGTGGACCAGCAGGTTAGTTATGGAGACAGAAACGGCACTGGGACCAGAGCTAGCTCAGTCCGGACTCCTCCTGAGTGGACCAGCAGGTTAGTTATGGAGACAGAAACGGCACTGGGACCAGAGCTAGCTCAGTCCGGACTCCTCCTGAGTGGACCAGCAGGTTAGTTATGGAGACAGAAACGGCACTGGGACCAGAGCTAGCTCAGTCCTGACTCCTCCTGAGTGGACCAGCAGGTTAGTTATGGAGACAGAAACGGCACTGGGACCAGAGCTAGCTCAGTCCGGACTCCTCCTGAGTGGACCAGCAGGTTAGTTATGGAGACAGAAACGGCACTGGGACCAGAGCTAGCTCAGTCCGGACTCCTCCTGAGTGGACCAGCAGGTTACAGTTATGGAGACAGAAACGGCACTGGGACCAGAGCTAGCTCAGTCCGGACTCCTCCTGAGTGGACCAGCAGGTTAGTTATGGAGACAGAAACGGCACTGGGACCAGAGCTAGCTCAGTCCTGACTCCTCCTGAGTGGACCAGCAGGTTAGTTATGGAGACAGAAACGGCACTGGGACCAGAGCTAGCTCAGTCCGGACTCCTCCTGAGTGGACCAGCAGGTTACAGGTTATGGAGACAGAAACGGCACTGGGACCAGAGCTAGCTCAGTCCGGACTCCTCCTGAGTGGACCAGCAGGTTAGTTATGGAGACAGAAACGGCACTGGGACCAGAGCTAGCTCAGTCCTGACTCCTCCTGAGTGGACCAGCAGGTTAGTTATGGAGACAGAAACGGCACTGGGACCAGAGCTAGCTCAGTCCTGACTCCTCCTGAGTGGACCAGCAGGTTAGTTATGGAGACAGAAACGGCACTGGGACCAGAGCTAGCTCAGTCCGGACTCCTCCTGAGTGGACCAGCAGGTTAGTTATGGAGACAGAAACGGCACTGGGACCAGAGCTAGCTCAGTCCTGACTCCTCCTGAGTGGACCAGCAGGTTAGTTATGGAGACAGAAACGGCACTGGGACCAGAGCTAGCTCAGTCCTGACTCCTCCTGAGTGGACCAGCAGGTTAGTTATGGAGACAGAAACGGCACTGGGACCAGAGCTAGCTCAGTCCTGACTCCTCCTGAGTGGACCAGCAGGTTAGTTATGGAGACAGAAACGGCACTGGGACCAGAGCTAGCTCAGTCCGGACTCCTCCTGAGTGGACCAGCAGGTTAGTTATGGAGACAGAAACGGCACTGGGACCAGAGCTAGCTCAGTCCGGACTCCTCCCTGAGTGGACCAGCAGGTTAGTTATGGAGACAGAAACGGCACTGGGACCAGAGCTAGCTCAGTCCTGACTCCTCCTGAGTGGACCAGCAGGCTAGTTATGGAGACAGAAACGGCACTGGGACCAGAGCTAGCTCAGTCCGGACTCCTCCTGAGTGGACCAGCAGGTTAGTTATGGAGACAGAAACGGCACTGGGACCAGAGATAGCTCAGTCCTGACTCCTCCTGAGTGGACCAGCAGGTTAGTTATGGAGACAGAAACGGCACTGGGACCAGAGCTAGCTCAGTCCTGACTCCTCCTGAGTGGACCAGCAGGTTAGTTATGGAGACAGAAACGGCACTGGGACCAGAGCTAGCTCAGTCCTGACTCCTCCTGAGTGGACCAGCAGGTTAGTTATGGAGACAGAAACGGCACTGGGACCAGAGCTAGCTCAGTCCTGACTCCTCCTGAGTGGACCAGCAGGTTAGTTATGGAGACAGAAACGGCACTGGGACCAGAGCTAGCTCAGTCCTGACTCCTCCTGAGTGGACCAGCAGGTTAGTTATGGAGACAGAAACGGCACTGGGACCAGAGCTAGCTCAGTCCTGACTCCTCCTGAGTGGACCAGCAGGTTAGTTATGGAGACAGAAACGGCACTGGGACCAGAGCTAGCTCAGTCCTGACTCCTCCTGAGTGGACCAGCAGGTTAGTTATGGAGACAGAAACGGCACTGCGACCAGAGCTAGCTCAGTCCTGACTCCTCCTGAGTGGACCAGCAGGTTAGTTATGGAGACAGAAACGGCACTGGGACCAGAGCTAGCTCAGTCCGGACTCCTCCTGAGTGGACCAGCAGGTTAGTTATGGAGACAGAAACGGCACTGGGACCAGAGCTAGCTCAGTCCGGACTCCTCCTGAGTGGACCAGCAGGTTAGTTATGGAGACAGAAACGGCACTGGGACCAGAGCTAGCTCAGTCCGGACTCCTCCTGAGTGGACCAGCAGGTTAGTTATGGAGACAGAAACGGCACTGGGACCAGAGCTAGCTCAGTCCTGACTCCTCCTGAGTGGACCAGCAGGTTAGTTATGGAGACAGAAACGGCACTGGGACCAGAGCTAGCTCAGTCCGGACTCCTCCTGAGTGGACCAGCAGGTTAGTTATGGAGACAGAAACGGCACTGGGACCAGAGCTAGCTCAGTCCGGACTCCTCCTGAGTGGACCAGCAGGTTAGTTATGGAGACAGAAACGGCACTGGGACCAGAGCTAGCTCATTCCGGACTAATCCTGAGTGGACCAGCAGGTTAGTTATGGAGACAGAAACGGCACTGGGACCAGAGCTAGCTCAGTCCTGACTCCTCCTGAGTGGACCAGCAGGTTAGTTATGGAGACAGAAACGGCACTGGGACCAGAGCTAGCTCAGTCCGGACTCCTCCTGAGTGGACCAGCAGGTTAGTTATGGAGACAGAAACGGCACTGGGACCAGAGCTAGCTCAGTCCTGACTCCTCCTGAGTGGACCAGCAGGTTAGTTATGGAGACAGAAACGGCACTGGGACCAGAGCTAGCTCAGTCCTGACTCCTCCTGAGTGGACCAGCAGGTTAAGTTATGGAGACAGAAACGGCACTGGGACCAGAGCCAGCTCAGTCCTGACTCCTCCTGAGTGGACCAGCAGGTTGAGTTATGGAGACAGAAACGGCACTGGGACCAGAGCTAGCTCAGTCCGGACTCCTCCTGAGTGGACCAGCAGGTTAGTTATGGAGACAGAAACGGCACTGGGACCAGAGCTAGCTCAGTCCGGACTCCTCCTGAGTGGACCAGCAGGTTAGTTATGGAGACAGAAACGGCACTGGGACCAGAGCTAGCTCAGTCCGGACTCCTCCTGAGTGGACCAGCAGGTTACAGGTTATGGAGACAGAAACGGCACTGGGACCAGAGCTAGCTCAGTCCGGACTCCTCCTGAGTGGACCAGCAGGTTAGTTATGGAGACAGAAACGGCACTGGGACCAGAGCTAGCTCAGTCCTGACTCCTCCTGAGTGGACCAGCAGGTTAGTTATGGAGACAGAAACGGCACTGGGACCAGAGCTAGCTCAGTCCTGACTCCTCCTGAGTGGACCAGCAGGTTAGTTATGGAGACAGAAACGGCACTGGGACCAGAGCTAGCTCAGTCCTGACTCCTCCTGAGTGGACCAGCAGGTTAGTTATGGAGACAGAAACGGCACTGGGACCAGAGCTAGCTCAGTCCTGACTCCTCCTGAGTGGACCAGCAGGTTAGTTATGGAGACAGAAACGGCACTGGGACCAGAGCTAGCTCAGTCCGGACTCCTCCTGAGTGGACCAGCAGGTTAGTTATGGAGACAGAAACGGCACTGGGACCAGAGCTAGCTCAGTCCTGACTCCTCCTGAGTGGACCAGCAGGTTAGTTATGGAGACAGAAACGGCACTGGGACCAGAGCTAGCTCAGTCCTGACTCCTCCTGAGCGGACCAGCAGGTTAGTTATGGAGACAGAAACGGCACTGGGACCAGAGCTAGCTCAGTCCTGACTCCTCCTGAGTGGACCAGCAGGTTAGTTATGGAGACAGAAACGGCACTGGGACCAGAGCTAGCTCAGTCCGGACTCCTCCTGAGTGGACCAGCAGGTTAGTTATGGAGACAGAAACGGCACTGGGACCAGAGCTAGCTCAGTCCGGACTCCTCCTGAGTGGACCAGCAGGTTAGTTATGGAGACAGAAACGGCACTGGGACCAGAGCTAGCTCAGTCCGGACTCCTCCTGAGTGGACCAGCAGGTTAGTTATGGAGACAGAAACGGCACTGGGACCAGAGCTAGCTCAGTCCGGACTCCTCCTGAGTGGACCAGCAGGTTAGTTATGGAGACAGAAACGGCACTGGGACCAGAGCTAGCTCAGTCCGGACTCCTCCTGAGTGGACCAGCAGGTTAGTTATGGAGACAGAAACGGCACTGGGACCAGAGCTAGCTCAGTCCTGACTCCTCCTGAGTGGACCAGCAGGTTAGTTATGGAGACAGAAACGGCACTGGGACCAGAGCTAGCTCAGTCCTGACTCCTCCTGAGTGGACCAGCAGGTTAGTTATGGAGACAGAAACGGCACTGGGACCAGAGCTAGCTCAGTCCTGACTCCTCCTGAGTGGACCAGCAGGTTAGTTATGGAGACAGAAACGGCACTGGGACCAGAGCTAGCTCAGTCCTGACTCCTCCTGAGTGGACCAGCAGGTTAGTTATGGAGACAGAAACGGCACTGGGACCAGAGCCAGCTCAGTCCGGACTCCTCCTGAGTGGACCAGCAGGTTAGTTATGGAGACAGAAACGGCACTGGGACCAGAGCTAGCTCAGTCCTGACTCCTCCTGAGTGGACCAGCAGGTTAGTTATGGAGACAGAAACGGCACTGGGACCAGAGCTAGCTCAGTCCGGACTCCTCCTGAGTGGACAAGCAGGTTAGTTATGGAGACAGAAACGGCACTGGGACCAGAGCTAGCTCAGTCCTGACTCCTCCTGAGTGGACCAGCAGGTTAGTTATGGAGACAGAAACGGCACTGGGACCAGAGCTAGCTCAGTCCTGACTCCTCCTGAGTGGACCAGCAGGTTAGTTATGGAGACAGAAACGGCACTGGGACCAGAGCTAGCTCAGTCCGGACTCCTCCTGAGTGGACCAGCAGGTTAGTTATGGAGACAGAAACGGCACTGGGACCAGAGCTAGCTCAGTCCTGACTCCTCCTGAGTGGACCAGCAGGTTAGTTATGGAGACAGAAACGGCACTGGGACCAGAGCTAGCTCAGTCCGGACTCCTCCTGAGTGGACCAGCAGGTTAGTTATGGAGACAGAAACGGCACTGGGACCAGAGCTAGCTCAGTCCGGACTAATCCTGAGTGGACCAGCAGGTTAGTTATGGAGACAGAAACGGCACTGGGACCAGAGCTAGCTCAGTCCTGACTCCTCCTGAGTGGACCAGCAGGTTAGTTATGGAGACAGAAACGGCACTGGGACCAGAGCTAGCTCAGTCCGGACTCCTCCTGAGTGGACCAGCAGGTTAGTTATGGAGACAGAAACGGCACTGGGACCAGAGCTAGCTCAGTCCTGACTCCTCCTGAGTGGACCAGCAGGTTAGTTATGGAGACAGAAACGGCACTGGGACCAGAGCTAGCTCAGTCCGGACTCCTCCTGAGTGGACCAGCAGGTTAGTTATGGAGACAGAAACGGCACTGGGACCAGAGCTAGCTCAGTCCTGACTCCTCCTGAGTGGACCAGCAGGTTAGTTATGGAGACAGAAACGGCACTGGGACCAGAGCTAGCTCAGTCCGGACTCCTCCTGAGTGGACCAGCAGGTTAGTTATGGAGACAGAAACGGCACTGGGACCAGAGCTAGCTCAGTCCGGACTCCTCCTGAGTGGACCAGCAGGTTAGTTATGGAGACAGAAACGGCACTGGGACCAGAGCTAGCTCAGTCCGGACTCCTCCTGAGTGGACCAGCAGGTTACAGGTTATGGAGACAGAAACGGCACTGGGACCAGAGCTAGCTCAGTCCGGACTCCTCCTAAGTGGACCAGCAGGTTAGTTATGGAGACAGAAACGGCACTGGGACCAGAGCTAGCTCAGTCCTGACTCCTCCTGAGTGGACCAGCAGGTTAGTTATGGAGACAGAAACGGCACTGGGACCAGAGCTAGCTCAGTCCTGACTCCTCCTGAGTGGACCAGCAGGTTAGTTATGGAGACAGAAACGGCACTGGGACCAGAGCTAGCTCAGTCCTGACTCCTCCTGAGTGGACCAGCAGGTTAGTTATGGAGACAGAAACGGCACTGGGACCAGAGCTAGCTCAGTCCTGACTCCTCCTGAGTGGACCAGCAGGTTAGTTATGGAGACAGAAACGGCACTGGGACCAGAGCTAGCTCAGTCCGGACTCCTCCTGAGTGGACCAGCAGGTTAGTTATGGAGACAGAAACGGCACTGGGACCAGAGCTAGCTCAGTCCTGACTCCTCCTGAGTGGACCAGCAGGTTAGTTATGGAGACAGAAACGGCACTGGGACCAGAGCTAGCTCAGTCCTGACTCCTCCTGAGTGGACCAGCAGGTTAGTTATGGAGACAGAAACGGCACTGGGACCAGAGCTAGCTCAGTCCTGACTCCTCCTGAGTGGACCAGCAGGTTAGTTATGGAGACAGAAACGGCACTGGGACCAGAGCTAGCTCAGTCCGGACTCCTCCTGAGTGGACCAGCAGGTTAGTTATGGAGACAGAAACGGCACTGGGACCAGAGCTAGCTCAGTCCGGACTCCTCCTGAGTGGACCAGCAGGTTAGTTATGGAGACAGAAACGGCACTGGGACCAGAGCTAGCTCAGTCCGGACTCCTCCTGAGTGGACCAGCAGGTTAGTTATGGAGACAGAAACGGCACTGGGACCAGAGCTAGCTCAGTCCTGACTCCTCCTGAGTGGACCAGCAGGTTAGTTATGGAGACAGAAACGGCACTGGGACCAGAGCTAGCTCAGTCCGGACTCCTCCTGAGTGGACCAGCAGGTTAGTTATGGAGACAGAAACGGCACTTGGACCAGAGCTAGCTCAGTCCTGACTCCTCCTGAGTGGACCAGCAGGTTAGTTATGGAGACAGAAACGGCACTGGGACCAGAGCTAGCTCAGTCCTGACTCCTCCTGAGTGGACCAGCAGGTTAGTTATGGAGACAGAAACGGCACTGGGACCAGAGCTAGCTCAGTCCTGACTCCTCCTGAGTGGACCAGCAGGTTAGTTATGGAGACAGAAACGGCACTGGGACCAGAGCTAGCTCAGTCCTGACTCCTCCTGAGTGGACCAGCAGGTTAGTTATGGAGACAGAAACGGCACTGGGACCAGAGCTAGCTCAGTCCGGACTCCTCCTGAGTGGACCAGCAGGTTAGTTATGGAGACAGAAACGGCACTGGGACCAGAGCTAGCTCAGTCCTGACTCCTCCTGAGTGGACCAGCAGGTTAGTTATGGAGACAGAAACGGCACTGGGACCAGAGCTAGCTCAGTCCGGACTCCTCCTGAGTGGACAAGCAGGTTAGTTATGGAGACAGAAACGGCACTGGGACCAGAGCTAGCTCAGTCCGGACTCCTCCTGAGTGGACCAGCAGGTTAGTTATGGAGACAGAAACGGCACTGGGACCAGAGCTAGCTCAGTCCGGACTCCTCCTGAGTGGACCAGCAGGTTAGTTATGGAGACAGAAACGGCACTGGGACCAGAGCTAGCTCAGTCCGGACTCCTCCTGAGTGGACCAGCAGTAGTTATGGAGACAGAAACGGCACTGGGACCAGAGCTAGCTCAGTCCGGACTCCTCCTGAGTGGACCAGCAGGTTAGTTATGGAGACAGAAACGGCACTGGGACCAGAGCTAGCTCAGTCCTGACTCCTCCTGAGTGGACCAGCAGTAGTTATGGAGACAGAAAACGGCACTGGGACCAGAGCTAGCTCAGTCCTGACTCCTCCTGAGTGGACCAGCAGGTTAGTTATGGAGACAGAAACGGCACTGGGACCAGAGCTAGCTCAGTCCGGACTCCTCCTGAGTGGACCAGCAGGTTAGTTATGGAGACAGAAACGGCACTGGGACCAGAGCTAGCTCAGTCCGGACTCCTCCTGAGTGGACCAGCAGGTTACGTTATGGAGACAGAAACGGCACTGGGACCAGAGCTAGCTCAGTCCTGACTCCTCCTGAGTGGACCAGCAGGTTAGTTATGGAGACAGAAACGGCACTGGGACCAGAGCTAGCTCAGTCCTGACTCCTCCTGAGTGGACCAGCAGGTTAGTTATGGAGACAGAAACGGCACTGGGACCAGAGCTAGCTCAGTCCGGACTCCTCCTGAGTGGACCAGCAGGAGTTATGGAGACAGAAACGTCACTGGGACCAGAGCTAGCTCAGTCCGGACTCCTCCTGAGTGGACCAGCAGGAGTTATGGAGACAGAAACGGCACTGGGACCAGAGCTAGCTCAGTCCGGACTCCTCCTGAGTGGACCAGCAGGTTAGTTATGGAGACAGAAACGGCACTGGGACCAGAGCTAGCTCAGTCCTGACTCCTCCTGAGTGGACCAGCAGGTTAGTTATGGAGACAGAAACGGCACTGGGACCAGAGCTAGCTCAGTCCTGACTCCTCCTGAGTGGACCAGCAGGTTAGTTATGGAGACAGAAACGTCACTGGGACCAGAGCTAGCTCAGTCCGGACTCCTCCTGAGTGGACCAGCAGGTTAGTTATGGAGACAGAAACGGCACTGGGACCAGAGCTAGCTCAGTCCGGACTCCTCCTGAGTGGACCAGCAGGTTAGTTATGGAGACAGAAACGGCACTGGGACCAGAGCTAGCTCAGTCCGGACTCCTCCTGAGTGGACCAGCAGGTTATGGAGACAGAAACGTCACTGGGACCAGAGCTAGCTCAGTCCTGACTCCTCCTGAGTGGACCAGCAGGTTAGTTATGGAGACAGAAACGGCACTGGGACCAGAGCTAGCTCAGTCCGGACTCCTCCTGAGTGGACCAGCAGGTTAGTTATGGAGACAGAAACGGCACTGGGACCAGAGCTAGCTCAGTCCGGACTCCTCCTGAGTGGACCAGCAGGTTAGTTATGGAGACAGAAACGGCACTGGGACCAGAGCTAGCTCAGTCCGGACTCCTCCTGAGTGGACCAGCAGGTTAGTTATGGAGCAGAAACGCACTGGGACCAGAGCTAGCTCAGTCCGGACTCCTCCTGAGTGGACCAGCAGGTTATGGAGACAGAAACGTCACTGGGACCAGAGCTAGCTCAGTCCGGACTCCTCCTGAGTGGACCAGCAGGTTAGTTATGGAGACAGAAACGGCACTGGGACCAGAGCTAGCTCAGTCCTGACTCCTCCTGAGTGGACCAGCAGGTTAGTTATGGAGACAGAAACGGCACTGGGACCAGAGCTAGCTCAGTCCTGACTCCTCCTGAGTGGACCAGCAGGTTAGTTATGGAGACAGAAACGGCACTGGGACCAGAGCTAGCTCAGTCCGGACTCCTCCTGAGTGGACCAGCAGGTTAGTATGGAGACAGAAACGGCACTGGGACCAGAGCTAGCTCAGTCCTGACTCCTCCTGAGTGGACCAGCAGGTTGGTTATGGAGACAGAAACGGCACTGGGACCAGAGCTAGCTCAGTCCGGACTCCTCCTGAGTGGACCAGCAGGTTAGTTATGGAGACAGAAACGGCACTGGGACCAGAGCTAGCTCAGTCCTGACTCCTCCTGAGTGGACCAGCAGGTTAGTTATGGAGACAGAAACGGCACTGGGACCAGAGCTAGCTCAGTCCTGACTCCTCCTGAGTGGACCAGCAGGTTAGTTATGGAGACAGAAACGGCACTGGGACCAGAGCTAGCTCAGTCCTGACTCCTCCTGAGTGGACCAGCAGGTTAGTTATGGAGACAGAAACGGCACTGGGACCAGAGCTAGCTCAGTCCGGACTCCTCCTGAGTGGACCAGCAGGTTAGTTATGGAGACAGAAACGGCACTGGGACCAGAGCTAGCTCAGTCCGGACTCCTCCTGAGTGGACCAGCAGGTTAGTTATGGAGACAGAAACGGCACTGGGACCAGAGCTAGCTCAGTCCGGACTCCTCCTGAGTGGACCAGCAGGTTAGTTATGGAGACAGAAACGGCACTGGGACCAGAGCTAGCTCAGTCCGGACTCCTCCTGAGTGGACCAGCAGGTGTTATGGAGACAGAAACGGCACTGGGACCAGAGCTAGCTCAGTCCGACTCCTCCTGAGTGGACCAGCAGGTTATGGAGACAGAAACGGCACTGGGACCAGAGCTAGCTCAGTCCGACTCCTCCCTGAGTGGACCAGCAGGTTAGTTATGGAGACAGAAACGGCACTGGGACCAGAGCTAGCTCAGTCCTGACTCCTCCTGAGTGGACCAGCAGGTTATGGAGACAGAAACGGCACTGGGACCAGAGCTAGCTCAGTCCGGACTCCTCCTGAGTGGACCAGCAGGTTAGTTATGGAGACAGAAACGGCACTGGGACCAGAGCTAGCTCAGTCCTGACTCCTCCTGAGTGGACCAGCAGGTTAGTTATGGAGACAGAAACGGCACTGGGACCAGAGCTAGCTCAGTCCGGACTCCTCCTGAGTGGACCAGCAGGTTAGTTATGGAGACAGAAACGGCACTGGGACCAGAGCTAGCTCAGTCCGGACTCCTCCTGAGTGGACCAGCAGGTTAGTTATGGAGACAGAAACGGCACTGGGACCAGAGCTAGCTCAGTCCGGACTCCTCCTGAGTGGACCAGCAGGTTAGTTATGGAGACAGAAACGTCACTGGGACCAGAGCTAGCTCAGTCCTGACTCCTCCTGAGTGGACCAGCAGGTTAGTTATGGAGACAGAAACGGCACTGGGACCAGAGCTAGCTCAGTCCGGACTCCTCCTGAGTGGACCAGCAGGTTAGTTATGGAGACAGAAACGGCACTGGGACCAGAGCTAGCTCAGTCCGGACTCCTCCTGAGTGGACCAGCAGGTTAGTTATGGAGACAGAAACGGCACTGGGACCAGAGCTAGCTCAGTCCGGACTCCTCCTGAGTGGACCAGCAGGTTAGTTATGGAGACAGAAACGGCACTGGGACCAGAGCTAGCTCAGTCCGGACTCCTCCTGAGTGGACCAGCAGGTTATGGAGACAGAAACGGCACTGGGACCAGAGCTAGCTCAGTCCGGACTCCTCCTGAGTGGACCAGCAGGTTAGTTATGGAGACAGAAACGGCACTGGGACCAGAGCTAGCTCAGTCCGGACTCCTCCTGAGTGGACCAGCAGGTTAGTTATGGAGACAGAAACGGCACTGGGACCAGAGCTAGCTCAGTCCGGACTCCTCCTGAGTGGACCAGCAGGTTAGTTATGGAGACAGAAACGGCACTGGGACCAGAGCTAGCTCAGTCCTGACTCCTCCTGAGTGGACCAGCAGGTTAGTTATGGAGACAGAAACGGCACTGGGACCAGAGCTAGCTCAGTCCGGACTCCTCCTGAGTGGACCAGCAGGTTAGTTATGGAGACAGAAACGGCACTGGGACCAGAGCTAGCTCAGTCCGGACTCCTCCTGAGTGGACCAGCAGGTTAGTTATGGAGACAGAAACGGCACTGGGACCAGAGCTAGCTCAGTCCGGACTCCTCCTGAGTGGACCAGCAGGTTAGTTATGGAGACAGAAACGGCACTGGGACCAGAGCTAGCTCAGTACTGACTCCTCCTGAGTGGACCAGCAGGTTAGTTATGGAGACAGAAACGGCACTGGGACCAGAGCTAGCTCAGTCCTGACTCCTCCTGAGTGGACCAGCAGGTTAGTTATGGAGACAGAAACGGCACTGGGACCAGAGCTAGCTCAGTCCTGACTCCTCCTGAGTGGACCAGCAGGTAGTTATGGAGACAGAAACGGCACTGGGACCAGAGCTAGCTCAGTCCGGACTCCTCCTGAGTGGACCAGCAGGTTAGTTATGGAGACAGAAACGGCACTGGGACCAGAGCTAGCTCAGTCCGGACTCCTCCTGAGTGGACCAGCAGGTTAGTTATGGAGACAGAAACGGCACTGGGACCAGAGCTAGCTCAGTCTGGACTCCTCCTGAGTGGACCAGCAGGTTAGTTATGGAGACAGAAACGGCACTGGGACCAGAGCTAGCTCAGTCCTGACTCCTCCTGAGTGGACCAGCAGGTTTGTAGTGACCATTGACAGCAGGTTATGGAGACAGAAACGGCACTGGGACCAGAGCTAGCTCAGTCCGGACTCCTCCTGAGTGGACCAGCAGGTTAAGGAGACAGAAACGGCACTGGGACCAGAGCTAGCTCAGTCCTGTCTCCTCCTGAGTGGACCAGCAGGTTAGTTATGGAGACAGAAACGGCACTGGGACCAGAGCTAGCTCAGTCCGGACTCCTCCTGAGTGGACCAGCAGGTTAGTTATGGAGACAGAAACGGCACTGGGACCAGAGCTAGCTCAGTCCTGACTCCTCCTGAGTGGACCAGCAGGGTTATGGAGACAGAAACGGCACTGGGACCAGAGCTAGCTCAGTCCTGACTCCTCCTGAGTGGACCAGCAGGTTAGTTATGGAGACAGAAACGGCACTGGGACCAGAGCTAGCTCAGTCCGGACTCCTCCTGAGTGGACCAGCAGGTTAGTTATGGAGACAGAAACGGCACTGGGACCAGAGCTAGCTCAGTCCGGACTCCTCCTGAGTGGACCAGCAGGTTAGTTATGGAGACAGAAACGGCACTGGGACCAGAGCTAGCTCAGTCCGGACTCCTCCTGAGTGGACCAGCAGGTTAGTTATGGAGACAGAAACGGCACTGGGACCAGAGCTAGCTCAGTCCGGACTCCTCCTGAGTGGACCAGCAGGTTAGTTATGGAGACAGAAACGGCACTGGGACCAGAGCTAGCTCAGTCCTGACTCCTCCTGAGTGGACCAGCAGGGTTATGGAGACAGAAACGTCACTGGGACCAGAGCTAGCTCAGTCCTGACTCCTCCTGAGTGGACCAGCAGGTTAGTTATGGAGACAGAAACGGCACTGGGACCAGAGCTAGCTCAGTCCTGACTCCTCCTGAGTGGACCAGCAGGTTAGTTATGGAGACAGAAACGGCACTGGGACCAGAGCTAGCTCAGTCCGGACTCCTCCTGAGTGGACCAGCAGGTTAGTTATGGAGACAGAAACGGCACTGGGACCAGAGCTAGCTCAGTCCGGACTCCTCCTGAGTGGACCAGCAGGGTTATGGAGACAGAAACGGCACTGGGACCAGAGCTAGCTCAGTCCGGACTCCTCATGAGTGGACCAGCAGGTTAGTTATGGAGACAGAAACGGCACTGGGACCAGAGCTAGCTCAGTCCGGACTCCTCCTGAGTGGACCAGCAGGTTACAGGTTATGGAGACAGAAACGGCACTGGGACCAGAGCTAGCTCAGTCCGGACTCCTCCTGAGTGGACCAGCAGGTTAGTTATGGAGACAGAAACGGCACTGGGACCAGAGCTAGCTCAGTCCTGACTCCTCCTGAGTGGACCAGCAGGTTAGTTATGGAGACAGAAACGGCACTGGGACCAGAGCTAGCTCAGTCCGGACTCCTCCTGAGTGGACCAGCAGGTTAGTTATGGAGACAGAAACGGCACTGGGACCAGAGCTAGCTCAGTCCTGACTCCTCCTGAGTGGACCAGCAGGTTAGTTATGGAGACAGAAACGGCACTGGGACCAGAGCTAGCTCAGTCCGGACTCCTCCTGAGTGGACCAGCAGGTTAGTTATGGAGACAGAAACGGCACTGGGACCAGAGCTAGCTCAGTCCTGACTCCTCCTGAGTGGACCAGCAGGTTAGTTATGGAGACAGAAACGGCACTGGGACCAGAGCTAGCTCAGTCCGGACTCCTCCTGAGTGGACCAGCAGGTTAGTTATGGAGACAGAAACGGCACTGGGACCAGAGCTAGCTCAGTCCTGACTCCTCCTGAGTGGACCAGCAGGTTAGTTATGGAGACAGAAACGGCACTGGGACCAGAGCTAGCTCAGTCCGGACTCCTCCTGAGTGGACCAGCAGGTTAGTTATGGAGACAGAAACGGCACTGGGACCAGAGCTAGCTCAGTCCGGACTCCTCCTGAGTGGACCAGCAGGTTAGTTATGGAGACAGAAACGGCACTGGGACCAGAGCTAGCTCAGTCCGGACTCCTCCTGAGTGGACCAGCAGGTTAGTTATGGAGACAGAAACGGCACTGGGACCAGAGCTAGCTCAGTCCGGACTCCTCCTGAGTGGACCAGCAGGTTAGTTATGGAGACAGAAACGGCACTGGGACCAGAGCTAGCTCAGTCCGGACTCCTCCTGAGTGGACCAGCAGGTTAGTTATGGAGACAGAAACGGCACTGGGACCAGAGCTAGCTCAGTCCGGACTCCTCCTGAGTGGACCAGCAGGTTAGTTATGGAGACAGAAACGGCACTGGGACCAGAGCTAGCTCAGTCCTGACTCCTCCTGAGTGGACCAGCAGGTTAGTTATGGAGACAGAAACGGCACTGGGACCAGAGCTAGCTCAGTCCGGACTCCTCCTGAGTGGACCAGCAGGTTAGTTATGGAGACAGAAACGGCACTGGGACCAGAGCTAGCTCAGTCCGGACTCCTCCTGAGTGGACCAGCAGGTTAGTTATGGAGACAGAAACGGCACTGGGACCAGAGCTAGCTCAGTCCGGACTCCTCCTGAGTGGACCAGCAGGTTAGTTATGGAGACAGAAACGGCACTGGGACCAGAGCTAGCTCAGTCCTGACTCCTCCTGAGTGGACCAGCAGGTTAGTTATGGAGACAGAAACGGCACTGGGACCAGAGCTAGCTCAGTCCGGACTCCTCCTGAGTGGACCAGCAGGTTAGTTATGGAGACAGAAACGGCACTGGGACCAGAGCTAGCTCAGTCCTGACTCCTCCTGAGTGGACCAGCAGGTTAGTTATGGAGACAGAAACGGCACTGGGACCAGAGCTAGCTCAGTCCTGACTCCTCCTGAGTGGACCAGCAGGTTAGTTATGGAGACAGAAACGGCACTGGGACCAGAGCTAGCTCAGTCCGGACTCCTCCTGAGTGGACCAGCAGGTTAGTTATGGAGACAGAAACGGCACTGGGACCAGAGCTAGCTCAGTCCTGACTCCTCCTGAGTGGACCAGCAGGTTAGTTATGGAGACAGAAACGGCACTGGGACCAGAGCTAGCTCAGTCCGGACTCCTCCTGAGTGGACCAGCAGGTTAGTTATGGAGACAGAAACGGCACTGGGACCAGAGCTAGCTCAGTCCTGACTCCTCCTGAGTGGACCAGCAGGTTAGTTATGGAGACAGAAACGGCACTGGGACCAGAGCTAGCTCAGTCCGGACTCCTCCTGAGTGGACCAGCAGGTTAGTTATGGAGACAGAAACGGCACTGGGACCAGAGCTAGCTCAGTCCGGACTCCTCCTGAGTGGACCAGCAGGTTAGTTATGGAGACAGAAACGGCACTGGGACCAGAGCTAGCTCAGTCCGGACTCCTCCTGAGTGGACCAGCAGGTTAGTTATGGAGACAGAAACGGCACTGGGACCAGAGCTAGCTCAGTCCGGACTCCTCCTGAGTGGACCAGCAGGTTAGTTATGGAGACAGAAACGGCACTGGGACCAGAGCTAGCTCAGTCCGGACTCCTCCTGAGTGGACCAGCAGGTTAGTTATGGAGACAGAAACGGCACTGGGACCAGAGCTAGCTCAGTCCGGACTCCTCCTGAGTGGACCAGCAGGTTAGTTATGGAGACAGAAACGGCACTGGGACCAGAGCTAGCTCAGTCCGGACTCCTCCTGAGTGGACCAGCAGGTTAGTTATGGAGACAGAAACGGCACTGGGACCAGAGCTAGCTCAGTCCTGACTCCTCCTGAGTGGACCAGCAGGTTAGTTATGTAGACAGAAACGGCACTGGGACCAGGAGCTAGCTCAGTCCGGACTCCTCCTGAGTGGACCAGCAGGTTACAGGTTATGGAGACAGAAACGGCACTGGGACCAGAGCTAGCTCAGTCCTGACTCCTCCTGAGTGGACCAGCAGGTTAGTTATGGAGACAGAAACGGCACTGGGACCAGAGCTAGCTCAGTCCTGACTCCTCCTGAGTGGACCAGCAGGTTAGTTATGGAGACAGAAACGGCACTGGGACCAGAGCTAGCTCAGTCCGGACTCCTCCTGAGTGGACCAGCAGGTTAGTTATGGAGACAGAAACGGCACTGGGACCAGAGCTAGCTCAGTCCGGACTCCTCCTGAGTGGACCAGCAGGTTAGTTATGGAGACAGAAACGGCACTGGGACCAGAGCTAGCTCAGTCCGGACTCCTCCTGAGTGGACCAGCAGGTTAGTTATGGAGACAGAAACGGCACTGGGACCAGAGCTAGCTCAGTCCGGACTCCTCCTGAGTGGACCAGCAGGTTAGTTATGGAGACAGAAACGGCACTGGGACCAGAGCTAGCTCAGTCCTGACTCCTCCTGAGTGGACCAGCAGGTTAGTTATGTTGACAGAAACGGCACTGGGACCAGAGCTAGCTCAGTCCGGACTCCTCCTGAGTGGACCAGCAGGTTACAGGTTATGGAGACAGAAACGGCACTGGGACCAGAGCTAGCTCAGTCCTGACTCCTCCTGAGTGGACCAGCAGGTTAGTTATGGAGACAGAAACGGCACTGGGACCAGAGCTAGCTCAGTCCTGACTCCTCCTGAGTGGACCAGCAGGTTAGTTATGGAGACAGAAACGGCACTGGGACCAGAGCTAGCTCAGTCCGGACTCCTCCTGAGTGGACCAGCAGGTTAGTTATGGAGACAGAAACGGCACTGGGACCAGAGCTAGCTCAGTCCTGACTCCTCCTGAGTGGACCAGCAGGTTAGTTATGGAGACAGAAACGGCACTGGGACCAGAGCTAGCTCAGTCCTGACTCCTCCTGAGTGGACCAGCAGGTTAGTTATGGAGACAGAAACGGCACTGGGACCAGAGCTAGCTCAGTCCTGACTCCTCCTGAGTGGACCAGCAGGTTAGTTATGGAGACAGAAACGGCACTGGGACCAGAGCTAGCTCAGTCCTGACTCCTCCTGAGTGGACCAGCAGGTTAGTTATGGAGACAGAAACGGCACTGGGACCAGAGCTAGCTCAGTCCGGACTCCTCCTGAGTGGACCAGCAGGTTAGTTATGGAGACAGAAACGGCACTGGGACCAGAGCTAGCTCAGTCCTGACTCCTCCTGAGTTGACCAGCAGGTTAGTTATGGAGACAGAAACGGCACTGGGACCAGAGCTAGCTCAGTCCTGACTCCTCCTGAGTGGACCAGCAGGTTAGTTATGGAGACAGAAACGGCACTGGGACCAGAGCTAGCTCAGTCCTGACTCCTCCTGAGTGGACCAGCAGGTTAGTTATGGAGACAGAAACGGCACTGGGACCAGAGCTAGCTCAGTCCTGACTCCTCCTGAGTGGACCAGCAGGTTAGTTATGGAGACAGAAACGGCACTGGGACCAGAGCTAGCTCAGTCCTGACTCCTCCTGAGTGGACCAGCAGGTTACAGGTTATGGAGACAGAAACGGCACTGGGACCAGAGCTAGCTCAGTCCGGACTCCTCCTAAGTGGACCAGCAGGTTAGTTATGGAGACAGAAACGGCACTGGGACCAGAGCTAGCTCAGTCCTGACTCCTCCTGAGTGGACCAGCAGGTTAGTTATGGAGACAGAAACGGCACTGGGACCAGAGCTAGCTCAGTCCTGACTCCTCCTGAGTGGACCAGCAGGTTAGTTATGGAGACAGAAACGGCACTGGGACCAGAGCTAGCTCAGTCCGGACTCCTCCTGAGTGGACCAGCAGGTTAGTTATGGAGACAGAAACGGCACTGGGACCAGAGCTAGCTCAGTCCTGACTCCTCCTGAGTGGACCAGCAGGTTAGTTATGGAGACAGAAACGGCACTGGGACCAGAGCTAGCTCAGTCCTGACTCCTCCTGAGTGGACCAGCAGGTTAGTTATGGAGACAGAAACGGCACTGGGACCAGAGCTAGCTCAGTCCGGACTCCTCCTGAGTGGACCAGCAGGTTAGTTATGGAGACAGAAACGGCACTGGGACCAGAGCTAGCTCAGTCCGGACTCCTCCTGAGTGGACCAGCAGGTTAGTTATGGAGACAGAAACGGCACTGGGACCAGAGCTAGCTCAGTCCTGACTCCTCCTGAGTGGACCAGCAGGTTAGTTATGGAGACAGAAACGGCACTGGGACCAGAGCTAGCTCAGTCCTGACTCCTCCTGAGTGGACCAGCAGGTTAGTTATGGAGACAGAAACGGCACTGGGACCAGAGCTAGCTCAGTCCGGACTCCTCCTGAGTGGACCAGCAGGTTAGTTATGGAGACAGAAACGGCACTGGGACCAGAGCTAGCTCAGTCCGGACTCCTCCTGAGTGGACCAGCAGGTTAGTTATGGAGACAGAAACGGCACTGGGACCAGAGCTAGCTCAGTCCTGACTCCTCCTGAGTGGACCAGCAGGTTAGTTATGGAGACAGAAACGGCACTGGGACCAGAGCTAGCTCATTCCGGACTCCTCCTGAGTGGACCAGCAGGTTAGTTATGGAGACAGAAACGGCACTTGGACCAGAGCTAGCTCAGTCCGGACTCCTCCTGAGTGGACCAGCAGGTTAGTTATGGAGACAGAAACGGCACTGGGACCAGAGCTAGCTCAGTCCGGACTCCTCCTGAGTGGACCAGCAGGTTAGTTATGGAGACAGAAACGGCACTGGGACCAGAGCTAGCTCAGTCCTGACTCCTCCTGAGTGGACCAGCAGGTTAGTTATGGAGACAGAAACGGCACTGGGACCAGAGCTAGCTCAGTCCGGACTCCTCCTGAGTGGACCAGCAGGTTAGTTATGGAGACAGAAACGGCACTGGGACCAGAGCTAGCTCAGTCCGGACTCCTCCTGAGTGGACCAGCAGGTTAGTTATGGAGACAGAAACGGCACTGGGACCAGAGCTAGCTCAGTCCTGACTCCTCCTGAGTGGACCAGCAGGTTAGTTATGGAGACAGAAACGGCACTGGGACCAGAGCTAGCTCAGTCCGGACTCCTCCTGAGTGGACCAGCAGGTTAGTTATGGAGACAGAAACGGCACTGGGACCAGAGCTAGCTCAGTCCTGACTCCTCCTGAGTGGACCAGCAGGTTAGTTATGGAGACAGAAACGGCACTGGGACCAGAGCTAGCTCAGTCCGGACTCCTCCTGAGTGGACCAGCAGGTTAGTTATGGAGACAGAAACGTCACTGGGACCAGAGCTAGCTCAGTCCTGACTCCTCCTGAGTGGACCAGCAGGTTAGTTATGGAGACAGAAACGGCACTGGGACCAGAGCTAGTTCAGTCCTGACTCCTCCTGAGTGGACCAGCAGGTTAGTTATGGAGACAGAAACGGCACTGGGACCAGAGCTAGCTCAGTCCGGACTCCTCCTGAGTGGACCAGCAGGTTAGTTATGGAGACAGAAACGGCACTGGGACCAGAGCTAGCTCAGTCCGGACTCCTCCTGAGTGGACCAGCAGGTTAGTTATGGAGACAGAAACGGCACTGGGACCAGAGCTAGCTCAGTCCTGACTCCTCCTGAGTGGACCAGCAGGTTAGTTATGGAGACAGAAACGGCACTGGGACCAGAGCTAGCTCAGTCCGGACTCCTCCTGAGTGGACCAGCAGGTTAGTTATGGAGACAGAAACGGCACTGGGACCAGAGCTAGCTCAGTCCGGACTCCTCCTGAGTGGACCAGCAGGTTAGTTATGGAGACAGAAACGGCACTGGGACCAGAGCTAGCTCAGTCCTGACTCCTCCTGAGTGGACCAGCAGGTTAGTTATGGAGACAGAAACGGCACTGGGACCAGAGCTAGCTCAGTCCTGACTCCTCCTGAGTGGACCAGCAGGTTAGTTATGGAGACAGAAACGGCACTGGGACCAGAGCTAGCTCAGTCCGGACTCCTCCTGAGTGGACCAGCAGGTTAGTTATGGAGACAGAAACGGCACTGGGACCAGAGCTAGTTCAGTCCTGACTCCTCCTGAGTGGACCAGCAGGTTAGTTATGGAGACAGAAACGGCACTGGGACCAGAGCTAGCTCAGTCCGGACTCCTCCTGAGTGGACCAGCAGGTTAGTTATGGAGACAGAAACGTCACTGGGACCAGAGCTAGCTCAGTCCTGACTCCTCCTGAGTGGACCAGCAGGTTAGTTATGGAGACAGAAACGGCACTGGGACCAGAGCTAGTTCAGTCCTGACTCCTCCTGAGTGGACCAGCAGGTTAGTTATGGAGACAGAAACGGCACTGGGACCAGAGCTAGCTCAGTCCGGACTCCTCCTGAGTGGACCAGCAGGTTAGTTATGGAGACAGAAACGGCACTGGGACCAGAGCTAGCTCAGTCCGGACTCCTCCTGAGTGGACCAGCAGGTTAGTTATGGAGACAGAAACGGCACTGGGACCAGAGCTAGCTCAGTCCTGACTCCTCCTGAGTGGACCAGCAGGTTAGTTATGGAGACAGAAACGGCACTGGGACCAGAGCTAGCTCAGTCCGGACTCCTCCTGAGTGGACCAGCAGGTTAGTTATGGAGACAGAAACGGCACTGGGACCAGAGCTAGCTCAGTCCGGACTCCTCCTGAGTGGACCAGCAGGTTAGTTATGGAGACAGAAACGGCACTGGGACCAGAGCTAGCTCAGTCCTGACTCCTCCTGAGTGGACCAGCAGGTTAGTTATGTTGACAGAAACGGCACTGGGACCAGAGCTAGCTCAGTCCTGACTCCTCCTGAGTGGACCAGCAGGTTAGTTATGGAGACAGAAACGGCACTGGGACCAGAGCTAGCTCAGTCCTGACTCCTCCTGAGTGGACCAGCAGGTTAGTTATGGAGACAGAAACGGCACTGGGACCAGAGCTAGCTCAGTCCGGACTCCTCCTGAGTGGACCAGCAGGTTAGTTATGGAGACAGAAACGGCACTGGGACCAGAGCTAGCTCAGTCCGGACTCCTCCTGAGTGGACCAGCAGGTTAGTTATGGAGACAGAAACGGCACTGGGACCAGAGCTAGCTCAGTCCGGACTCCTCCTGAGTGGACCAGCAGGTTAGTTATGGAGACAGAAACGGGCACTGGGACCAGAGCTAGCTCAGTCCGGACTCCTCCTGAGTGGACCAGCAGGTTAGTTATGGAGACAGAAACGGCACTGGGACCAGAGCTAGCTCAGTCCGGACTCCTCCTGAGTGGACCAGCAGGTTAGTTATGGAGACAGAAACGGCACTGGGACCAGAGCTAGCTCAGTCCGGACTCCTCCTGAGTGGACCAGCAGGTTAGTTATGGAGACAGAAACGGCACTGGGACCAGAGCTAGCTCAGTCCTGACTCCTCCTGAGTGGACCAGCAGGTTAGTTATGTTGACAGAAACGGCACTGGGACCAGAGCTAGCTCAGTCCTGACTCCTCCTGAGTGGACCAGCAGGTTAGTTATGGAGACAGAAACGGCACTGGGACCAGAGCTAGCTCAGTCCTGACTCCTCCTGAGTGGACCAGCAGGTTAGTTATGGAGACAGAAACGGCACTGGGACCAGAGCTAGCTCAGTCCTGACTCCTCCTGAGTGGACCAGCAGGTTAGTTATGGAGACAGAAACGGCACTGGGACCAGAGCTAGCTCAGTCCTGACTCCTCCTGAGTGGACCAGCAGGTTAGTTATGGAGACAGAAACGGCACTGGGACCAGAGCTAGCTCAGTCCTGACTCCTCCTGAGTGGACCAGCAGGTTAGTTATGGAGACAGAAACGGCACTGGGACCAGAGCTAGCTCAGTCCTGACTCCTCCTGAGTGGACCAGCAGGTTACAGGTTATGGAGACAGAAACGGCACTGGGACCAGAGCTAGCTCAGTCCGGACTCCTCCTGAGTGGACCAGCAGGTTAGTTATGGAGACAGAAACGGCACTGGGACCAGAGCTAGCTCAGTCCTGACTCCTCCTGAGTGGACCAGCAGGTTAGTTATGGAGACAGAAACGGCACTGGGACCAGAGCTAGCTCAGTCCTGACTCCTCCTGAGTGGACCAGCAGGTTAGTTATGGAGACAGAAACGGCACTGGGACCAGAGCTAGCTCAGTCCTGACTCCTCCTGAGTGGACCAGCAGGTTAGTTATGGAGACAGAAACGGCACTGGGACCAGAGCTAGCTCAGTCCGGACTCCTCCTGAGTGGACCAGCAGGTTAGTTATGGAGACAGAAACGGCACTGGGACCAGAGCTAGCTCAGTCCGGACTCCTCCTGAGTGGACCAGCAGGTTAGTTATGGAGACAGAAACGGCACTGGGACCAGAGCTAGCTCAGTCCTGACTCCTCCTGAGTGGACCAGCAGGTTAGTTATGGAGACAGAAACGGCACTGGGACCAGAGCTAGCTCAGTCCGGACTCCTCCTGAGTGGACCAGCAGGTTAGTTATGGAGACAGAAACGGCACTGGGACCAGAGCTAGCTCAGTCCTGACTCCTCCTGAGTGGACCAGCAGGTTAGTTATGGAGACAGAAACGGCACTGGGACCAGAGCTAGCTCAGTCCTGACTCCTCCTGAGTGGACCAGCAGGTTAGTTATGGAGACAGAAACGGCACTGGGACCAGAGCTAGCTCAGTCCTGACTCCTCCTGAGTGGACCAGCAGGTTAGTTATGGAGACAGAAACGGCACTGGGACCAGAGCTAGCTCAGTCCTGACTCCTCCTGAGTGGACCAGCAGGTTAGTTATGGAGACAGAAACGGCACTGGGACCAGAGCTAGCTCAGTCCGGACTCCTCCTGAGTGGACCAGCAGGTTAGTTATGGAGACAGAAACGGCACTGGGACCAGAGCTAGCTCAGTCCGGACTCCTCCTGAGTGGACCAGCAGGTTAGTTATGGAGACAGAAACGGCACTGGGACCAGAGCTAGCTCAGTCCTGACTCCTCCTGAGTGGACCAGCAGGTTAGTTATGGAGACAGAAACGGCACTGGGACCAGAGCTAGCTCAGTCCGGACTCCTCCTGAGTGGACCAGCAGGTTAGTTATGGAGACAGAAACGGCACTGGGACCAGAGCTAGCTCAGTCCTGACTCCTCCTGAGTGGACCAGCAGGCTAGTTATGGAGACAGAAACGGCACTGGGACCAGAGCTAGCTCAGTCCGGACTCCTCCTGAGTGGACCAGCAGGTTAGTTATGGAGACAGAAACGGCACTGGGACCAGAGCTAGCTCAGTCCTGACTCCTCCTGAGTGGACCAGCAGGTTAGTTATGGAGACAGAAACGGCACTGGGACCAGAGCTAGCTCAGTCCTGACTCCTCCTGAGTGGACCAGCAGGTTAGTTATGGAGACAGAAACGGCACTGGGACCAGAGCTAGCTCAGTCCTGACTCCTCCTGAGTGGACCAGCAGGTTAGTTATGGAGACAGAAACGGCACTGGGACCAGAGCTAGCTCAGTCCGGACTCCTCCTGAGTGGACCAGCAGGTTAGTTATGGAGACAGAAACGGCACTGGGACCAGAGCTAGCTCAGTCCTGACTCCTCCTGAGTGGACCAGCAGGTTAGTTATGGAGACAGAAACGGCACTGGGACCAGAGCTAGCTCAGTCCCGGACTCCTCCTGAGTGGACCAGCAGGTTAGTTATGGAGACAGAAACGGCACTGGGACCAGAGCTAGCTCAGTCCTGACTCCTCCTGAGTGGACCAGCAGGTTAGTTATGGAGACAGAAACGGCACTGGGACCAGAGCTAGCTCAGTCCGGACTCCTCCTGAGTGGACCAGCAGGTTAGTTATGGAGACAGAAACGGCACTGGGACCAGAGCTAGCTCAGTCCTGACTCCTCCTGAGTGGACCAGCAGGTTAGTTATGGAGACAGAAACGGCACTGGGACCAGAGCTAGCTCAGTCCGGACTCCTCCTGAGTGGACCAGCAGGTTAGTTATGGAGACAGAAACGGCACTGGGACCAGAGCTAGCTCAGTCCTGACTCCTCCTGAGTGGACCAGCAGGTTAGTTATGGAGACAGAAACGGCACTGGGACCAGAGCTACCTCAGTCCTGACTCCTCCTGAGTGGACCAGCAGGTTAGTTATGGAGACAGAAACGGCACTGGGACCAGAGCTAGCTCAGTCCGGACTCCTCCTGAGTGGACCAGCAGGTTAGTTATGGAGACAGAAACGGCACTGGGACCAGAGCTAGCTCAGTCCTGACTCCTCCTGAGTGGACCAGCAGGTTAGTTATGGAGACAGAAACGGCACTGGGACCAGAGCTAGCTCAGTCCGGACTCCTCCTGAGTGGACCAGCAGGTTAGTTATGGAGACAGAAACGGCACTGGGACCAGAGCTAGCTCAGTCCTGACTCCTCCTGAGTGGACCAGCAGGTTAGTTATGGAGACAGAAACGTCACTGGGACCAGAGCTAGCTCAGTCCTGACTCCTCCTGAGTGGACCAGCAGGTTAGTTATGGAGACAGAAACGGCACTGGGACCAGAGCTAGCTCAGTCCGGACTCCTCCTGAGTGGACCAGCAGGTTAGTTATGGAGACAGAAACGGCACTGGGACCAGAGCTAGCTCAGTCCTGACTCCTCCTGAGTGGACCAGCAGGTTAGTTATGGAGACAGAAACGGCACTGGGACCAGAGCTAGCTCAGTCCGGACTCCTCCTGAGTGGACCAGCAGGTTAGTTATGGAGACAGAAACGGCACTGGGACCAGAGCTAGCTCAGTCCGGACTCCTCCTGAGTGGACCAGCAGGTTAGTTATGGAGACAGAAACGGCACTGGGACCAGAGCTAGCTCAGTCCGGACTCCTCCTGAGTGGACCAGCAGGTTAGTTATGGAGACAGAAACGGCACTGGGACCAGAGCTAGCTCATTCCGGACTAATCCTGAGTGGACCAGCAGGTTAGTTATGGAGACAGAAACGGCACTGGGACCAGAGCTAGCTCAGTCCTGACTCCTCCTGAGTGGACCAGCAGGTTAGTTATGGAGACAGAAACGGCACTGGGACCAGAGCTAGCTCAGTCCTGACTCCTCCTGAGTGGACCAGCAGGTTAGTTATGGAGACAGAAACGGCACTGGGACCAGAGCTAGCTCAGTCCTGACTCCTCCTGAGTGGACCAGCAGGTTACAGGTTATGGAGACAGAAACGGCACTGGGACCAGAGCTAGCTCAGTCCGGACTCCTCCTAAGTGGACCAGCAGGTTAGTTATGGAGACAGAAACGGCACTGGGACCAGAGCTAGCTCAGTCCTGACTCCTCCTGAGTGGACCAGCAGGTTAGTTATGGAGACAGAAACGGCACTGGGACCAGAGCTAGCTCAGTCCTGACTCCTCCTGAGTGGACCAGCAGGTTAGTTATGGAGACAGAAACGGCACTGGGACCAGAGCTAGCTCAGTCCGGACTCCTCCTGAGTGGACCAGCAGGTTAGTTATGGAGACAGAAACGGCACTGGGACCAGAGCTAGCTCAGTCCTGACTCCTCCTGAGTGGACCAGCAGGTTAGTTATGGAGACAGAAACGGCACTGGGACCAGAGCTAGCTCAGTCCTGACTCCTCCTGAGTGGACCAGCAGGTTAGTTATGGAGACAGAAACGGCACTGGGACCAGAGCTAGCTCAGTCCTGACTCCTCCTGAGTGGACCAGCAGGTTAGTTATGGAGACAGAAACGGCACTGGGACCAGAGCTAGCTCAGTCCGGACTCCTCCTGAGTGGACCAGCAGGTTAGTTATGGAGACAGAAACGGCACTTGGACCAGAGCTAGCTCAGTCCTGACTCCTCCTGAGTGGACCAGCAGGTTAGTTATGGAGACAGAAACGGCACTGGGACCAGAGCTAGCTCAGTCCTGACTCCTCCCTGAGTGGACCAGCAGGTTAGTTATGGAGACAGAAACGGCACTGGGACCAGAGCTAGCTCAGTCCGGACTCCTCCTGAGTGGACCAGCAGGTTAGTTATGGAGACAGAAACGGCACTGGGACCAGAGCTAGCTCAGTCCTGACTCCTCCTGAGTGGACCAGCAGGTTAGTTATGGAGACAGAAACGGCACTGGGACCAGAGCTAGCTCAGTCCTGACTCCTCCTGAGTGGACCAGCAGGTTACAGGTTATGGAGACAGAAACGGCACTGGGACCAGAGCTAGCTCAGTCCGGACTCCTCCTAAGTGGACCAGCAGGTTAGTTATGGAGACAGAAACGGCACTGGGACCAGAGCTAGCTCAGTCCTGACTCCTCCTGAGTGGACCAGCAGGTTAGTTATGGAGACAGAAACGGCACTGGGACCAGAGCTAGCTCAGTCCTGACTCCTCCTGAGTGGACCAGCAGGTTAGTTATGGAGACAGAAACGGCACTGGGACCAGAGCTAGCTCAGTCCGGACTCCTCCTGAGTGGACCAGCAGGTTAGTTATGGAGACAGAAACGGCACTGGGACCAGAGCTAGCTCAGTCCTGACTCCTCCTGAGTGGACCAGCAGGTTAGTTATGGAGACAGAAACGGCACTGGGACCAGAGCTAGCTCAGTCCTGACTCCTCCTGAGTGGCCAGCAGGTTATGGAGACAGAAACGGCACTGGGACCAGAGCTAGCTCAGTCCGGACTCCTCCTGAGTGGACCAGCAGGTTAGTTATGGAGACAGGAACGGCACTGGGACCAGAGCTAGCTCAGTCCGGAGTCCTCCTGAGTGGACCAGCAGGTTAGTTATGGAGACAGAAACGGCACTGGGACCAGAGCTAGCTCAGTCCTGACTCCTCCTGAGTGGACCAGCAGGTTAGTTATGGAGACAGAAACGGCACTGGGACCAGAGCTAGCTCAGTCCTGACTCCTCCTGAGTGGACCAGCAGGTTATGGAGACAGAAACGGCACTGGGACCAGAGCTAGCTCAGTCCTGACTCCTCCTGAGTGGACCAGCAGGTTATGGAGACAGAAACGGCACTGGGACCAGAGCTAGCTCAGTCCGGACTCCTCCTGAGTGGACCAGCAGGTTAGTTATGGAGACAGAAACGGCACTGGGACCAGAGCTAGCTCAGTCCGGACTCCTCCTGAGTGGACCAGCAGGTTACAGGTTATGGAGACAGAATTGGCACTGGGACCAGAGCTAGCTCAGTCCTGACTCCTCCTGAGTGGACCAGCAGGTTACAGGTTATGGAGACAGAAACGGCACTGGGACCAGAGCTAGCTCAGTCCGGACTCCTCCTGAGTGGACCAGCAGGTTAGTTATGGAGACAGAAACGGCACTGGGACCAGAGCTAGCTCAGTCCTGACTCCTCCTGAGTGGACCAGCAGGTTAGTTATGGAGACAGAAACGGCACTGGGACCAGAGCTAGCTCAGTCCTGACTCCTCCTGAGTGGACCAGCAGGTTAGTTATGGAGACAGAAACGGCACTGGGACCAGAGCTAGCTCAGTCCTGACTCCTCCTGAGTGGACCAGCAGGTTAGTTATGGAGACAGAAACGGCACTGGGACCAGAGCTAGCTCAGTCCTGACTCCTCCTGAGTGGACCAGCAGGTTAGTTATGGAGACAGAAACGGCACTGGGACCAGAGCTAGCTCAGTCCGGACTCCTCCTGAGTGGACCAGCAGGTTAGTTATGGAGACAGAAACGGCACTGGGACCAGAGCTAGCTCAGTCCTGACTCCTCCTGAGTGGACCAGCAGGTTATGGAGACAGAAACGGCACTGGGACCAGAGCTCAGTCCTGACTCCTCCTGAGTGGACCAGCAGGTTATGGAGACAGAAACGGCACTGGGACCAGAGCTAGCTCAGTCCTGACTCCTCCTGAGTGGACCAGCAGGTTAGTTATGGAGACAGAAACGGCACTGGGACCAGAGCTAGCTCAGTCCTGACTCCTCCTGAGTGGACCAGCAGGTTAGTTATGGAGACAGAAACGGCACTGGGACCAGAGCTAGCTCAGTCCGGACTCCTCCTGAGTGGACCAGCAGGTTAGTTATGGAGACAGAAACGGCACTGGGACCAGAGCTAGCTCAGTCCTGACTCCTCCTGAGTGGACCAGCAGGTTAGTTATGGAGACAGAAACGGCACTGGGACCAGAGCTAGCTCAGTCCGGACTCCTCCTGAGTGGACCAGCAGGTTAGTTATGGAGACAGAAACGGCACTGGGACCAGAGCTAGCTCAGTCCGGACTCCTCCTGAGTGGACCAGCAGGTTAGAGGTTGCCAAAACATAAATGTTCACATACAAGCTTGGTAACACTGGCCAGGCCCAGAGAATACACACCAGCCTCACTGTAATCACCTGCAGATTCTCTTAAGACCTCCCATCTGTTAGTGATTCTCCCTGATGACCTGGCTGGCAGTGTTCAGCACCTGACCGGCTGTTGCCCCCTAGGGGTGGGATGGGGAATGGAATGTAATGTGAGTTCTTGTCCTAACAGTAAACTACCTCCAGTGGCGACCTGTCATTGAGGGCAGGTGGGGCAGATAATTATTATGATAATTTTTTTTGTTATTTTGGCATTAATACATGTCGCATATCAGTTTGCCCCCAAAAATGATTGAGTTAATAAACCTGCATATAAACATGGTCTCTTTTTTGCTTTCTTGAGTAACGCAGCTACAAAATGCAGCTGTTTCAGCCTCAGTGCTTTCTGTGGTGGTGGGGCAGCCAGCTCAGTGCTCTCTGTGGTGTAGGGGCAGCCAGCGGAAAATACAAAGCGTAGGGGTTAGTAATCAAATAAAAAAAGTCATTTTATTTGTCACATGCGCCGACTACAACAGGTGTAGACCTTACCGTGAAATCCTTACTTACCAACAATACAGTTCAAGAACAGAGTTAAGAAAATATAGTGACTATGCATAGATAATAAACAGCGAGTAGCAGGGGGGGGGGGTCAATGTGAATAGTCCGGGTGGCCATTTTATTAATTGTAGTAGAGAGAACAGGGGGACTGGAGTCTTTGACAATTTCTTGGGCCTTCCTCTGACACCGCCTGGTATAGAGGTCCTGGATGGCAGGAAGCTTGGCCCCAGTGATGTACTGGGCCATACGCACTATCCTCTGTAGCGCCTTACAGTCGGATGCCGAGCAGTTGCCATACCAGGCGGTGATGCAACCAGTCAGGATGCTCTCGATGGTGCAGCTGTAGAATTTTTTGAGGATCTGAGGACCCATGCCAAATCTTTTCAGTCTCCTGAGGGGGAATAGGCTTTGTCGTGCCCTCTTCACGACTGTCTTGGTGTGTTTGGACCATGATAGTTCGTTGGTGATGTGGACACCAAGGAACTTGAAGCTCTCAACCTGTTCCACTACAGCCCCGTCGATGAGAATGGGGGCGTGCTCAGTCCTCTTTTTTTTTTCCTGTAGTCCACAATCATCTCCTTTGTCTTGGTCACGTTGAGGGAGAGGTTGTTGTCCTGGCACCACACGGCCAGGTCTCTGACCTCCTCCCTATAGGCTGTCTCATCATTGTCGGTGATCAGGCCTACCACTGTTGTGTCGTCGGCAAACTTAATGATGGTGTTGGAGTCGTGCCTGGCCATGCAGTCATGGGTGAACAGAGAGTACAGGAGAGGACTGAGCACGCACCCCTGAGGGGCCCCCGTGTTGAGGATCAGTGTGGCAGATGTGTTGTTACCTACCCTTACCACCTGGGAGTGGCCCGTCAGGAAGTCCAGGATCCAGTTGCAGAGGGAGGTGTTTAGTCCCAGGATCCTTAGCTTAGTGATGAGCTTAGAGGGCACTATGGTGTTGAATGCTGAGCTGTAGTCAATGAATAGCATTCTCGCAATTGGTTTGTGAGTGCTGTAGTGTTGCTGGATTAGAGGTCTTTCTTTTTTGGATTGCTCTGAAGTTGACTACTTTACTTTACTTTTCCTGATCGGATGTGGTAAGATTGCCACTAATCAATAATTTGGTAAAATAAAATAAAATACAAATAAATACATTGATTAATTAATTAATTAATTAATTAATAAATAAAAATTAAAGGGAGGGAAACATAAGCTACATAGTCTAAAATAATAAAATAATTCACAATAAAGGAATATAAAAGAGTTGTTACAATGGGGAAAAAGGACATCTAGAATATGAAAGTAATTACACCTGTTGATGTAGTAGAAAATAGTAATCCTCTAGTTAATGGTATTGCAAGGTTATCTGGAAAATGGAATAAACGTTGGCCTGACATTGAACAACCATGGCCAGTGGAAGGGACTCTTAACCCTGAAGTCATCAACATAATGAAAGTGCTTCTGTCGATTTATAAGGCAGATCAAAAGAAGGGGTAAAAAAGGGAACAACGTAAAGAAAAGAGACAAAGAGAGCTGGGTGTTCTTAAGCTGTTTGAAAATGAAGGACAAAAACTGATAAAAGATACTAATGATAAAAGAAACAGAGGTATAGAGAAAATGGCAAAAGAGGTGAAGGTGACAGAAAAACTAATGGCAGAAGTCAATACACCTTTCTAACATACGGATCCAGCAAAAATACCCCCACCTTACGAGGAAGAAGTAGAGTTTAAGGACGTCTATCCTCAGCTTCCAATGATCATTCAGGAGGGTGATTATTGCATCAGAGATGAAGATGAACGAATAATAGAGAGAGGACAAGCAGAAACGACCATAAAGATGAATCCAAACTCCAAAAGTAAGAAGAAAATGAGATGTCTGGAAACTAAGGGTGGAGTGAGGTTCAGGAGGATGGAACTTGAAGATGATGATGATGATGATCAGAGTGATTCAGAAGAGATCATGGGTGGATATGACCCTGTGATCAGACGGAGGTTGGCCAGAGCGGAAAGAAGGGGTGATGGATGTTTGAAGGAGAAGAATACAAGATATTCAAGTTCTGATGAAAGTGAAGATGAAGACAGCGATAAAGATTTGGAGATTAAAGGTGCTTCATATTCAAGAGGATTTTATCCTACAATGATTAGCACAGAAGAAATAGAAAGAGATATAGACCGATGCGTATCATGCCTGGATAAGGCGAATAATTTAGAAAGTAACAATCCTTTGTTGTCTTTGGAGAAACGATGAGGGGTTGATAGTAGCGCCTCTAGACCTATTAGGTCTGATGATTCAGGAAGCACATGGGTTAGCTCATGTTGCAAGGGGGAGGTTAGGAGAAAGATCACAAAGGAGTATGGTTTTTGGGCACCATATTTGCTTTAACAGGTTGACTATGTCATAGGCAGGTGCACAATCTGTCTGAAAAATAATGTTTGCAGGGGTGTGACTGTTATTCTTGGTTACATTCCTACACCAAGTGTCACGAGTTGCTAAGCCAGAACCCAGAAGCAGACCAGGACAAGGTAAGTTGAAACGAAGGTGAGTGTTTATTACAAATTCAAGAGTGGTGCTGAATAATCCAGGGAACAGAGCGGGCGGCGTTGATTAGTTGTTGGGGGTGCAGTGGTTGATCCCATCCTGGGTCGGCAGCCGCCGACCACCAGGCAGAGGTTGGATGAAGGTTCCGGACGGGTGACTGCAGATGGAACAAAACGGGGGTAAGTAAGCAACAAACCAACAAGGTGCAAAACAACAAAACTAACGCTAGGCTCTAAGACTGATACTCTGGTAAACCTACTGTTCATGGCTAACGATCCGGCAGGGAATGGATGTTAGGCCAGAGCCTAAGAA
This sequence comes from Coregonus clupeaformis, assembly GCF_020615455.1. Lineage (NCBI taxonomy): Eukaryota > Metazoa > Chordata > Actinopteri > Salmoniformes > Salmonidae > Coregonus > Coregonus clupeaformis. Next base: position 271,734 of record NW_025533547.1, read on the forward strand.
GGGTGATGATCAGGACCAGGTGTGCAGATTGCTGATGGGATGCAGGTGCGGAAATCAAGAGAGCTCCCGGAGCGTTCCCGAACCCTCGGGAAACTGGAGATCACGAACAGAAAAACTAGTCACCAGACAGGACCCGACTCAGACTGCCGGGATCGTTACAGTACCCCCCCTCCGGCCGAACGCCACCGGGCGGACTCCCGGCGCGCCAGGATGGAGGCGGTAGAAGTCACTGATGAGGTCAGCATCTAGGACCTGTCGCCGCGGAATCCAACTCCTCTCTTCAGGACCATACCCCTCCCAGTCCACGAGATACTGGAAACCCCGGCCCCGCCGTCTGGAATCCATGATGCGACGCACCGTGTAGGCAGGACCACCTCCGATCATCCGAGGAGGAGGAGGAGGAGGCGGAGGAGGCAACAGAGGACTGAGGAAAACAGGCTTGAGGCAGGAGACATGAAAGGTGGGATGGACTCTGAGCGTCCTCGGTAGTTTGAGTCGAACTGCCACTGGATTGATCACCTTCTCCACCACAAACGGACCAATGAACTTCGGTAACAACTTCCTAGACTCAGTCCGTAACGGAAGATCCCGTGTGGCCAACCAAACCCTATCTCCGATGGTATAGGTGGGAGCGGGGATCCGGCGACGATTCGCCTGGAGCTGATACCGGTCCGAAACTCTAAGGAGTGCCTTTCTGGCCCGATGCCAGGTCCGGTGGCAACGACGAATATGGGCCTGAACAGAAGGCACTGAGAGCTCCTTCTCCTGAGAAGGGAACAGGGGAGGTTGGTAGCCATACAGGCACTGGAAGGGAGACATCCCAGTGGCAGATGTAGGGAGAGTATTGTGGGCATACTCAACCCAAGGCAACTGAGAGACCCAGGAGGTGGGGTTGGAAGAGACCAGACAGCGTAGCGTGGATTCCATCTTCTGGTTGGCTCTCTCCGCCTGACCATTGGATTGGGGGTGAAAACCAGATGTGAGACTGACTGTAGCTCCAATGGCCAAACAGAAGGACTTCCAGACAGCAGAGGTAAACTGAGGGCCACGGTCGGAAACAATATCACTGGGCAAACCGTGGACCCTGAAAACCTCCCTAACCAGGATCTCGGACGTCTCCGAGGCAGAGGGAAGCTTGGCAATTGGCACAAAGTGGGCGAACTTGCTGAATCTGTCCACGATAGTCAGAACGACCGTGTTCCCCTCAGAAGCGGGCAACCCAGTGACGAAGTCCAGGGCCAGATGCGACCATGGTCGCCGGGGAATAGGAAGGGGGTGAAGTAGTCCAGAGCTGGGCCGATTGGTACTCTTATTCTGCGCACACACTGGACAGGCAGCAACAAAACCCCGAGTATCCTCGGCCATGGCAGGCCACCAAAAACGTCTGCGAAGAAACGCCATTGTCCGAGCCACGCCAGGGTGACAAGCCATCTTGCTGGCGTGGGACCATTTGAGGACAGCAGGACGAACCGACTCAGGCACAAACAACCGACCCGGGTGGACCGTTACCGGGACCGGGCTGAGTCCGAAGGGCCGCCAGCACCTCCTCCTCAATCTTCCGCATAACTGCTCCCACGACGCAGTTCCGGGGGAGAATTGTCTCGGTCTTGGACCCACTCTCCTCCGTCTTGGAGAACATCCGGGACAAGGCGTCCGCCTTGCCGTTCTTAGATCCAGGTCGGAACGTCAGGGAAAACTTGAATCGTCCGAAAAACAACGCCCACCTGGCCTGGACGGGAGTTGAGACGTTTAGCCGATTGCACGTAAGCAAGATTCTTGTGGTCAGTCCAGACAATAAACGGTTGCTCCGCCCCCTCCAACCAGTGGCGCCACTCCTCCAAGGCAAGTTTCACCGCGAGAAGCTCCCGGTTACCCACATCGTAATTCCTCTCCGCAGGCGAAAGGCGACGAGAGTAGTAGGCGCAGGGATGGAGTTTACTGTCCGTGGAGCATCGCTGCGACAGGATGGCGCCAACTCCCACATCAGACGCGTCCACTTCAACGACGAACTGACGGGCCGTGTCCGGTTGAGAGAGAATCGGTGCGTTGGTGAATCGCCTCTTCAAATCCAGAAACGCTCGATCCGCCTCCGGATTCCACTTGAAGGTCCTGATACTGGAAGTCAAGGCAGTTAACGGAGCGGCCACACGGCTGTAATCCCGGATGAATCTGCGGTAGAAATTCGCAAACCCCAAAAATCTCTGGAGCTGCAATCTCGTACCGGGCTGGGCCCATTCCAGAACCGCTCTAACCTTCTCCTGGTCCATCCTAATCTCTCCCCTGGAGATGATGTACCCGAGAAAGGATGTCGTGTGGGCGTGAAACTCGCACTTCTCGGCCTTCACGAACAGGCGATTCTCCAACAATCGCTGCAGAACCTGCCGGACATGCTGGACGTGGTCGGGAAGGTTCCTTCGAGAAGATCAGAATGTCATCCAGGTAAACAAACACAAAGAGACCGATCATATCTCTCAGGACGTCGTTCACCATACTCTGGAATACCGCTGGAGCATTGGTCAGTCCAAACGGCATCACCTGATACTGAAGTGACCCATCGGTGTATTGAAACCCGTCAACCACTCGTCCCCCCTCTCTGATCCGGACCATGTGATACGCATTGCGTAGGTCTAGCTTGGTGAACACCGTAGCACCCTGTAAGGAGTCGAAGGCAGAACTCATCAAGGGCAGGGGATACTTGTTCTTGACCGTGATGTCATTCAACCCCCGATAATCAATACACGGTCGAAGAGAGCCATCCTTCTTACCCACAAAGAAGAATCCTGCCCCCAGGGGTGATGACGAGGGACGAACGAGACCAGCAGCTAGGGACTCCTTGATGTAGGTCTCCAAAGCCTCACGTTCAGGTCGGGAGATACTGTATAACCTTCCCTTGGGGTAGACAGCTCCAGGGAACAGGTTGATGGCACAATCATATGGTCGGTGGGGAGGGAGTGACAGAGCCTTCTGCTTACTGAAAACTTCCCCAAATCGTGATATGTCTCGGGAACCAGGGACAAATCTGGGGGTTTAGCCTCAATCACCTGACTGGGAACCGAATGGGGGCAGGCAGTCTTGAGACAGTTAGCATGACAATCAAGGCTCCAACTCGTTACCTTGCCCGTCACCCAATCGAACGTGGGATTGTGTTCCTTCAGCCAGGGGTATCCAAGGACCAGAGGAACATGGGAAGACGGCAGAATGAAGAATGAAATCATCTCAGAATGATTCCCGACAACCGCATCTTAACCGGTTCAGTCCTCATCGTGATACGTGCCAGACTACTGCCGTTCAGAGTGGTCGCTTCAATGGCTTCCGGCAATTGCTCCTTGGAAAGCCCCAGCTGTTCCACCAACTCGGCATCAAGAAAGCTTCCATCGGCACCTGAATCGATAAAAGCGTTAATCGCTAAGCTCTGATTCCTGTTCACAAGGGTAGCCGGGAAACGGGGTCTGACAGAGGTACTGAGAGGTTGAAACTGGCTCGCTAAAAGTCCTCCCAACTTTAGCGAGCCGGGCAGTTTGACGACCGCCGGGAACAAGTGGAGATGTAATGTCCCGAGCTACCACAGTAGAGGCAGCAGTTGGTCTTACGTCTATGTTGACGCTCCTCCTTGGTTAACCCGTGCCGCCCCACTTGCATGGGTTCAGAATCGGGAGAGAGGACCTCTCCACTAATCCTTTGTGGTGGAGAATGATCGACGTGTTCTGGTCCACCACCCGACCCGACTGGGAACTGAGAAGCTGATCGATTGGACGGACCCCATTGCTTCTCCCTCCTTCGCTCTCGGACTCGATTATCCACCCGAACAGACAAGGCTACCAAGCTGTCCAGGTCACTAGGCTCGGATAGGAGATCAACTCATCCTTGAGCTGCTCCGACAGACCCTGGTAAAGGCCGCTTGCAGAGACTCCTCGTTCCACCCACTCTCCACAGCCAACGTCTTGAACTCGATCACGAAGTCGGCCACGCTGCGAGTTCCTTGGTGAAGCGAAAACAGGCGCCTAGCTGCGTCCCTCCCTCGGACGGAATGGTCGAAGAGCTTCCTCATCTCGGCCGTGAACCCCTGGTATGAAGCCATGCAGGGGTCTTGTCGTTCCCAAACGGCTGAAGCCCACTCCAGCGCTCGACCACGCAGCAACGCAATCACAAAGGCTATCCTAGCCTTGTCTGTGGCATAAGAGTAGGGCTGTAGATCGAACACTAATCCACACTGCATAAGGAAGGAACGGCATCTTCCCAGCTCCCCCTCATATTTATCCGGCGTCGGAACCTTGGGCTCACGGAAGGACACAGCTCCAGAAGCGGCAGGCGGGATGGGTGAAACCGGTAGTGGGTCCTCCACCGGAAACTTGCGTTGGTTCTGGACCTCCGTCAGACCGGTAGAAAGGTTCCGAACTGACAACGCGATCTCCTGTAGTACCGTGCTATGATGGCCCAACATCTTCTCCTGATGGGTAATGGCATGGCGAACAGAGTCCAGGTCCGCTGGGTTCATTACTGGCCGGATCGTTCTGTCACGAGTTGCTAAGCCAGAACCCAGAAGCAGACCAGGACAAGGTAAGTTGAAACGAAGGTGAGTGTTTATTACAAATTCAAGAGTGGTGCTGAATAATCCAGGGAACAGAGCGGGCGGCGTTGATTAGTTGTTGGGGGTGCAGTGGTTGATCCCATCCTGGGTCGGCAGCCGCCGACCACCAGGCAGAGGTTGGATGAAGGTTCCGGACGGGTGACTGCAGATGGAACAAAACGGGGGTAAGTAAGCAACAAACCAACAAGGTGCAAAACAACAAAACTAACGCTAGGCTCTAAGACTGATACTCTGGTAAACCTACTGTTCATGGCTAACGATCCGGCAGGGAATGGATGTTAGGCCAGAGCCTAAGAAGGGTGATGATCAGGACCAGGTGTGCAGATTGCTGATGGGATGCAGGTGCGGAAATCAAGAGAGCTCCCCGGAGCGTTCCCGAACCCTCGGGAAACTGGAGATCACGAACAGAAAAACTAGTCACCAGACAGGACCCGACTCAGACTGCCGGGATCGTTACACCAAGAGGTGCATAGGATGTCCAACTAAGCTAAAAGATGCTCAATCGGTTGCCAAGTTCTTGTGTAAAGAAGTCATAAGCAGGTGGGGACTACCCGATCGAAATATCCTCAAATTAGTGGGAAGGAATTTGTGGATAAATCAGTGAAATGGTTTTTGAAAAAATTGGGGAAAAAGTCAGACTAAAAAAGTTAGGAAAACTAGGGTTGAAATAACTCTAGGAAAGTCAGCTCAGCTTCCATGTCAGTGCACGAGAGAGAACAGTGGTGAAGGGAAATGTAGAGTTCAGTGGGAAGATAGATATGGTAGGAGTTTAGATCTGTTAGGAGCAGTTGCATTGAGAAAGTATGCGTTGCTGAATGATAAGAGAAGAATGAAGATTGAGGGTGATTGCAGTATCTATGTGTACAATTCCCAGCAGGAGGATCAAGGTGATTATAAATGTATTTTTTTTAATCCACAGTTTGAAAGTGAGGGATTAGAGTTGGGATTTAGAGTTAATGTAGTGACACTAGTGGTGATAGATGGAAATACAAGTAAAGAGCTCCAAGCTGTAGGGAAAATAGATGAATCAACAACAATGACATCAACACTTCAGCCTATTACAACAACAGTGAGAAGCAATTCAACTCTTTCAACATTGACAGTTATTAAAGCTATAAATGTATCACATTTGATTACAATGGCGCCTCAGACAATCGCTCCAACACCAATTTTAGAAGAAAAGACTGTCATTAGGGTTAGGATGGGTGGTTCAGCTCATCTTCCTTGTAGATGTGAGAGAAGGAGTGGGGGTGGTGACATTCCTCCGGTTAAGAATTATTGGTTAAAAGGCTATGTAACTCGTAAGGTGACGCTTATGATGGAAGATTTAAAGTCTGTTGAAGCTTCCACAGTCACCAAAGGAGTTCAGGAGCAGTATATTACAGTAGCCACTCCAACAGTAAATAATACACAGAGGACATCTGTCACTTTCCCACTGGAAATAATTAAGAGTGTTAATACATCAACTAAAGCAACTATTTTAACAGTAACTTTGAAAGAGATTAATGTTACGATGGCGATTAACAAATTTAGGGAAGAGAGAAACTAAATGGAGGGCATATGGATTTGATTATTCTGTTTTGCAAATTAAAGATGGATGGGCAGGTAGGAATCTATGGTTCCAGCAGTTAACTCATTCTGTAAGATCAGTGAGGAATCTTGAGGGTCCATGTCTGTTGAGAATTCCAGCACCAGGCACATCGGGTTCAATCTTAGAGACGGTGGCTCAACCTCTATCAAGTACGTGTCAATCTTATGCTTTATCATGGCTGTTGTATCAGCAACAATCATTAACAGATATAATAATGTCGTTGTCGAAGCATTTGTTTAGGCCTAGGTTTAAGTGTTCTTGGTTAAATGAATTACCCTATGTGAATTTGTTAGATCGGAAGGAAAATCAGTTAACAGCGATTCCTGAAGCATTGGAGGTGAAACCCGTGAGGGCTAAAAGCTCTTTTTGTTCAAATAAAACATATGATGGACAGGGTATGTTTATGGGAATATCAGATTGTGATGATTATATGATGACTTTGGGTAAGCATGAACGTAAGGTTAGTAATGAGAAATATAATGTAACTTTTTATGTTCCAGTTAGTAAGAAGAGCAGGACTTTGATGGTGAAAGATCAGCTTTTGACTGGCAATGTGACTATTGGGAATTTTTGAGATATTTGGGGGGTTTGTGGTGATAAAGCGTATATATTCTTACCCTATGGATGGAGAGGATGTTGTTACATGTCGACGTTGAAGCTTCCATATGAGGTTTTTACCATTAAAAGAGGGGAAGCACCGGACACAGATAAATCTAGATTTGGAAATAGGGTGAAAAGGGACATGGCGAAATTTCATAGTCTGGAAGCCTACCATTGGAGGATAAGTCTAGGAGAGAAGTGGGGACTGGGACTTTTTCCATGGTATGGTGTAACATTTTTGGCAGATCACATTGATAATATTACCTATACTTTGCAGGGTTTTGCAAATGAAACGATAACAGGGTTTAACCTTCTGTCAAATACTCAAAGAAGTCACAGACTGACGCTGTTGAAACATGACATGGGTCTTAACTATATTTTAGCAAAACAAGGTGGCTTATGTTTGGCTATGAACTTGACGGGGGATGATTGTTATACTTTGATCCCAGATAGTTCTGATAATATCACTAGTGTTATAGATGCATTGAATAATATATGGGATGCATTTGGTAGATCTGAAGGAGCTGGATGGTCAGCGAAGGCTTGGTTGCAAGATCAGTTAGGCCCAGTGGGAGCAGTGATAGTTCAGATTTTAGTAGCAGCTCTGATAGCGCTGTGTGTGATGTTTTGCTTTTGTACTTTGTTATTGACTTTTGCGAACGCTATGATATTGAGATGGGTTGGAGTTGTGATGCCTGGAGAAAACACTCAGATGCCGTTGTTAACTGTTACTGATCTAGATGGAGATGAACAAGTGGGACTGGATGGAGTATTGATGGATAGATATCCATTTTGAATATCCGATCATTTTTCACATGTTTTTACATATTATTGTGATATTTAGTATTTTGTTATGAATCAAAGGGGGGAAATGGAATGTGATTCATTTGATATATAATTGTTATATTATTGTTGATATTGATGTTTTAATTTGAATGTGTTGTTTTGCAAAAGATACTGGTTGGTGTTTTCTTTTCTTCCAGAAGCATATGTGGGAATGTGTAGAGGGGATTCAAATACTCAAACATGGACAATATGAATGGACTGGAGGAAGTGGAACAAGGAAGGTGTGGAAATGTTCAGATTCCATCATCGACGTTTCATTGAAAGTCGACACTGCTGAGGAGATGAAGTGTAGTGGACTACATTCCAGTGTCTGCAATGATATATAGACATATTTGCATGTGTAATACATCATTTGTGTCATATTCTTTCTGTATACATTTTTGAAGAATGATGGTTTCTGTTGTTGGGTACATGTGGGGATCTCAGATGTTTTTGTTTATTTCGTGGATGCTTAGGGATATTGGGTCTAGGCAGGGACAGAGAGAATCCACAGGAGGGTCCGATGGGTCGACCAGCCTGAATGTGGACATTTTTGATTGTATTTTGTTTTCTGAGGCTTTCATGGGTATTCAATTGTATCATAGTTTAAAATGCATTGATAAAGATTTATGAATTGATCTGGAGTACTTAGGTGGTTGCCTGGGGCAGAGGGGCCGTGAGAGAATTTTACTGTCTTGATTGATTGATGGATATTTGGAAAGAAAGCTGCCAGACAGGTTTTTCGCTCTCACACTCCATAAAGATTTGTTCATATTTCATAGAAATGTATTTCCACTCCATAGAAAAATGTGTTTACTCTCCATACATGTTGGTTTATTGCTAAAGTTACTCAATAAGAGAAATTGTTATTTGTCATAATCCTATTATTAATTAGTCTCGAAGGGGGTAAATATGTAGTGTCTAAACAGTTTATGACTTTGCTGATGTTTGCAAATGGTGTGTTAGAGGAAGTTGACTCAGCTTGTGGAAGCATCTAGAAAGCATTACTATAGGGGCCCCCTAAAACAGAGGAAGCCTGTTATGTGGCGTCCTGGGATTGGTTTATGGGGAAATCACCCATATAATGTTACAGATTATAAATACCATGGTTGAAACAAAGGACGGGGAGGAACAACATATTAGAGATTGGGTCAGTTGTTCTCCAGATGTCTGCAGGAGTCTGTAAATTGGCGCTGAAATCTTTGGTATAATAAACTATTATAATCAAGGACAGTGTCAGCGGATTTCTTGTCCTCACAGCATAATTAGCATCGTTATTTAGATACCACATTGGTCACCAGGTTTACACACATCTCAGGAGGGATGTTGTTCCACTCCTCTTTGCAGATCTTCTCCAAGTCATTAAGGTTTCGAGGCTGACGTTTGGCAACTTGAACCTTCAGCTCCCTCCACAGATTTTCTATGGGATTAAGGTCTGGAGACTGGCTAGGCCACTCCAGGACCTTAATGTGCATCTTCTTGAGCCACTCCTTTGTTGCCTTGGCCGTGTGTTTTGGGTCATTGTCATGCTGGAATACACATCCATGACCCATTTTCAATGCCCTGGCTGAGGGAAGGAGGTTCTCACCCAAGATTTGACAGTACATGGCCCCGTCCATCGTCCCTTTGATGCGGTGAAGTTGTCCTGTCCCCTTAGCAGAAAAACACCCCCAAAGCATAATGTTTCCACCTCCATGTTTGACGGTGGGGATGGTGTTCTTGGGGTCATAGGCAGCATTCCTCCTCCTCCAAACACGGCGAGTTGAGTTGATGCTCTTATGCATGCTTCAGTCATCCGGAACAGCTGATGCTCTCATGCATGTTTCAGTGTTACTTGCCTCGAAGCGAGCATAGAAGTGGTTTAGCTCGTCTGGTAGGCTTGTGTCACTGGACAGCTCGCAGCTGCGCTTCCCTTTGTAGTCTGTAATAGTTTTCAAGCCCTGCCACATCTGATGAGCGTCGGAGCCGGTTTAGTACGATTCAATCTTAGTCCTGTATTGACGCTTTGCCTGTTTGATGGTTCGTTGGAGGGCATAGCGGGATTTCTTATAAGCGTCCGGGTTAGAGTCCCGCTCCTTCAAAGCGGCAGCTCTACCCTTTAGCTCAGTGCGGATGTTGCCTGTAATCCATGGCTTCTGGTTGGGTATGTACGTACGGTCACTGTGGGGACGACGTCATCGATGCACTTATTGATGAAGCCAGTGACTGATGTGGTGTACTCATCAATGCTATCTGAAGAAACCCGGAACATATTCCAGTCTGTGCTAGCAAAACAGTCCTGTAGCTTAGCATCTGCGTCATCTGACCACTTCCTTATTAACCGAGTCACTGGTGCTTCCTGCTTTCATTTTTTGCTTATAAGCAGGAATCAGGAGGATTAAATTATGGTCAGATTTGCCAAATGGAGGGCGAGGGAGAGCTTTGTACGTGTCTCTGTGTGTGGAGTAAAGAAACTGAATCTTTTGGGGTTGTAAATTATACAATCAATTTTATTTTATATAGCCCTTCTTACATCAGCTAATATCTCGAAGTGCTGTACAGAAACCCAGCCTAAAACCCCAAACAGCTAGTAATGCAGGTGTAGAAGCACGGTGGCTAGGAAAAACTCCCTAGAAAGGCAAAACCTAGGAAGAAACCTAGAGAGGAACCAGGCTATGAGGGGTGGCCAGTCCTCTTCTGGCTGTGCCGGGTGGAGATTATAACAGAACCATGCCAAGATGTTCAAAAATGTTCATAAGTGACAAGCATGGTCAAATAATAATCAGGAATAAATCTCAGTTGGCTTTTCATAGCCGATCATTAGAGTTTAAAACAGCAGGTCTGGGACAGGTAGGGGTTCCATAACCGCAGGCAGAACAGTTTAAACTGGAATAGCAGCAAGGCCAGGCGGACTGGGGACAGCAAGGAGTCACCACGGCCGGTAGTCCCGACGTATGGTCCTAGGTGCTCAGGTCTCTCAGTTGGCTTTTCATAGCCGATCATTAGAGTTTAAAACAGCAGGTCTGGGACAGGTAGGGGTTCCATAACCGCAGGCAGAACAGTTGAAACTGGAATAGCAGCAAGGCCAGGCGGACTGGGGACAGCAAGGTGTCATCATGCCCGGTAGTCCTGACGTATGGTCCTAGGGCTCAGGTTCTCAGAGAGAAAGAGAGAACGAGAGAATTAGAGAGAGCATACTTAAATTCACACAGGACACTGGATAAGACAGGAGAAGTACTCCAGGTATAACCAACTAACCCCAGCCCCCCGACACATAAACTACTGCAGCATAAATACTGGAGGCTGAGACAGGAGCGGTCCGGAGACACTGTGGCCCCATCCGAAGAAACCCCCGGACAGGGCCAAACAGGAAGGATATAACCCCACCCACTCCGCCAAAGCACAGCCCCCGCACCACTAGAGGGATATCCCCAACCACCAACTTACAATCCTGAGACAAGGCCGAGTATAGCCCACAGAGGTCTCCACCACAGCACAAACCAAGGGGGGGGCGCCAATACTTAACAGTAATTGAGGCATGATGCTCATTCAGGGTTTTAATAAAGATGTCAAACTCTCCCTCTGAATAGCACCAGATCCCAAAGATATCATCCAAATACCGGATGTAAAGTAAAGGCAATTTACTACACTTGGGGAAGACAGTATGCTCCCAATCCACCATATATGTAATCAGCATATACGGGGGCAAACTTCTTCCCCATCGCCGTACCATGAATCTGCAAGAAATGCTTTGAATCAAATTCAAAATCATTACGGGTCACACCCAGTTCCAAAAACTCACTGCCCTTAGTCCTAACTGGGAATCTATATTGGTATACAAGGAATCTATATCGATCGAGAACAGCATTGCTCCAGAAGGGACATCTATTGTTTTTAGTTTGTTAACAAACTCATACATATCTTTAATATAGCTTGGATGTTTCTACAACAAGGGATTTAAAAATAAATCCATGTACTGTGCTACTCTATACGATTCGCTGGGGCCTGAGATGGAACGTCCACGGATCTTTACGTATTTTGGGGAGAAGATAAAACTTTCGTGGTCTTGGTTGATCCAAGCCAAACAAATCATATTTTTGTTTTGAATAAATATACTTGTCGTCATACAACCCCCCTACAATTTTGCTGATCATACTTTGAGCTTCCAATTGCAGAGACCGAGACAGAGCCACATAATGCTTAGTGTAATTCAGTTGTCTATTAGCCTCTGAGGTATTGAGTGTTATCCATTATCACTATTTTAGATCCCTTGTCTGCAGGATTTAGAACTATATCTTGAAAAAGGCTGAGACTGTGTCTTATGTCTCAGCCTTTTTAAAGCCTGTCGTTGTTCTGCAGTTAAATAGTTCTCACTCCCCGCATATATATGAAAGAGTAGAAAACCCTTGAATATCCCACCCAATAAGATCTAATATCGTCTGGGAAATTGAATCAGATTTAGGTTCCCATTTTGAGGGATCAATAAATGGTAAAGGGGAGGAATCAAAATGATCGAACAGTTTAAGTCGTCTATGATATGTATACAAGTCCCTTCTAAGGCTAACCCTGTCAGTCACCGATGGAGTTGGGATAAATAGAGGCCCTTCTCCAACAAAGCCTGCTCTGAGACTTGTAGACAAAACAGGAGAGACGAATTGAGGATATTAGACTGTGTGGGGGTGAGCGGTTTCGTTCCCCCGGCATCTAGTTTAATTGTTTCAACCATTAATCAAACATTTCAACAGCAGTACTCGCAGTCCAATGTACTGGGTCATGGGCCTGCACCTGGAACAGACGCTCCACCATTCAACACCCTCTACTGGTCCCTAATGATCTCGTTGGTCTGTACCACTGACGGCAGCTGATCAGAAAACTGGATTAAAGGCACAAAGATCTCTGCGGTAACAAATACCCTTCCTGCCACTACCAAAAGTTGCTGAAATTGTTTTTTAATCGTTGTAATCTGATTCTTCCTAAGGCAGTTGTTGAGGCCTACCGTAAGGATGGTGGGATGAGGCTCCAACTTCTCCAAAACACCCCTAAGGTGATGGATCTGAGCACCGGGAAAGCTGTCAACCTGCACCTGCGGATGAGTATAGCGGGGAATCCTGGCGACAACCACCGGCTTACAGACATCCAATGACCATGTCACAATCTTCTGAAAGGTCTTTACATGGCGGGTCAGCTTCCGGTGGGGAGCAGCAGCACTGCATGGGACTCCTTGATTAGAAGGGGACTCAGATAGGGTTTCATCCATCAGCAAACGTTGTTCGGCAGAGTTACCCTTCATCACAGCGTTACCCTTCATCACAGAGTCACCCTTCCTCACAGCGTTACCCTTCATCACAGCGTACCCCTCAAGGGTTAGGGGACTGTACACTCGACATCTGTAGATGTCAAGCTAGCACTGGCACAGGTCACCGTACATATCACCATCCCTTCAACATGTTAAGAATTAACTCACACAAAGACAAAAACAAGAGAAATAAAGACCAGAAAAATAGGAATAAAGGGGAGGGGCTTATTTACCATAAGAAAATAGGGGAGTATATTCAAAATAATTTGTAGACAAATATTTCTTATACAGTGTCTTGCGAAAGTATTCACCCCCCTTGCCATTTTTCCTATTTTGTTGCCTTCCAACCTGGAATTAAAATGGATTCTAGTTGTGTTGAGTGGAGCAACAGGACATAGTGTTTGACTTGATCTAATAGTCTCTTAGCTTCCAGAAGATATTGACCTTTACCCATTATAACAATCTGAGACCTCTTATTTACATGTTAGTCATTTAGCAGACGCTCTTAACCAGAGCGACTTACAGTTAGTGAGTGCATACGTTTTTTTTAAATCTGCTGGTTTAATCACAATATTCTGATTGCTGCTCAATATTATTAGAACTTGATTCTGTTGCTTTGTAAGGTTTAACTTATTTACAGGTCTGGGTCTGAATTGTGAAATGGAATCCACATCCCTACATATAAGGGTCTGTATAGGTTCTGACACTGACTCCAATTTAGGTTGCCAATGTGAGGGGTTAGTAAATGATGTATTGGGAAAATCTATTTCATAATCAAAATGTTCTAATAATTTCAATCTTCTATGATAGACGTGTAGATCCCTCCGGAGTCTAGTTTGCCCATGCAGGTGAAGTGTGGTCCCTTGTATGTAGTGGTGTCGAGGAAGTCGACTTGTTCCCTGTCTAATCGGTGGGCGAGTTTGATAGATGCGCGGTGTGCGTTCAGTGTGGCTGCGAACTCTTGGAAAGCCTCCTTCCTGTGGGGCCAGACTCCCCACACATTATCCAAGAAGCGTTAGAAGCGTGATGGTCGGAGAGCGCACAAAGGGAACACGGTGGTCTTCCATTCTGCCAGGTAGATGTCTGCGTCGGCGGGGGATGTCTGCGTCGGCGGGGGATGTCTGCGTCGGCGGGGGATGTCTGCGTCGGCGGGGGATGTCTGCGTCGGCGGGGGATGTCTGCGTTTTCCCTGTCTACTCCCTTCACCTGGGCTCCCGAGTGGCGCAGCGGTTTAAGGCACTGCATCTCAGTGCTAGAGGCGTCACTACAGACCGAGTGGAGCAGCGGTCTAAGGCACTGCATCTCAGTGCTAGAGGCGTCACTACAGACCGAGTGGCGCAGCGGTCTGAGGCACTGCATCTCAGTGCTTGAGGCGTCACTACAGACCCCCTGGTTCGATTCCAGGCTGTATCACAACCGGCTGTGATTGGGAGTCCCATAGGGCAGCGCACAATTGGCCCAGCGTCGTCCGGGTTTGACGGTGTAGGCCGTCATTGTAAATAAGAATTTGTTCTTAACTGACTTGCCTAGTTAAATAAAGTTTAAATAAAAAATTAAATAAAAACCTGGAGGTAGGTGTTGCCGTTGTGAGTTCTAGTAGTTGTAGGATTGGTTTGTCTGGTCTGTCTACGGTTGGGTTAGGGTTAGGTTATTGGTTTGTCTGGTCTGTCTACGGTTGGGTTAGGGTTAGGTTATTGGTTTGTCTGGTCTGTCAGGTTCAGGGTTGTCAGGGTGTCGCTCCAGGTGACTGCTGCCAAACCTGGTCCTACTTCTATGTTGGTGTAGAGGCTGTCTACGGTTGGTGTAGAGGCTGTCTACGGTTGGTGTAGAGGCTGTCTACGGTTGGTGTAGAGGCTGTCTACATCCATGGTGAATAGGAAGTCGTCGGGGTTCACTTTTGTGGTTGCTACCTTTTCAAGAAAGTCTGCCGTATCCTTGATGTAACTGTTGTGTTTGAGATGGTTTGGGATGAGTCGGACGGCAGAGTGAAGGAAAAGCAGCCAACAAGTGCTCAGCATATGTGGGAACTCCTTCAAGACTGTTGGAAAAGCATTCCTCATGAAGCTGGTTGAGAGAATGCCAAGAGTGTGCAAAGTTTTCATCAAGGCAAAGGGTGGCTACTTTGAATAATCTCAAATATAAAATATATTGTGATTTGTTTAACACTTTCTTGGTTACTACACTACTGGTCAAAAGTTTTGGAACACCTACTCATTCAAGGGTTGTTCTTTATTTTTACTATTTTCTACATTGTAGAATAATAGTGAAGACATCAAAACTATGAAATAACACATATGGAATCATGTAGTAACCAAAAAAGTGTTAAACAAATAAAAATATATTTTATATTTGAGATTCTTCAAATAGCCACCCTTTGCCTTGATGACAGCTTTGCACACTCTTGGCATTCTCTCAAACAGCTTCATGAGGTAGTCACCTGGAATGCATTTCAATTAACAGGTGTGCCTTGTTAAAAGTTAATTTGTGGAATTTCTTTCCTTCTTAATGCGTTTGAGCCAATCAGTTGTGTTGTGACAAGGTAGGGGTGGTATACAGAAGATAGCCCTATTTGATAAAAGACCAAGTCCATATTATGGCAAGAACAGCTCAAATAAGCAAAGAGAAACGACAGTCCATCATTACTTCAAGACATGAAGTTCAGTCAATCCTGAAAATTTCAAGAACTTTGAAAGTGCAGTCGCAAAAACCATCAAGCCCTATGATGAAACTGGCTCTCATGAGGACTGCCACAGGAATGGAAGACCCAGAGTTACCTCTGCTGCAGAGGATAAGTTCATTAGAGTTACCAGCCTCATAAATTGCAGCCCAAATAAATGCTTCACAGAGTTCAAGTAACAGACACATCTCAACATCAACTGTTCAGAGGAGACTGTGTGAATCAGGCTTTCATGGCCGAATTGCTGCAAAGAAACCACTACTAAAGGACACCAATAAGAAGAAGAGACCTGCTTGGGCCAAGAAACACGAGCAATGGACATTAGACCGGTGGAAATGTGTCCTTTGGTCTGGATTCCAAATTGGAGATTTTTGGTTACAACCGCTGTGTCTTTGTGAGACGCGGTGTGGGTGAACGGATGATCTCCGCATGTGTAGTTCCCACCGTAAAGCATGGAGGAGGAGGTGTTATGGTGTGGGGGTGCTTTGCTGGTGACACTGTCTGGGATTTATTTAGAATTCAAGGCACTCTTAACCAGCATGGCTACCACAGCATTCTGCAGCGATACGGCATCCCATCTGATTTAGGCTTAGTGGGACTATCATTTGTTTTTTCAACAGGATAATGACCCAACACACCTCCAGTGCTCGGCATATGTGGGAACTCCTTCTAGACTGTTGGAAAAGCATTCCAGGTGAAGCTGGTTGAGAGAATGCCAAGAGTGTGCAAAGCTGTCATCAAGGCAAAGGGTGGCTATTTGAAGAAGAATAATAATAATAATAATATGCCATTTAGCAGACGCTTTTATCCAAAGCGACTTACAGTCATGCGTGCATACATTTTTACGTATGGGTGGTCCCGGGGATCGAACCCACTACCTTGGCGTTACAAGCGCCGTGCTCTACCAGCTGAGCTACAGAGGACCACATATGAAATATATTTTGATTTGTTTAACACTTTTTTGGTTACTACATGATTCCATATGTGTTATTTCATCGTTTTGATGTCTTCACTATTATTCTACAATGTAGAAAATAGTAAAAATAAAGAAAAACCCTTGAATGAGTAGGTGTGTCCAACCTTTTGACTGGTACTGTAAGAGGTTAGGAAAACACTGCTGTAATATAAGAGGTTAGCCTTAATAAATGAATAGCCTAAAGAGCGCATGGAGACAGTGATTGTGTGTTAACCTCTTAAGGATCGTACCCTTTTTTTCAATTTTCGCCTAAAATGACAAACCCAAATCTAACTGCCTGTAGCTCAGGACCTGAAGCAAGGATATTAATATTCTGGATACTCTGGATTTGAAAGGAAACACTTTGAAGTTCGTGGAAATGTGAAATTAATGTAGGAGAAAATAACACATTAGATCTGGTAAAAGATAATACAAACAAAAAAAACATGCTTTTTCTATTTTTATTTTTATCATCTTTGAAATGCAAGAGAAAGGCCACAATATAATATTGCAGTTTAGGCGCAATTTAGATTCTGGCCATTAGATGGCAGCAGTGTGCGCACAAAGTTTCAGATTGATCCAGTCTGCCCAAATGTGCCGAATTGGTCAATTGATACATTTTCAAGTACATAACTATAGAGAACATATAAAAATGATATGGTAATACAAAATGTACGTTTACACACTCCCAGGAATGTCATACATTAATATGTATTAATACATTAATACATACATGATGGATCATTAGCTTATACACTAACTTTCACATATCTAGATGGCTGGGTGGGGTGGGTGTGGAGCCAGAGACAGCAGGGGTTCAAACTGTACAACCCAGTTCCTACATTTGAATATAAAAATTGATTTTATCAAACAAAACTATGCTACATTTTATCTCTGGGACCCTTAAAATGACAAATCATGGCAAGATTACTGAACTGTCCAATTTACAGTAGCTATTACAGAGGTGAATGTATCAAACCAGTTTTTTGTTGTTGTGCACTCTCCTCAAACAATAGCATGGTATTTATTTTACTGTAATAGCTACTGTAAATTGGACAGTGCAGTTAGATTAACAAGAATTTAAGCTTTCTGCCCATATAAGACATGTCTATGTCCTGGAAAGTTTGCTGTTACTTACAACAGTCATGCTAATCACATTAGCACATGTTAGTTCAACCGTCCCATATACGGGACACCGATCCTATAGATGTTAAACAGGTAAACTGGGAACTCTGGGGGAATAAACAAGGTCAAATCATGACATAAGTGATTTTCAGGTCGGAAAGTCTGAGAAAGTTTCCGAATTGGAATTCCAAGTTGGATGACCGTTAAAAACTATTTTTCCATGTCGGAGCACGTTTTTATCCGAGTTCCCAGTTGTCTTGAACGCACTGAAGTCGGAAGTCAGAGATTGCCGAGTTCCCTGTTGTTTTGAACGCGGCACTAGAGACCGAGGCTACCACTTATTTCTGAATAGGGCTCCAACAAAGAAGCCCTCGTGTCTGTTTTGATGTGAGAAACAGGCTGCAGTAACTAGTAAATAACTAGCAGTAAATAACTAGTAGTAAATAACTAGTAGTAAATAACTAGTAGTAAATAACTAGTAGTGAAGGTGGCTGGCTGCAAATCAACTAGCCTATTATTGTTATATAAAGCCTATTTTAGCTAAATCAACTAGCCTATTGTTGTTATATAAAGCCTATTTTAGATTTAAATGACTCTGCCAATGAATAACATGTACACATAGACATCATGTAGACGTTTTTAAGGCGTTCATGGTGAGATCTTTCATAATAAACGTACACGCAAACTGACATGTGACGTGTCGGTGTCACGTGTACACCACATGAACCCTATGTCTACATGACGTGTACGTGTCATGCGACGTGAACGTGTTGGCAGTTTGAAGCCTTAGAAAAAAAACGGGTCTGCATTGACAGTCCATGTTAATTCATGGCGGTATCTTATGGCGCTAGGAAGACATTAAGTGACTTGGTGAGAGGAATCAGAAGCTTCACTGGGCTTCATTTGGCATGAATCACTCATTTACATTTACATTTTAGTCATTTAGCAGACGCTCTTATCCAGAGCGACTTACAGTTAGTGAATACATTTTATTATTATTTTTATACTGGCCCCCCGTGGGAATCAAACCCACAACCCTGGCGTTGCAAACGCCATGCTCTATCAACTGAGCTACATCCCTGCCGGCCATTCCCTCCCCTACCCTGGACAACGCTGGGCCAATTGTGCGCCGCCCATGAGTCTCCCGGTCGCAGCCGGCTGTGACAGAGCACTCCCCATATCCTGGTGTTTGTGACGCCCACCCGGTGGGGAGCGTGGTGAAACAGAGGAGTCACTGTCAGTCCTTTTGAGTTTTTAGTCAGAGTCTCTACCAATAGGATCTATCAGTTATCCTGTTAGAGCGTTTGGGCCGAATCCACTGAGCTGTTTCAGGTGCAACGTTTATGGTCATGTTGCAGCAGTTTGTAGGAGGGAGATTCCAAGTTGAGGGAAGTGTGCAGGAGGGCATGGGATAGAGGATTGTGTCATTTCGGTGGATAAAGTTGTGTGTGTCAACTGTAGGGGGGCTCATGTTGCTGGGGATCGGAAGTGTCCGGTGTGAGAGAGGCAGGTTGAGGTGGCTAGAGTCAGAGTAGTGCAGAAGGTGTCGTATGCTGAGGCAGTGAAGAGAGTAGAGGAGGATGGGTCAAGGGTCAAGGTGAGGGATCCTGAGAGGATCACAGTGAGTAGTAGATTTGTGCCAGCACAGAGGGATCGGCCAATGAGTGATTTATGCTTCAGTAAGGTTGGTTTCTTAGCGTTCATAGCAACGGGTATCAACTGTGCCGCAGAAATAGAACGTAAATCACAAAATATAGATCAAATCAAATCAAATCTTATTTGCCACATGCGACGAATACAACAGGTGTAGACATTACAGTGAAATGCTTACTTACAAGCCCTTAACCAACAATGCATGTATTTATTTTTAAATAAAAAAGTAAAATAAAAAAAGTGTTATATATATAGCAATATACAGGGGGTACCGGTACAGAGTCAATGTGAAATAACAGTAGGGAGGCTATATACAGGGGGTACCGGTACAGAGTCAATGTGAAATAACAGTAGGGAGGCTATATACAGGGGGTACCGGTACAGAGTCAATGTGAAATAACAGTAGGGAGGCTATATACAGGGGGTACCGGTACAGAGTCAATGTGAAATAACAGTAGGGAGGCTATATACAGGGGGTACCGGTACAGAGTCAATGTGAAATAACAGTAGGGAGGCTATATACAGGGGGGTACTGGTGCAGAGTCAATGTGCGGGGGCACCGGCTAGATGTTGTGGTGGCAGCTGCAGAGAAGTATTTTGGTATAAGAGATCTGACTTCAGAAGAGTTACAGGCTAGCAGAACTAGCAGTACAACCATTGGTCAAACTTCTAATGGGCAGACGCCCCTCAAAAGGAGGGTTTTCTAATATCTATAGTCAATTCATTCTAGCAGCACAAAAACCATTAACTCTATCCACTGTATGGGAAAAGGATTTTACACTTGCTGACAGACAAATAAATTGGGAGACCGTATGGAAAAATATATTTGGATCATCTAGAAACCCCAATCACCAATTAATGAATTTAAAAATTTGCCATAGAACTTATCTAACACCCCAAAAAAGACATCACATTGGGATTGATCCATCAACATTATGTGGGTTCTGCACCACAGGGGACCTTGGTACTTTTCAGCATGTGCTGTGGAAATGCCCGGGGGCGGTTGAATTCTGGGGGGGAAGTCAATGATGTCATCTCTGTACTTATAGATAAAATACTGCCATTAGATCCAATAGTGATGTTGGTTTGTAATGACTCTGATTTGCACTTGTCAGAACGCCAACGGATAGTGTGGTTGGCAGGAACCCCAGCTGCTAAGAAAATGATTGTACAAAGGTGGATTCCACCTCATCAGTTACCATTGCAACAATGGCTGCTCACATTTAAGGAAATTGTACTTATGGAACTGTCCACAGCCAGGATTCACAGGGCCAAGGTGTCCACTCTGGACATGGGAAAAAGCAGCAGCGGACATATCTGAACTCTTAACCAACGGGCCTTTACATCCATTGTCACGGATTCAGCCGAGGCTGCCCCTCCTCCTTGCTCGGGCAGGCTTCGACGTTCGTCGTCCCCGGAGTACTAGCTGCTACCGATCTATGTTTCTGTGTTTGACTTGTTTGGTCTTTATTGTGTACACCTGTTTCCCATTATGTTGTATTGTCTTCCCTATATAACCCTCTGTCTTTCATTGTGTGTTGTGTGTGATTGTATTCACATCGGCAGTAGTTCGTGGGCCGGTTGTTTTCCTCCCTGGGTGGAGGTTGTTTCTACTCTGGTTACTTTCCATTAAAGTACATTTCCAGTAGCTCTGTGTCCTGCGTTTGACTTCGCCTACCACATTCACTGACGCTCTGACAGAATCACACACCTGACATGGAGTCAGCAGGAGCAGCGGTGCCAGCAGGATCAATGGAAGAACGCGTACAACAACAAGCGGCCATGATCCAGGCTCTCGGCACCGCCATGGAACATGTAGTGAGCACCATGGAGCGATGGGAGAGAGGAGGTCTGCCTACACCTCCTCCAATAACACCACCACCATCATCGATACCCATCGTTTCACCTCCGGGGTCCAGTGGGATGGGAGAGAGGAGGTCTGCCTACACCTCCTCCGATTACACCCCCACCATCATCGATACCCATCGTTTCACCTCCGGGGTCCAGTGGGATGGGAGAGAGGAGGTCTGCCTACACCTCCTCCGATTACACCCCCACCATCATCGATACCCATCGTTTCACCTCCGGGGTCCAGTGGGATTCGGCTCTCGCTCCCGAGGGCTTATGATGGCACAGCTGCCGGGTGTCAGGGTTTCCTGCTCCAGGTCGAACTCTACTTGGCAACCATCCACCCGGTGCCCTCGGGATACGAGAGCGTGTCCGCCCTCATCTCCTGTCTGTCCGGCAAGGCGCTGGAGTGGGCCAACGCCGAGTGGGGGGGAATAGACGCCGCTACTGTCAACTATGCAGAGTTCACCCGCCGCTTAATGGGCGGTATTTGATCATCCACCAGAAGGAAACGCGGCGGGTGAGCGTCTGTTCCACCTCAGACAGGGGAGGAGGAGCGCGCAGGAATTCGCACTGGACTTTAGGACTGTGGTTGCCAGCGCAGGATGGAATGAGAGGGCCCTCATTGACCACTACCGATGTAGCTTGAGGGAGGACGTGCGTCGGGAATTGGCCTGCAGGGACACCAACCTAAGCCTGGACCAACTGGTGGACATGTCGATTCGCCTGGATACCCTGTTGGCTACCCGCGGACGTCCGGATCTGGGGCCATCCATTCCATCCCCCAGCACTTCCGAGCCGACCCCTATGGAGCTCGGAGGTGCTGGTATGAGGGAGACCAGGAGAGGGGCCGTCCCCTGCACCAACTGTGGCCGCAGTGGACACACTGCTGGTCGGTGCTGGGGAGGGCCTCCCAGGAGTCGAGGCGGTAGGCAGCGCACTGATGAGCCATTCCAGGTGAGTAGGCACCCAACTCACCCAGAGCTCTCTGTTGCGCATATGTGTATTAATGTTGTGTTTCCCAAGGTTTCTCCTCACTCCCAGCATAAGGCGCTCGTAGATTCAGGCGCAGCTGGGAACTTTATTGATCGTCAGTTCACCTATAAGTTAGGGATTCCCAGTGTACCTGTTGATGTGCCCTTCCCTATCCATGCCCTAGACAGCCGCCCTTTAGGGTCAGGCTTGATTAGGGAGGTCACAGCGCCTCTCAGGATGAAAACGCAGGAGGGCCATGAGGAGATCATTAGATTGTATTTGATTGATTCTCCTGCGTTTCCCGTGGTGTTGGGGCTTCCCTGGTTAACTTCTCATGACCCCAACATTTCATGGCAACAGAGGGCTCTCGAGGGATGGTCTGATCAGTGCTTGGGGAGGTGTGTAGGTGTTTCCGTAGGGGCAACGACGGTGGAAAGTCCGAACCAAGTTCCCACCATGCACATTCCGCTTGAATATGCCAATTTGTCTCTCGCCTTCTGTAAAAAGAAGGCGACTCAATTACCACCCCATCGACAGGGGGATTGTGCGATAAACCTCCAAGTAGGCGCTGCGCTTCCCCGAAGTCATGTGTATCCTCTATCTCAGGAGGAGACGGTGGCTATGGAGACATATGTCACCGAATCTCTGAGACAGGGATACATACGGCCGTCCACTTCCCCTGCGTCATCAAGTTTGTTTTTTGTGAAGAAGAAGGATGGTGGCTTACGCCCGTGCATTGACTACCAGGGGCTCAATCAGATCACAATCAAATACAGCTATCCTCTCCCTTTGACTCATTACACAGGGTGTGCTTCTTCACAACATTAGATCTCAGGAGCGCATACAACCTGGTGCGTATCCGGGAGGGAGATGAGTGGAAGACAGCATTTAGTACCACCTCGGGCCACTATGAGTACCTCGTCATGCCATACGGTTTGATGAATGCTCCTTCAGTCTTCCAATTGTTTGTGGATGAGATTTTCCGGGACTTGCACGGTGTATTTGTGTATATCGATGACATTCTAATATACTCCGCTACACGAGCCGAGCATGTGTCCCTGGTTCGGCAGGTGCTTGGTAGACTGTTGGAGCATGACCTGTATGTGAAGGCGGAGAAATGTCTGTTCTTCCAAGAGTCCATCTCCTTCCTGGGACACCGTTTTTCCGCGTCAGGTGTGGAGATGGAGATTGACCGGCCGTGTCGGCCGTGCGCAATTGGCAGACTCCCACCACGGTGAAGGAGGTGCAGCGGTTCTTGGGTTTTGCCAATTACTACCGGGCAGGTAGCGGCTCCCATTACCTCCCTGCTAAAGGGAGGGCCGGTGCGTCTGCAGTGGTCGGCTGAGGCGGACAGGGCTTTTAGGCATCTGAAGGACCTGTTTACTTCGGCTCCGGTGCTGGCACATCCGGATCCCTCTTTGGCATTCCAAGTTGAGGTGGAAGCGTCCGAGGCTGGGATCGGTGCTGTACTGTCTCAGCGCTCGGGTACGCCACCAAAACTCCGTCCCTGTGCTTTCTTTTCTAAGAAGCTCAGTCCGGCGGAGCGCAATTATGATGTGGGGGACAGGGAGCTGTGGTTGAAGCCCTGAAGGTGTGGAGGCATTGGCTTGAAGGGGCTAAACACCCTTTTCTCATTTTGACTGACCATCGTAACCTGGAGTACATCCGGGCGGCGAGGAGGTTGAACCCGCGTCAGGCAAGGTGGGCTATGTTTTTAACTCGATTTGTGTTTACGCAAATCCCGTGTTCACTTCGATTCCCACGGGGGGCCAGTATAAAAATATATATATATATATATATATGTATTCACTAACTGTAAGTCGCTCTGGATAAGACCGTCTGCTAAATGACTAAAATGTAAATGTAAAATGTAATATTAATTTATTTGGTTTTATCTCATGATTAATTTTACATGCTATCATATTGCCGGTGGGGGGTGGGAGGGATTTAAAAAATATATATCTATAAATGTATTGTATGAATCCTATGAATTGAAATAAACTTGAGGGATGGTGTCCCATCCTCCCAGTCCATTGGCATGGTGCAGGAGCAGATAGGATCAAAGTAGTGGAATGGGGTA
The DNA here is from genome assembly GCF_020615455.1 of Coregonus clupeaformis. Classification (NCBI taxonomy): domain Eukaryota; kingdom Metazoa; phylum Chordata; class Actinopteri; order Salmoniformes; family Salmonidae; genus Coregonus; species Coregonus clupeaformis. The sequence continues at coordinate 295,926 of NW_025533547.1, forward strand.
GTGGGTTTTTAATGAGTGTAGGTGGCAGCTGCAGAGAAGTACCTGGGTGTACAATATTTTACTGCAGAAGAGTTAACGGGGTGGTGATTTTTATTTGTTTATGAAATAGTGGTATATAGGTGTAGGGTTAGTTGGTGGTGCAATTATTTTCATTTTAGGAACAGGAATAATTAAGAGAACGTGATGTACTATAGTTAGGCCGTGACTGGCCTCACACTCCAGTACAGTAGGTGGCGGTGTGCGCACCTTTAAATTGGATGCGATCCGCCAACCCAATCCCAAAGAAGAAGAAGAACGCCCCTCCCCCTCCCTCCATTCAGGAAAGGAAAGGTGTCGGTTTCAAGACTGCAACAAACAGGTAACTATTTGAGAAGTTGTTGAAATAACATTCATTTCCTAAATAGAGGCTAATGGACGTTTGCCTGAAAAGCACTGATTGCAAATTATTGAAATCTTTATGCACGATTAGACAACTTTACACAATTTAGGTAGCTAGCTAACGTTAGCAAGCCTGTCTTGACTTCCCACAATTTGCTAGCTAGCCTGCCAGGTAGCAGCTACCTATTTTGAAACATGACAATACATAAGTGGAGTTGCTAGCTAACGTAGTTCGTTGAAGGTGACATTGAAGATGGCTTGTTTTATGTTTTTTTCCACACTAAGCAAATAGTTAGGCAGCTAACGTTAGCCAGCAAGCTAAGAAGAATGCTGTAACCAGTTAACGTTAGCTGGCTACGTATGTCTGCAGCTAGTTAGCAAGACATGTTCTATTCTGTCAGACAGACTGATATTGTTCTGGGGTCGAAAGAATGCAGTGTTAACTCAAATCAAGGGACACAGTGTAAAGCGGACTAGTTATTAAAATAACTCACAAGGGAAATAGCCGTAAGAATCCGACTACATGTTAATTACAGTCTCTCTCTAGATCAGGATAGCCCAGAGATAAATCACATTTTATTTGTCACGTGCTTCGTAAACAACCGGTGTATTACATTTACATTTTAGTCATTTAGCAGACGCTCTTATCCAGAGCGACTTACAGTTAGTGAATACATATTTTTTTTATACTGGCCCCCCGTGGGAATCGAAACCACAACCCTGCCGTTGCAAACACCATGCTCTATCAACTGAGCTACATCCCTATATTGTGTATATTAACATGCTGACCACACATGACCGCAGCATCGTGTGCAAAATGAATGTACACATACATGTTATTCAATCATTGCACCCACACTGCTCTGCGTGACCAGACGCTGAATTACAACTCTGTTCTGCCTCTCCCATCTCCTCATTGGTTTTTAGGAGCATCTACCCACGTGGGTGACTGAAAGATGAACTGAGGTCTAAGCTCCAGTCCAGTTGGTTGTGGTAATGCACCATAAAGTTGGTTGCCAACCGCCGTATAAAGTCAGAAGAAGCCTGAAGGAGGTGAGATTACTGGAAACAAACTTTTACAGTTTTATCTGTGGATTAATTGTCGGAGTAGAGGACCTTGTGCATTTACACATACATGTTATTCAATCATTGCACCCACACTGCTCGTGCGCGTCAGCGTAGCCAGACGCTAAAATAGAACTTGGTTCATACCATAACCCCACCACCACCATGGGGCACTCTGTTCACAACGTTGACATCAGCAAACCGCTCACCCACATGTCTGCCATCTGCCCAGTACGGTTGAAACCAGGATTCATCTGTGAAGAGCACACTTCTCCAGCGTGCCAGTGGCCATTGAAGGTAAGAATTTCCCCACTGAAGTCGGTTACGACACCAAACTGCAGTCAGGTCAAGACCCTGGTGATGACGATGAGCATGCAGATGAGCTTCCTTGAGACGGTTTCTAACAGTTTGTGCAGAAATTCTTCGGTTGCACAAACCCACAGTTTCATCAGCTGTCCTGGTGGCTGGTCTCAGACGATCCCGCTGGTGTGGTTACACGTGGTCTGCGGTTGTGAGGCCGGTTGGACGTACTGCCAAATTCTCTTAAAACGATGGAGGCGGCTTAGTGTAGATAAATTAAAATGATCTGGCAACAGCTCTGGTGGACATTCCTGCAGTCAGCATGCCAATTACACGCTCCCTCAACTTGAGACATCTGTGGTGTTGTGTGTAGGGCTGACCCCATTTAGTCGATTGATCAATTATTTGGTCGATAAGCTGTTAGTCGACCGAGATTTTTTCAGTAGAGCAGTCACAGATATATTTTTTTATGGCACATGAGAAACCTGTCTGATTCAGGCCTGTCTGAGTGGACTAAGCCAGACACCTGTCCACCTGTGGTCCTCTGTATCTCAATTGGTAGAGCATGGCGCTTGTAACGCCAGGGTAGTGGGTTCGATCCCCGGGACCACCCATACGTAAAAATTTATGCACGCATGACTGTAAGTCGCTTTGGATAAAAGCGTCTGCTAAATGGCATATTATTATTATTATTCAGGCCTGTCTCAGTGGACTAATCCAGACCCCTGTCTGATTCAGGTCTCAGTGGACTAATCCAGACCCCTGTCTGATTCAGGTCTCAGTGGACTAATCCAGACCCCTGTCTGATTCAGGTCTCAGTGGACTAATCCAGACCCCTGTCTGATTCAGGTCTGTCTCAGTGGACTAATCCAGACCCCTGTCTGATTCAGGTCTGTCTCAGTGGACTAATCCAGACCCCTGTCTGATTCAGGTCTCAGTGGACTAATCCAGACCCCTGTCTGATTCAGGGTCTCAGTGGACTAATCCAGACCCCTGTCTGATTCAGGTCTCAGTGGACTAATCCAGACCCCTGTCTGATTCAGGTCTCAGTGGACTAATCCAGACCCCTGTCTGATTCAGGTCTCAGTGGACTAATCCAGACCCCTGTCTGATTCAGGTCTCAGTGGACTAATCCAGACCCCTGTCTGATTCAGGTCTCAGTGGACTAATCCAGACCCCTGTCTGATTCAGGTCTGTCTCAGTGGACTAATCCAGACCCCTGTCTGATTCAGGTCTCAGTGGACTAATCCAGACCCCTGTCTGATTCAGGTCTGTCTCAGTGGACTAATCCAGACCCCTGTCTGATTCAGGTCTGTCTCAGTGGACTAATCCAGACCCCTGTCTGATTCAAGTCTGTCTCAGTGGACTAATCCAGACCCCTGTCTGATTCAGGTCTGTCTCAGTGGACTAATCCAGACCCCTGTCTGATTCAGGTCTGTCTCAGTGGACTAATCCAGACACCTGTCTGATTCAGGTCTCAGTGGACTAATCCAGACCCCTGTCTGATTCAGGTCTCAGTGGACTAATCCAGACCCCTGTCTGATTCAGGTCTCAGTGGACTAATCCAGACCCCTGTCTGATTCAGGTCTCAGTGGACTAATCCAGACCCCTGTCTGATTCAGGTCTGTCTCAGTGGACTAATCCAGACCCCTGTCTGATTCAGGTCTGTCTCAGTGGACTAATCCAGACCCCTGTCTGATTCAGGTCTGTCTCAGTGGACTAATCCAGACCCCTGTCTGATTCAGGTCTGTCTCAGTGGACTAATCCAGACCCCTGTCTGATTCAGGTCTGTCTCAGTGGACTAATCCAGACCCCTGTCTGATTCAGGTCTGTCTCAGTGGACTAATCCAGACCCCTGTCTGATTCAGGTCTGTCTCAGTGGACTAATCCAGACCCCTGTCTGATTCAGGTCTGTCTCAGTGGACTAATCCAGACCCCTGTCTGATTCAGGTCTGTCTCAGTGGACTAATCCAGACCCCTGTCTGATTCAGGTCTGTCTCAGTGGACTAATCCAGACCCCTGTCTGATTCAGGTCTGTCTCCGTGGACTAATCCAGACCCCTGTCTGATTCAGGTCTGTCTCAGTGGACTAATCCAGACCCCTGTCTGATTCAGGTCTGTCTCAGTGGACTAATCCAGACCCCTGTCTGATTCAGGTCTGTCTCAGTGGACTAATCCAGACCCCTGTCTGATTCAGGTCTGTCTCAGTGGACTAATCCAGACCCCTGTCTGATTCAGGTCTCAGTGGACTAATCCAGACCCCTGTCTGATTCAGGTCTCAGTGGACTAATCCAGACCCCTGTCTGATTCAGGTCTCAGTGGACTAATCCAGACCCCCTGTCTGATTCAGGTCTCAGTGGACTAATCCAGACCCCTGTCTGATTCAGGTCTGTCTCAGTGGACTAATCCAGACCCCTGTCTGATTCAGGTCTGTCTCAGTGGACTAATCCAGACCCCTGTCTGATTCAGGTCTGTCTCAGTGGACTAATCCAGACCCCTGTCTGATTCAGGTCTGTCTCAGTGGACTAATCCAGACCCCTGTCTGATTCAGGTCTGTCTCAGTGGACTAATCCAGACCCCTGTCTGATTCAGGTCTGTCTCAGTGGACTAATCCAGACCCCTGTCTGATTCAGGTCTGTCTCAGTGGACTAATCCAGACCCCTGTCTGATTCAGGTCTGTCTCAGTGGACTAATCCAGACCCCTGTCTGATTCAGGTCTGTCTCAGTGGACTAATCCAGACCCCTGTCTGATTCAGGTCTGTCTCAGTGGACTAATCCAGACCCCTGTCTGATTCAGGTCTGTCTCAGTGGACTAATCCAGACCCCTGTCTGATTCAGGTCTGTCTCAGTGGACTAATCCAGACCCCTGTCTGATTCAGGTCTGTCTCAGTGGACTAATCCAGACCCCTGTCTGATTCAGGTCTGTCTCAGTGGACTAATCCAGACCCCTGTCTGATTCAGGTCTGTCTCAGTGGACTAATCCAGACCCCTGTCTGATTCAGGTCTGTCTCAGTGGACTAATCCAGACCCCTGTCTGATTCAGGTCTGTCTCAGTGGACTAATCCAGACCCCTGTCTGATTCAGGTCTGTCTCAGTGGACTAATCCAGACCCCTGTCTGATTCAGGTCTGTCTCAGTGGACTAATCCAGACCCCTGTCTGATTCAGGTCTGTCTCAGTGGACTAATCCAGACCCCTGTCTGATTCAGGTCTGTCTCAGTGGACTAATCCAGACCCCTGTCTGATTCAGGTCTGTCTCAGTGGACTAATCCAGACCCCTGTCTGATTCAGGTCTGTCTCAGTGGACTAATCCAGACCCCTGTCTGATTCAGGTCTGTCTCAGTGGACTAATCCAGACCCCTGTCTGATTCAGGTCTGTCTCAGTGGACTAATCCAGACCCCTGTCTGATTCAGGTCTGTCTCAGTGGACTAATCCAGACCCCTGTCTGATTCAGGTCTGTCTCAGTGGACTAATCCAGACCCCTGTCTGATTCAGGTCTGTCTCAGTGGACTAATCCAGACCCCTGTCTGATTCAGGTCTGTCTCAGTGGACTAATCCAGACCCCTGTCTGATTCAGGTCTGTCTCAGTGGACTAATCCAGACCCCTGTCTGATTCAGGTCTCAGTGGACTAATCCAGACCCCTGTCTGATTCAGGTCTCAGTGGACTAATCCAGACCCCTGTCTGATTCAGGTCTCAGTGGACTAATCCATTGCGGAGGCAGAGGGGACAACAACCAGTATCACCAGTAGTATATTTACCCTTAATTACCATCGTTTATCATCTACGATGTTTGTTTGGTTACGGTAATTTCTGTTGATGCATTCAATATATTATTATTCCAGTCTGACCGTTGTCATTGTAGGAGTGGACACGTTGTTTGCAGAGCCACAACCCAGGCTACACTTGTGAGAAACTAGTTTTGGTTTATTTCATTAAATTTACAAGTTGTCAATTAATTAATTGTATTTTGTTTGGAGCGCTCCTGTCAATCTTGAGTAAGGACACGCACCTGATTACGGATGGAAGTAGTCCTGGGCTACCTGGTCTGCGTATAAATGAGCCCATTTGGAGATCTGATACTACAGTGCCTTGTAAAGTATTCATCCCCCTTGGCTTTTTTCCTATTTTGTTGCATTACAACCTCTAATTTAAATGTATTTTTATTTGGATTCCATGTAATGGACATACACAAAATAGTCCAAATTGGTGAAGTGAAATGAAAAAAATAACTTGTTTCAAAAAAATAAATAACGGAAAAGTGGTGTGTGCATATGTATTCACCCCCTTTGCTATGAAGCCCCTAAATAAGATCTGGTGCAACCAATTACCTTCAGAAGTCACATAATTAGTTTAATAAAGTCCACCTGTGTGCAATCTAAGTGTCACGTGATCTCAGTATATATACACTGCTCAAAAAAATAAAGGGAACACTTAAACAACACAATGTAACTCCAAGTCAATCACACTTCTGTGAAATCAAACTGTCCACTTAGGAAGCAACACTGATTGACAGTAAATGTCACATGCTGTTGTGCAAATAGAATAGACAACAGGTAGAAATTATAGGCAATTAGCAAGACACCCCCAATAAAGGACTGGTTTTGCAGGTGGTGACCACAGACCACTTCTCAGTTCCTATGCTTCCTGGCTGATGTTTTGGTCACTTTTGAATGCTGGCGGTGCTTTCACTCTAGTGGTAGCATGAGATGGAGTCTACAACCCACACAAGTGGCTCAGGTAGTGCAGCTCATCCAGGATGGCACATCAATGCGAGCTGTGGCAAGAAGGTTTGCTGTGTCTGTCAGCGTAGTGTCCAGAGCATGGAGGCGCTACCAGGAGACGGGCCAGTACATCAGGAGACGTGGAGGAGGCCGTAGGAGGGCAACAACCCAGCAGTAGGACCGCTACCTCCGCCTTTGTGCAAGGAGGAGCAGGAGGAGCACTGCCAGAGCCCTGCAAAATGACCTCCAGGAGGCCACAAATGTGCATGTGTCTGCTCAAACGGTCAGAAACAGACTCCATGAGGGTGGTATGAGGGCCCGACGTCCACAGGTGGGGGTTGGCTTACAGCCCAACACCGTGCAGGACGTTTGGCATTTGCCAGAGAACCCCAAGATTGGCAAATTCGCCACTGGCGCCCTGTGCTCTTCACAGATGAAAGCAGGTTCACACTGTGCACATGTGACAGACGTGACAGAGTCTGGAGACGCCGTGGAGAACGTTCTGCTGCCTGCAACATCCTCCAGCATGACCAGTTTGGCGGTGGGTCAGTCATGGTGGGGTGGCATTTCTTTGGGGGGCTGCACAGCCCTCCATGTGCTCGCCAGAGGTAGCCTGACTGCCATTAGGTACCGAGATGAGATCCTCAGACCCCTTGTGAGACCATATGCTGGTGCGGTTGGCCCTGGGTTCCTCCTAATGCAAGACAATGCTAGACCTCATGTGGCTGGAGTGTGTCAGCAGTTCCTGCAAGAGGAAGGCATTGATGCTATGGACTGGCCCGCCCGTTCCCCAGACCTGAATCTAATGGAGCACATCTGGGACATCATGTCTCGCTCCATCCATCAACGCCACGTTGCACCACAGACTGTCCAGGAGTTGGCGGATGCTTTAGTCCAGGTCTGGGAGGAGATCCCTCAGGAGACCATCCGCCACCTCATCAGGAGCATGCCCAGGCGTTGTAGGGAGGTCATACAGGCACGTGGAGGCCACACACACTACTGAGCCTCATTTTGACTTGTTTTAAGGACATTACATCAAAGTTGGATCAGCCTGTAGTGTGGTTTTCCACTTTAATTTTGAGGGTGACTCCAAATCCAGACCTCCATGGGTTGATAAATTTGATTTCCATTGATAATTTTTGTGTGATTTTGTTGTCAGCACATTCAACTATGTAAAGAAAAAAAGTATTTAATAAGATTATTTCATTCATTCAGATCTAGGATGTTATTTTAGTGTTCCCTTAATTTTTTTGAGCAGTGTACACCTGTTCTGAAAGGCCCCAGAGTCTGCAACACCACTAAGCAAGGGGCACCACCAAGCAAGCGGCACCATGAAGACCAAGAAGCTCTCCAAACAGGTCAGGGACAAAGTTGTGGAGAAGTACAGATCAGGGTTGGGTTATAAAAAAAATATCAGAAACTTTGAACATCCCACAGAGCACCATTAAATCCATTAACAAATGGAAAGAATATGGCATCACAACAAACCTGCCAAGAGAGGGCTGCTCACCAAAACTCACGGACCAGGCAAGGAGGGCATTAATCAGAGAGGCAACAAAGAGACCAAAGACAACCCTGAAGGAGCTGCAAAGCTCCACAGCGGAGATTGGAGTATCTGTCCATAGGTCCACTTTAAGCCATACACTAAAGCTGGGCTTTACGGAAGAGTGGCCAGAAAAAAGGCCATTGGAGTATCTGTCCATAGGTCCACTTTAAGCCATACACTAAAGCTGGGCTTTACGGAAGAGTGGCCAGAAAAAAAGCCATAAAATAAAAAGCCACAAAAAAAGCAAAACACGTTTGGTGTTCGCCATGTGGAAGAAGGTACTCTGGTCAGATGAGACTAAAATTGAGCTTTTTGGCCATCAAGGAAAACACTATGTCTGGCGCAAACCCAACACCTCTCATCACCACCATCACCATGCTTGACCTTTGGTATGATGTTCTTACTGTGGAATGCAGAGTTTGGTTTTCGCCCGGCATTACTGGAACCATGTCGTCCAAAAAGTTATACTTTTGAATCATCTGTCCATAGAACGTTCTTCCAAGAGTCTTGATGATCATCCAGGTGCTTTTTGGCAAACTTGAGTCAACTTTTTGGACGAGATTCAAAAGTCCCATTATGCCTTGCGAAAACCAAACACTGCATTCCACAGTAAGAACATCATACCAAAGGTCAAGCATGGTGGTGATGGTTTGGGGATGCTTTGCTGCCTCAGGACCTGGAAGACTTGCCTTAATAGAAGGAACCATGAATTCTGCTCTGTATCAGAGAATTCTACAGGAGAATGTCAGACCATCCGTCTGTGAGCTGAAGCTGAAACACACAATCAAGTCTACATAAAAATTGCTAAAAAGCAACAAATTGGAAGTTTTGGAATGGCCTAGTCAAAGTCCAGACCTAATCCCAATTGAGATGTTGTGGCAGGACTTGAAACGAGCAGTTCATGCTTGAAAACCCACACGTCACTGAGTTAAAGCAGTTCTGCATGGAAGAGTGGGCCAAAATTCCTCCACAGCGACGTGAGAGACTGATCAACAACTACAGGAAGCATTTGGTTGGAGTCATTGCAGCTAAAGGTGGCACAACCAGTTATTGAGTGTAAAGGGGCAATTACTTTATTTTACTTACTTTCTTTCTCTTCATTTGGATGCTTTCTCCGATGAGATACATTCAGCCTCTTGCGAATTGAAGAAAAATTATCAAACACAGAGAGACGAAAGATGTGTTTCTTTCTTGGTAAATGTTTTGGGGAAGCCTGGCTTCCCTTGGCATCCATGAATACACTCCACTGAGAGAACATGCTAAATCTTTTCAGCCTACTGAGGGGGGTCTTCTTCACGACTGTTGGTGTGTGTGTGGACCATGTTAATTCCTTAGTGATGTGGACACCGAGGAACTTGAAGCTCTCAATCTACTCCACTACAGCCCCGTGGATGGGGGCGTGCTCGACCCTCTGTTTTCTGTAGCCCATGATCAGCTCCTTTGTCTTGCAACATTGAGAGGTTGTCCTGGTACCACACTGCCAGGTCTCTGACCTCCTCTCTATAGGCTGTCTCATCGTCGTCGGTGATCAGGCCTACCATCGTCATGTCGTCACTAAACTTGATGTCGGAGTCGTGCGCGCCCATGCAGTGAATGGGGAGTACAGAAGTGGACCGCGTGTTGAGGGTCAGCGTGGCGGATGTGTTGTTGCCAACCCTCACCACCTGGGGGCGGCCCGTTAGGAAGTCCAGGATCCAGTTGCAGAGGGAGGTGTTCAGTTCCAGGGTCCTTAGCTTAGTGATGAGCTTGGAGGGCACTATGGTGTTGAACACTGAGCTGAAGGCAATGAACAGCATTCTCTGAAAAATCGAGAAGTTTAAAGTACTGCAAGTTTTTTTTATTTACATTGTCTTTTTCATCAGCATGCTAGGCTAGCTAACGCTATAGCAGCCCATTGGATTCCATGAAAATGCGATGCCTAGCATTGGTTGCTTTAGCATTTGCTAGCCTAGCATGCTGACGGAAAAGGCAGTTTCATTGAAATGCTCCTCGTTTTTAATCTTCTTGATTTGTCAGCTGGCATAATTAGTACACTGCCATCTTCCATCACTGGATGGAGGTACGTTTTCCAAGCCACATCTCGCGCTGGCATAGCCACGTTCCGACTAGAGAGAATGTAATTAATGTGTAGTCGGATTCTTATAGCTACATCCAAGCTGGGACCAAGAGAATGAAAAACAGCTTCTATCTCAAGGCCATCAGACTGTTAAACAGCCATCACTAGCACATTAGAGGCTGCTGCCTATAGACAGACTAGAAATCACTGGTCACTTTAAGAAATGGAACACTAGTCACTTTAATAATGTTTCCATATCTTGCACTACTCATCTCATATGTATATACTGTATTCTATTCTACGCCATTCTGTTATTGCTTGTCCATATATTTATTTATATATTCTTAATTCCATTCCATTACTTAGATTTGTGTGTATTGGGTATATGTTGTGAAATTGTTAGATATTACTTGTTAGATATTACTGCACTTTCGGAGCTAGAAGCACAAGCATTTCGCTACACCCGCTATAACATCTGCTAAACACGTGTATGTGACAAATAAAATGTCATTTGATTTAACAAAGGAAACAGAGTTAAGAGGAGTAGATAGCTAGCTAGTTGTAAACTTCACAGTCATAACCAGGGAAATATTCTGAACTAGACTGTTTAACCTCTGGCCCAGTAACCTGCCACTGCTGGTGATTTAGTGGGGGGACAGGGACAGGTGGGGGGACAGGGACAGAGAGAAATAACCCTGTGTGTGTCTGCTTACAGGGATCCAGGCAGAGGGAAAGAGAGCGACGGCTGGACTCATTATGACCACTGAAGGGGATCCGAGCCTCTCGGCCAAAGTGTTGCAGCTGGTGCTGCTGTCCACCTACTGGGGTATGCAGATCTGGGTTACCTTCATCTCTAGTAAGTACCCTGATTTCTGATCCCCTTAACCCTGTGATTGTGATGTGTGTGTGTGTGTGTGTGTGTGTGTGTGTGTGTGTGTGTGTGTGTGTGTGTGTGTGTGTGTTGGCTTTTTAGGGTGCGTGTTGGGTTGTGAGGGGGTGTGTGTTGGGTTGTGAGGGGGTGTGTGTTGGGTTGTGAGGGGGTGTGTGTTGGGTTGTGAGGGGGTGTGTGTTGGGTTGTGAGGGGGTGTGTGTTGGGTTGTGAGGAGGTGTGTGTTGGGTTGTGAGGGGGTGTGTGTTGGGTTGTGAGGGGGTGTGTGTTGGGTTGTGAGGGGGTGTGTGTTGGGTTGTGAGGGGGTGTGTGTTGGAGTGTGAGGGAGGGGGTGTGTGTTGGGTTGTGAGGGGGGGTGTGTTGGGTTGTGAGGGGGGTGTGTGTTGGGTTGTGAGGGGGTGTGTGAGGGGGTGTGTGTTGGGTTGTGAGGAGGTGTGTGTTGGGTTGTGAGGGGGTGTGTGTTGGGTTGTGAGGAGGTGTGTGTTGGGTTGTGAGGGGGTGTGTGTTGGGTTGTGAGGGGGTGTGTGTTGGGTTGTGAGGGGTGTGTGTTGGGTTGTGAGGAGGTGTGTGTTGGGTTGTGAGGGGGTGTGTGTTGGGTTGTGAGGGGGTGTGTGTTGGGTTGTGAGGGGGTGTGTGTTGGGTTGTGAGGGGTGTGTGTTGGAGTGTGAGGGGTGTGTGTTGGGTTGTGAGGGGTGTGTGTTGGATTGTGTTGGGTTGTGAGGGGGTGTGTGTTGGAGTGTGAGGGGGTGTGTGTTGGGTTGTGAGGGGTGTGTGTTGGGTTGTGAGGGGTGTGTGTTGGGTTGTGAGGGGGTGTGTGTTGGATTGTGTTGGGTTGTGAGGGGGTGTGTGTTGGAGTGTGAGGGGGTGTGTGTTGGGTTGTGAGGGGGTGTGTGTTGGGTTGTGAGGGGGTGTGTGTTGGGTTGTGAGGAGGTGTGTGTTGGGTTGTGAGGGGGTGTGTGTTGGGTTGTGAGGAGGTGTGTGTTGGGTTGTGAGGGGGTGTGTGTTGGGTTGTGAGGGGGTGTGACTCGAGGGTGTTTAATGGACAACCACCTGGACAGTACTCCTATAGGGCTCCTGTGTGTTTTTGATCAGGCTTTGTGATGGACAGCCACCTGAACAGACACACATTTGGTTTGATCCAGAGCAGACTGGTTCCATTCTACCTCCACCTGGGCTCTCTCTGTGCCTTCCTCAACCTGACGCTGTTCGCTGTCTACCACCCTGCAGACCTGCTAGATGACAGAGAGGCCTTCCAGGTAACTCTAACCTAACCACCCTGCTGGATGACGGGGAGGATCTCAATTGCATACTCCTCTCTCCTTCTCAAAACCCATTGGATGAGAGCCAGAGGTCTCACCCTTCTAACCTCCTCCAATGGGTTATGAGAAGGAGAGGACGTGAGAAGTATGCAACAGATTCTCCCAGGGAGACCTTCCAGGTACACAAGGAGTCCTGACTGTGGGAGAATCCTCTCCTTCTCATAACCCATTGGAGGAGAAGGTCCGAAGGGAGGGACCTCTTGCTTTCTCATCCAATGGGTTTTGAGAAGGAGACAAGCCGTATGCAATTGAGATCCTCCCCCAGATCTCTAACCCCGTCAGGGACTCGATTCCATCTGGAGTCATGCCTCTAATCAGCTATGCAGCTACTTTCATACATTGATACACTTTCTCTGTCTCTCTTTGTAGATCGGGGTATACTTCCTGTGTGTGTCGGTAGCAGCGGTCAACGCCCAGTGGTTCGGTCAGATGACATCAGAGATAATGGCAGACATGCATCTAATGGAGCAAGCCCAGGGATTGGGCCAGGACATTGGTCTGTCTACCAATAGGGAGGCTTACGCCAAACTGTGTGAGACAGATGGTAGATACAGGCTTCTGTCTGGTCGCCTGTGGCTTTACAGACTGTTGTCTTCGCTGTGTAACATCTGCTGCATTACCTGCAATGCATACAGCTTGTACTACCTAGCAGAGAACCTTACTTCACTATAGCACACGGTTACTAATCTATCTACAGTCGTGGTCAAAAGTTCTGAGAATGACACAAATACTAATTTTCACAGTCTGCTGCCTCAGTTTTGATGATGGCAATTTGCATATACTCCAGAATGTCATGAAGAGTGATCAGATGAATTGCAATTAATTGCAAAGTCCCTCTTTGCCATGAAAATGAACTTAATCCCAAAAACATTTCCACTGCATTTCAGCCCTGCCACAAAAGGACCAGCTGCCATCATGTCACTGATTCTCTCGTTAACACAGGTGAGAGTGTTGACGAGGACAAGGCTGGAGATCACTCTGTCATGCTGATTGAGTTAGAATAACAGACTGGAAGCTTTAAAAGGAGGGTGGTGCTTGAACTCATTGTTCTTCCTCTGTTAACCATGGTTACCTGAAAGGAAACACGTGCCGTCATCATTGCTTCACAGGCAAGGATATTGCTGCTAGTAAGATTGCACCTAAATCAACCATTTATCAGATCATCAAGAACTTAAAGGAGAGAGGTTCAATTGTTGTGAAGAAGGCGTCAGGGCACCCAAGAAGGTCCAGCAAGCTCCAGGACCGTCTCCTAAAGTTGATTCAGCTGCGGGATTGGGGCACCACCAGTGCAGAGCTTGCTCAGGAATGGCAGCAGGCAGGTGTGAGTGCATCTGCACGCACAGTGAGGCGAAGACTTTTGGAGGAAGGCCTGGTGTCAACAAGGGCAGCAAAGAAACCACTTCTCTCCAGGAAAAACATCAGGGACAGACTGATATTCTGAAAAAGGTACAGGGATTGGACTGCTGAGGACTGGGGTAAAGTCATTTTCTCTGATGAATCCCCTTTCCGATTGTTTGGGGCATCCGGAAAACACCTTGTCAGGAGAAGACAAGGTGAGCGCTACCATCAGTCCTGTGTCATGCCAACAGTAAAGCATCCTGAGACCCTTCATGTGTGGGGTTGCTTCTCAGCCAAGGGAGTGGGCTCACTCAATGTTGCCTAAGAACACAGCCATGAATAAAGAATGGTACCAACACCTCCTCCGAGGGCAACTTCTCCCAACCATCCAAGAACAGTTTGGTGACGACCAATGCCTTTTCCAGCATGATGGAGCACCTTGCCATAAGCCAAAAGTGATAACTAAGTGGCTCGGGAAACAAAACATCGAAAATTTGGGTCCATGGCCAGGAAACTCCCCAGACCTTAATCCCATTGAGAACTTGTGGTCGATCCTCAAGAGGCGGGTGGACAAACAAATTCTGACAAACTCCAAGCATTGATTATGCAAGAATGGGCTGCCATCAGTCAGGATGTGGCCCAGAAGTTAATTGACAGCATGCCAGGGCGGATTGCAGAGGTCTTGAAAAAGAAGGGTCAACACTGCAAATATTGACTCTTTGCATAAACTTAATGTAATTGTCAATAAAAAGCCGTTGACACTTATGGAATGCTTGTAATTATACTTCAGTATACCATAGTAACATCTGACAAAAATATCTCATAACACCGAAGCAGCAAACTTCGAAGACCAATATTTGTGTCATTCTCCAAACTTTTGACTGCGACTGGTAAGTCTGCAGGCGGCTGGTGGGATGAATGAATGGTATCGACACATTAAAATCATGGTTTCCGTGTTTGATACCATTCCATTCATATGAGCCGTCCTACTCTCACCAGCCTCCTGTGGTTAAGTCCAGCAACACTTAGGTTCGTTCTTTTTCAAGTTGATATGATCAGACTTTTTAATCTACTACTAGAATAGAGATGGAGGGATGTATTTTATTCTACCAGGGGAGAGATGGAGGGATGTATTTTATTCTACTACTAGAGGGATGTATTTTATTCTACTACTAGAGGAGAGATGGAGGGATGTATTTTATTCTACCAGGGGAGAGATGGAGGGATGTATTTTATTCTACTACTAGAGGAGAGATGGAGGGATGTATTTTATTCTACTACTAGAGGAGAGATGGAGGGATGTATTTTATTCTACTACTAGAGGAGAGATGGAGGGATGTATTTTATTCTACTACTAGAGGAGAGATGGAGGGATGTATTTTATTATTCTACTAGAGGAGAGATGGAGGGATGTATTTTATTCTACTACCAGGGGAGAGATGGAGGGATGTATTTTATTCTACTACTAGAGGAGAGATGGAGGGATGTATTTTATTCTACTACTAGAGGAGAGATGGAGGGATGTATTTTATTCTACTACCAGGGGAGAGATGGAGGGATGTATTTTATTCTACTACTAGAGGAGAGATGGAGGGATGTATTTTATTCTACTACTAGAGGAGAGATGGAGGGATGTATTTTATTCTACTACTAGAGGAGAGATGGAGGGATGTATTTTATTATTCTACTAGAGGAGAGATGGAGGGATGTATTTTATTCTACTACCAGGGGAGAGATGGAGGGATGTATTTTATTCTACTACTAGAGGAGAGATGGAGGGATGTATTTTATTCTACTACTAGAGGAGAGATGGAGGGATGTATTTTATTCTACTACTAGAGGAGAGGTGGAGGGATGTATTTTATTCTACTACTAGAGGAGAGATGGAGGGATGTATTTTATTCTACTAGAGGAGAGATGGAGGGATGTATTTTATTCTACTACCAGGGGAGAGATGGAGGGATGTATTTTATTCTACTAGAGGAGAGGTGGAGGGATGTATTTTATTCTACTACTAGAGGAGAGATGGAGGGATGTATTTTATTCTACTAGAGGAGAGATGGAGGGATGTATTTTATTCTACTACTAGAGGAGAGATGGAGGGATGTATTTTATTCTACTACTAGAGGAGAGATGGAGGGATGTATTTTATTCTACCAGGGGAGAGATGTATTTTATTCTACCAGGGGAGATATGGAGGGATGTATTTTATTCTACTAGAGGAGAGATGGAGGGATGTATTTTATTCTACCAGGGGAGATAGGGAGGGATGTATTTTATTCTACTACTAGAGGAGAGATGGAGGGATGTATTTTATTCTACCAGGGGAGAGATGTATTTTATTCTACCAGGGGAGATATGGAGGGATGTATTTTATTCTACCAGGGGAGATATGGAGGGATGTATTTTATTCTACTACCAGAGGAGAGATGGAGGGATGTATTTTATTCTACTACCAGGGGAGAGATGGAGGGATGTATTTTATTCTACTACTAGAGGAGAGATGGAGGGATGTATTTTATTCTACTACCAGGGGAGAGATGGAGGGATGTATTTTATTCTACTACTAGAGGAGAGATGGAGGGATGTATTTTATTCTACTACCAGGGGAGAGATGGAGGGATGTATTTTATTCTACTACCAGGGGAGAGATGGAGGGATGTATTTTATTCTACTAGAGGAGAGATGGAGGGATGTATTTTATTCTACTACTAGAGGAGAGATGGAGGGATGTATTTTATTCTACTACTAGAGGAGAGATGGAGGGATGTATTTTATTCTTCTACCAGGGGAGAGATGGAGGGATGTATTTTATTCTACTACTAGAGGAGAGATGGAGGGATGTATTTTATTCTACTACTAGAGGAGATATGGAGGGATGTATTTTATTCTACTAGAGGAGAGATGGAGGGATGTATTTTATTCTACTACCAGGGGAGAGATGGAGGGATGTATTTTATTGT